>NW_009260768.1:1272764-1291675 GCF_000687185.1 Egretta garzetta
GAAAGAGCCAGGCAGAAATGGAAAAGCTTAGTACGTATCACGCTCTAAGATAAATTCACAGAAAGCTGAATTTACACTAACAGCAGAGGCTAAGTTCTCACCCTAATAGCACTTCAGCGTGTCCTGTGCCTGTGCGTGTAGGCAAGCAGCTTGCAGACAAGGTGCCATGAGAGATGATGCCCAGCGTCGTCCCTTGGCTTGCCAGCACTCTCTTGTATGGGTACACCCTGACTGTCTCTGTAAGTCTGGTTCGTCACCCAAAAGTGAACAGCAGCAGCAATAAGGCAGAAATACGAATGCTGTACATTTAAATCAGCTGTAAGGGTGGATCATGTCTTAGCATAAGGTAAACTTCCCAGGAAAACTCTGGGTCCAAGCCCAAGTCCCTCTTTAAGAAATAAGTAAAGATGTAAAAATACATATTCCATGTGATTTTGTTTGCTGCATCTCTTCATCCTGAAAATTATGTCTGTCTTTCGTGGCATTCCCCTGTAGAGAGGACAGACTGGTGATCTCCAGTGGGAAGAAGATGGTGACAAATTATTTGAATGATCCCCAGGGTTATGGGAAAGGTGATTGGAGAAGGGGGCTACTCAGCCTCTGCTCCGATTGGGTTTGCTCTGCTTACGATGTGATCCTCAAAATAAGCTCTCGTGGTGTAATATCTCCCCAAGCCATAATATCATTCTAATAATTTAATTTATAGCCCTGTTTGTTTTCATTTACGGTTTAACAGACCAGCTGGCAATTAGGCCCTAATTATGCTGTTATGCAAAGTAGCTCCATTTATTTTTATAACATCAGCTGCAGCATAAGCTGTATTTGTTTTTAATTGTGAAAGCAACCATGGCAACATACCGTAATGATCCATGTGTCACAGCTGGGAATGCTGCTCAGCTTGGCCGAGTAAGGTGCGAAAGAGCTGGATAGGTTACAGCGCTCGGATTCCCCGTTCGCATCCAGACGGCGGAGTCCAACATGGAGTGCTTAGGATTTGCCCTGGATCCGGCACCAGTCTCTCGGTATTGCTACTTCTCCTCCTTTTGCCTGGATAATGTCTCACCAGAAGCAACCAAACTGTGACATTCCACGATCGCACGAGGCTCTGCCCGTTCCCTCGCGTTTCTGGCGAGCCGTGTGGCTTGCGGGACGCACAGGGGCGTGCCGCTCGCAGCTCGTTGCAGTAAACATTTGGGCATGTGCATAAGGAAACCTTCAAAAGGGCTGGAGATCAGCAGACACAGCCGGCAAGTCCTCTCTGGCTTTCAGACCAGGTATTTAGTCCTAAACCAGCGTACTGTCAGGGGAAATTAATGCAGCCATATAGACACCTGGAGCATAACACCAGCTGGGTGCTGGCCTTCTTGCAGGAGGTTTTGCCGAGAGGGAAAAGCTCCTTGTTCCTGCAGTAGGAGAAGGATGCACAAGCCAGCTCAGAAGGTCTCTCTTCTTCCTTCAGCCTCCATCAGTCACATCTCCCCTTGGGATTCCTCTTTTCCAGTTACCTTCAGTCCTAATTTCTCTCCTCTTTTAGCTTTCATTTTGCTCTGGTTTTTGCCACATTCATATGATTCAAAGGGGTTTTTACCCTTGCTTCCAGAAACCAAGTTTGAGAATTCCCTCAGTGGTTGTTGTTTTCCCAGCTCTCCACTTGCCAAAAGCACACACACACGCGCATGTAAGATGACAGCTTAGGCTTTGTGATCACAAATGTTTCAGAGATAGGGTGTGACTTGCATATGGCTCCAAATATTTAAATCTGTATTGGCCAGAGGACATTGGGTCTGCAAAACAAGAATCATCATAAATCACAAGACTAAGGGGGTTGCAAATAGCAGGAGAAACTACAAATGCCTTGCTTTTACATAGCTGTCTTCACCCATTGGACTTTTTCACGGAACGACTTGTCTTATCTTCCTAGACAGGGACCAAACGGACATGAGTTCAGCTTTTGGCATAGCCGCAGACCTCTTGAATGATCTCAGTTACTGAGCGGGCTGCTCTTGAAATTTGCTCCTGCAAAGTAGGGATCCAGTTTCTCCTTTCCCTTTCCCATCCTATCTGCTTGAATTACCCTCTCTTTGTGAAAAGGCGGTGTCTTGCAACTGTTTGCACATCTGGTGCCTCTGAGCAGCGTCTGGTTTTAGAGGGAGGTTAGTGCTTGCAGTTACCTGGGATTTTGGGCAGTGGGGTATCTTCCCCTGCTCCAAAGTAGGTAGTAATTAAATCAAGTTATCTAATATACTGGCTCAAAACGCAGCTACTGCTGAGGCCTCCGTTGTCTCTTCCCGAGGCCCATATTCCGAACAACAATACTAAGATAAATTACTCCAGGATTGTTATTTTTATCTAATTCATTGAGAAATTGATATACAAAGGTTGACTTGTTCCCTCCAACTGAGCCCATCGGTTGCAGATTCAGGATGGAAACTCGGTGTCCTGCCTCCTCCCCACCGCTCTATCTGCTGAACGAAAAATGATAGAGGAAGAAAAAGGAGCTTCCAACCTGAGAGCACAGAAGCAAATGAAAATAACAGTTTTATGGAAAAACGAGTAAATATTTTTTCAGAATTTCTTTTTAAAACAAAACCAAAAAGAAATCAAACCCTTTCGAGTTCAGCTTTAATGCTGGTCGCATGTCCTGGTGCTTTATTTTTGTTTGTTTGTTCAGAACCAGCCTGTCAATCCCTAATGGAAATAACTGGAGACGTGTGTGAATTAACACACACGCACACAAAAATGCAGACAGCAAGAAGAAGTCATTCCACAGTCTAGCCTTGTTAAAGAATACAGTCAGCTTCCAGCGGCAAACCTTCCCCCCTCAGCCTCTCTAGCCAGAGGAATTTCTTTCACCTCCTCAGAAGCTGCTTATTAAAGCTAGGCTGGTGCTGGTTCCCAGGTAATAGAACAGCAGCAAAGCTTAACTAATCTATATTTTTACTGCAGTAATTAAACTGTGCACTTGCTAATAAAAAGGTAACACTTTAAATTAAGGCCCCATTTCTAAATGCTGTATTAATATTTATGAAATGATTACTGCATACAGCCACATTCTTTAAGGACTTATTAGAACGCGTGTTATAAAACTCAATTGTAATAAACCCTTAATGGTTATGCTCTGGTGAGCTGCAATTTTTTCAACCCTACAAGTGGCGTCTTCTTAATCACCCCCCACTGAAGCCCCCCAAAAAGTTTTGTCTTTCTGTGTCTGTTGGTCCTGGCCCAAGTACTTCTGCTCAACCATCTATATGATGGAGTGGGATTTTGTTGCTGGGGTATCTCTCATGCCCTCCAGCCACTTTGGAAGGGTCTGGAACATCCTGTGAAATCATAGGGGTTGTATGACCTCCTAAATCATATCCGCCATCCCACACACGTACCTGGGTTGCCGTAGGGCTCTCCAAGAGCAACAGGCATCTATGTTTCGGCAACTGAATCCTGCCCTCAGCGCCTAGACTAAGCTGGGTGATTAGGCTCCTTCCACAGTCAATGGAAAGAGATAGGACTGGTGATGATCATTTATCCCCTCTTCCCAAGGCATCTTGACATCTGTTTGGAAACTCCATGTGATCTGGAGCTCCACTGAGTTTGTAGCTTCAGGGAGCGCTTGCAGAGGGAAAAGGGTGAGGTCACTCACAAAAAAATCCAAACTCTCATCGTCATGGTCACTTTGTGGGCCAGTAGACGCAAAAGAGAGATGGATGTTCTGTGAGCAACAGGGACAGTACTTAAATAGAATATTTTCTGCAAAAAGGAAGCTATCACAGTGCCAAGGTACTCTCGATGCTCATTTTTAGGCTTCTTTTTGATAAGCTAGAGATCCAACTCTTCAGCTCTTTCACCCTGAGCTATTCTTGGAACGTTTGCACGGGGATAAGTCCTGTTTGAGTATTTAATCAAAAAGCATTTTGCAAGGGGCTATAATTAAAGTGATAATTTGCAGCAAAACTGTTTTCTTTTGTTGCTCTTTTTTTTTTTCTTTTCTACTGTTGTAATCGTTTGTGACAAAGTTTGCCCGATCCTGGTATTCCTACCTCCTGCCTTTCCTTCTACTTCAGCTTCTAGAAGGGCACACTTGAGGTCCCCAACTTGTGAAGACTTGAATGTCTATAAAATATTTTGCATCATGAATAGCTCAGTCTAAGCCAGTGGGACTTCTCATGCATAAAAATATTCCCGTGCAGAAGTGTTTGACAGTTCGAAGCAGAAGTGATTAACCTCTTTTATTTAAAGCTTGCAAAAAATTTCAGCACAGCTCACAGACAGCGCAAAAACTGGGATAAACTCAGAGAGAGAAAAGCCATTTCTGTGAAGCAGCCCCTCGAAACAAAGGCAACCTCCACCCCAAACATACAACATCTTTAAGGGCCAAAATGCAAATAGTTTGTGCTCAAACTGACCTAGGCTAAAGCTTAGACTTTATGGGCTAGTAACATAGCAACGTTTGTTATGTATAATAACAGCATCCAAAATGACACAATAAAAAAAGAATTATCTGTGATTAGAACTAAACTATTGAAATGTCTCCAGCTGGAGCCAAAATTTGGAAGGGGACAAGGGAGGGGGAAAGAGGAGTTTATTATTTCAGTAGCTGCAGTGAAAATCCCCTCTGGGTGCTCTGCAAACCACCCTCTGCTCTTTGAAACCATCCCCCTCATTGACATGGTAATGGTCTTTGTTGAATTCAAAGACGATTACATCAGAAATGTGTGGCCTCTTGTGGGTTTTCCAAGGCTTATAAAGCACACAAATTATATGAAAATATTGGGTTGAAAAATTAGTAAGCCATAGGAGTTTGTGTTGTTTTAGCCACGCTTTACTGCAGGGAAGGAAAACTGTGGCTCCTCCAGACCTTTGCCCAGTCTTTCAAAGCTACTTTCTTTATTATTTTTCTTTTCTGGTGGGCTCACTTCGGATATACAGCCTGTATTTTTAAAGGACTTTCATACTGGAGAAAACTTTTCAACATGCAATGGATAAAGACCAGAGACCGCTTCTCCTCTGAATTGCTCTAGTTCAGTGTTACTGCTTCTACAGTATAACTGAGGAGAAAGTTCTGTCCCACAACATTTTGTCAAATGAACTCTCCAGAGAGATTGCTCTCTTTATGGATTCTTGCATCCGAATGACAACTGTGCATGTGGAATGGGAAATCGTGGTTGGAAATGTTCTTTAAAATATCTTTAAGAAATACTAGGTTCATACACTTAGTAGCACCGTCTCAAGACCACAACATACCCAAGATGGGAAGAGCACATGTTCCTTCCAGCCCCTGTAAATCAAAACTAAATCACAACTCACCCCATATCAGCTTAGCTGTTCAGGACATCACCTTATGAAGGCTAGAGCCCAGATTTGGTTCACTCATGTTTTATGCCTGCAACAGTTAACTTCTCAGATAGCTTGTGGTACCAAAGACGCAGAGATCTGGTTCATGTCCAAGGAGTGATCAAGGGAGGGCTGAGGCACACCAGCTTTGTGCAGCCCAACAACTCGCCTTAGGTGCTCAGATCAGCTTAGAAAGACAAAGCTTAGTTTCACTGGAGCAGCGATTTCACGTAGTCGTACACAGTGGTTTCATGAGGGCAGAGCAGTGGCTTCACAGCAGGGCTAAGTAGAGAACAAAATCAGCCGTGAAGACAGCCTTGTAACTTTGGGGATTTGGATTCAGGTCTCCTGGGTTCTCTTTCCTTGCTGTTAAGGTACTTAGATACTCTCAGTAATGTTATTAATGAATAAGCTCACTGCCCTGAGCTTTTTTTTTTCTTTTTCGTCTTCATGTGACTCAGAGTGAGGGGGGAAAAAGCTCATTCTGCCATACCCATGTTGGTGTCAGACTTGGATCTGCTCAGAGTGAAGCTGACTCTACCATGTCCTGAGTTGCGCTTTTTTTTTTCCAAACACCCTCAAAAGGAGTAAACAGAGGATAGAGGGGGAGGTTCCCATCCCCAGTTATAAAATATTCAAAGATCATACGATGAAAGAGCTGCTGCTGGGACATGACTTTTGAACTCGACAGTGCTCCTTCCAGTGGGCTTTCTCCAGTACAAGCTCCCCTTTCTGAGAACTCCACCTGACTGAACGTTCACTGCTTATGAGATAATTCCCCCAAACGCCAGAGTGCTTCTCTGAAGGGCAACTTCCAGGAGGGCTTGATGTAAGAGCGTCAATCCAGGTTATTGACATAGTTCATCAGGAGTTAATGAATGAGCTGCAGCATGAGTTCTCCTGCTTTCAGAGAGGTTACCATGTAATCAGGTCCACACCACAGCAGCTTGTGAAACACACACAACAAGGCTTGTGAAGAGGAAGGGCTGTGGGTAACGTATCTGGTCTTGTCTGTCTGGAGTTTTGGGAGAGTGCTGCGTTTGTTTGTGTGCTGGTTCCAGTGTGAAAGGACAAAATTGTCCACTGGGAGCAGGGAGGCTTGCTGATGCCTCCAGCAAGAGGCTGAGATTTTGGAGGATGTGTGAAAGGGGGAGAAGGTAGGAGAGAAAACACCTTCTCCTTCTGTCCAAGAGCATAAAGGTCATAGACGTGATGCACAGAAATAATAACAGCATTGAAGAGATGGGAGGAGACCAAGCCAGAGTGCTCTGCAAAATGAAAAAAAGGGTGGCCTAGGGATCATATTGTTAAGATCTGGAAGACCCCAAATAGGTCAACGGCTTTTTCAGCTACAGCTTCCCACCACCAGGCAGGGAAGAGGGTTGCCTTTCAGCTGGGTCAGCTCCCAGGCCTGGCTGTGGTCCTGTGGGCGGCTGAGCTGACAGGAGGCAGTGGGACTTTACTGCTGGAGGCAGAAGGCAGGGCAAGATCTTCCCTTTCAGCAGCAGTAGACTTAGATCCACTTAAGCCCAGCCATGAAATCATATCCTATGGCTGAATAGATGTACTCATGGAAAGGACATTTTCCCAAAAGGCAGAAGTAACATTTCCAAGTACGCAAGGCGGCTTAGGTGCTCAAGCTTCATCATCTTCCAGAGTAGCTGGAGTCACCAAACACCAAAACCATTTGGACCTTTGCAGTTGAGGAGGAGAGATGAGCTCCAAGGAGTTCAGCTCGAGCTGCTGACAGGGGGACTGTCCCCCAGGTAACTGCAGCTGAAGGCGGATTTGCCTTCTCCTCCCTTCCCAGCGTGGCACGTTCAGGAGGACACCGAGTTTCTCTTGCAAGCCTTGTAACAAAGCCGTGACTTGCAGGCAAAACAACATGGTTTTGATTTTCATTCTGGTTTTGAGAGAGAGAGGGAGACTGGGCAGCACAAGGCCACTGCAAAGTCCCCTCAGGCTGCGCTTTCCCTGCCGAAAGGGTTCGATGGCCACATCAGCCTGGCATGTCCCTGCCACCGCTCTGCACGCCGTGCTGCCCCATCCTCCTCCCCTCTCGTGCCATCTCCCTTGCTTGGAGGATGAACCGTGAGTCAGATCAGGAAACAGATCCGGGGTTAGGAAGAAAGACTACCGAAAACAAACAGATGAAAAGTTGCTCGGGGTTTTTAGACAGCTCCGAGTTCCCTGCTGCAGGCCAGGGCCAGCCCCGTCCCAGCAGGCAGCGGCACGGGACGCCAGCCTCACCGCGGAACACTTTTACATCGTGAAACCACGGCCTCCGTCTCCTCGCTGCGGCTCGGCTGCCAGGTTGCTGTTAAGGAAAGCAGCAGTGCCAGGAATTAGCTATTCATATACGGTTTATGTATAAACACTGCATGTTCACCAGAGCACCCGCTACCGCAGACCTAATGGGACCTTTAGCTCTGCCTGTGTGTAAGGGGCAGATAAATTTAGAAGTGAGATAGTCTGTTTTGACTACCAATTAGGTGGGTCTGAAGACAGGAGGAGACGTAGGGGAGATGATTTTTCCCTCAGTGGCTGGTTGGCACTGCTACGCGAGCCTACGCACGCATGATTAATTGCCCCATCATTCAAGTAGCTCTTTTTATTCTGGCCACTCACAATATTATTATTATGAGCTACTGTTTTTCCAAAGCCAATTATTGTAGGATTAAAACACGGCATCTGCCCTCGTATGTGTGTAGATGCATAAAGAAGGAACCAATAATCAAATAAAAGAAATACATTTAATTTTTTCCTCCTTTTTTTTTTTTTTTTTTTATCTCACTCTCTCCTTCCAGCCTTTCACTTTCATATATAAAAGCCCTTGAAGGAAAAGGCTCGGCTTTGAAAAAGCAATGGGAGAAAAGTTTGTAAGGGGAAAAATCAGTGGGACCCTGCAGAACAAACATGTGTAAAGGCTTTGTTTCAAAGTGGACGAATGCAAAAGCCTGTTGGGGATAATTTTTAGGCTTTGCCTATTTTTAAAGGGTTGAGGAGCAGGAGTAAAGTGAGAAAACAATTCTCCATAGGAAGCTGTAGCAGACTAAATGGAGCTTGTTGTTATTGGCAGAGGCATTGATGCTGAGGGCAGCAGCATCGTTACTGAAGCTGGAGGCAGTGGAGGTTTAAATAAATAAGGAGCGATCCATGAACCAAGATAAAATGTGATCTAGCTGTGCAGGGTCCTCCCCTTCTCTAAAGCAAGGAGGTTTGGCGGGTGTGAGTAAAGGGAGATGAATGAGGGTTATCAGATAGGGGACTCGGGAGAAAGTCGGGAATTATTTATCCAGTTGGGGCATTATGTGTTAGTCACAGTCTTCAGGAGGAATAAGGATTTTATTTGTTCATCTCTCCTGCGCGGAGGCACATATACACATTGCCCCAGAGATGGAATTAGAGAATGACAAAATCAGGAAGCTCTTGGGCTCGGATCTGAAGCTCCCCTTGTTGAGGGAAGCCTTTCCATTCGGTTTCAGTGACTTAGGCTCGGGGAGAAACCCCAAAGCTTCCCACTCACTTTTTCTCTGGCCTTACGTAGTAGCAAGCTCACATAAAATTGATGGGGATTATTGCTGGCTAAGGCCAGCATTAACACAGGATTTGGCCCAACATCTCACATGCAGCCAAGTAATATTAGTACAATAAAAAGCCCCATGAAATACTTGCAAAACCAGTAGCCTGCAAGACTGTGCAGAAAATCAAGTCTTGCCAGGCAATCTGTCCAGGGAGGATTTGAAAGAGCATATTCCTGAATTCTAACCCTCACCCAAGCAGGGCTTGGAGATGTCAAGGCCAGGTGATAAGAGCTCACGCCGCCTGCATAATGCAGCAAGATCATCACCAAACCTTGCAAAGAAACATTTTTGCAGAGCGCTGCTTGCTGGACCATCCTCCCGCTCTCAGGCAAAACTCATGGGGGGAACTGCTGGGGACAAAATTCCCGGCATAAGGGACAGCAAAGCAAGAAAACAAGGGCAGGAACAACCTGCAGGGAAGGACTTTATGGATCTCACTGACTTTTTCATCGCTTACTGTTCTGCCTCACCTTTTCTTAGCAGCATTATTTCATCTTTTCTTCTGGGCTTAGCTAGCCCCGCTGAGAATCAGGGAATCTTTAAGGCATCCTGGTTCTACTCTCCAAGCTCCGGCTGACCTCGAGCAATGCTGTCAGAGGTTCTCTGTGATAGAAAAGCCCAGCAAGTCTGAGCAGGCAGGCGTCATGCCCCAACCACAGTGCTCCCTACTCCTGCCCTGGGATGGAAACGCTGCAACGGTTCAATTGAAAAATGTCCAAGCAACAATGCAGAAAATTTCCCTGTGATCACAATTTTCCCTGTTCTCGAGGAAAATTCTGGCTCCTTATTAAGTGTCTGGTTTGTAGAGGTGGAGGTTAAGCAGAAAAAAAATGGGTTTGATGCATCGACTCTAAGTTTCATTTTGATGAGGCATTTGCATCCATCTTGGGATTTGGAAATTAAAAAAGGTGCCTCCACATTTTCAGATTGGGGAACGTTCCCTAAAGTCCTTTTTCCTGGAGGAAAGTTTGGGAAAAACATAGAAAGAGTTAAGAAAACAATTCTTCTCATCCTGGCTTCCTCCTCCAGTCTTTGACCCTGAATGTACATTTTGAAACCGTAAAAAGTAGAGATAAAATAGCAAAGAAGAGCAGTGCCCTCTCCTTTTTCTTTTCCATTTTGGTGGGGGTGTTTTATTTTGTTTTAAGTTTTCCGGCAATATTTCAAGGGGAAACCAAACTGAAATTTTTTAAAGTTCTGTAGAACGAAATACATTGTAGAATGAAATGAATCTGCATGAAATGCAGGATGAAAGCATCTGCTCAGCTCT
The DNA here is from genome assembly GCF_000687185.1 of Egretta garzetta. Classification (NCBI taxonomy): domain Eukaryota; kingdom Metazoa; phylum Chordata; class Aves; order Pelecaniformes; family Ardeidae; genus Egretta; species Egretta garzetta. The sequence continues at coordinate 1,282,947 of NW_009260768.1, forward strand.
TTCTGAAGGGCACTTTTTCTCATGGTTCTCTTTCCCAGGGCTCCCTTTGCTGGCTCTGCTGACAGCTTGTGATGATCCAGGCGTACCAACGCTGTAGCAGAAACACAGCACTCCCCGCCAGCGCACAGCCTGCTCCAGCGCCCGTTGCCCGTCCCACTTCTCATCCCTGCACCAGACACCCACCGCCCAGCGAAGCCTGCCCACCTTGCGATGCTGCCGTGGGGCTGCAGGGCTGCCGAGCTGCCAGCGAGCCCCTCGGTCCTGCCGGTAAGTGCTCGGCGCAGGGGTTATACCAACGCCTAAGTTAAATAAACCAGTTACAGGTGAGACGCATCCCAAAACACTGCTTTGCCTCCCAGATCAGCCAAGAACCGGGCAGAGTTCTGTGGCTGGAGGCCAACAGGAACAGATCCACTTTTGGATGCCAAAAAAAAGGTGAACAATGTTCAGTGTCCTGAGAGCACTGGAGTAGGAGCGGGACAGAAAGCTTTTCTCCTCTCCAGGGTTTTATGCCCAAACAGGCGCTGGGACTGTTAAAATCGGAGCTCTTTGCGCCATAATAAGGGCAAAACCCAGTACCACGCACCTGATTCCTTTAGCCAGAATCAGCAGAAGCCCGGGGCTGTTTGAATACACAGGATCAAAGAATCAAGAGCCTGTTTGTAATTTCTCTATGTAAATAAGAGCAGCATTTGTGCACTCGGAGGCTGTATAAAGAAGCCTTGGTTTAGCAGTAAAGGAGAACTATTTTTACAGAAGCCAGTGAGAGAGGCTGGGGCCACCGATTTTGGATGATTACAATGAACAAAAAAAAAGTCCAGCCTGGAAGTGTTTATTTTAATTTAGGGCTTTTGGGGGCATGGCGAACTGGTGGGGTGGGGAGATATTATATTTATGGATTTAATCAGATGGACAGGATTTGTGGGCATTGCTAATTGAATGGAGAAAACTGAGAAAACTGTCTCTTTTTCCTTGAAGTTCTCAATTCCTTTTCTCTTTGGGTTTGGGAGTCAGAAGAAAAGCAATTATATCACCTCGCATAGGCTAGGGAGGGCTAACAGGCCTTGAGAGATGTGTACAGATAAAAAGGTGCTCCATTTTGGAGGGGAGCCTTCATTCTGTCCTGGATTCGGCTGCTCTGCATCTGTTTGCCCTGCCCCATGGTAAATAAGGGCTAGCAACGACCTGGTAGTCGGGACTCGAGGCAGAATGCTCAGTGCCTGGAATAGTCTGTGCAAAGTGTGTCCTGGGAGGGGAGGAGAACCAGTTAGTAATTCCCAGGACTTGGCCTTTCCATCTGAAACTCCCTCTGAATGCCAGATAATGAATCCTGTAATCCTAAACCCTATAACACAGGACACCTCATTTCTCCCATTGCACTGACAGACAACTAAGGGTTATATATATGGTCCAAGACGCAGGAAAATGCAGCAGCCCCACCACCAGACTCGTACACCCAAGCTGCACACTCAGCAAGATGTAAACTTTACTTAAATATGGCCACTCCAGGTAGCCATGCGTACTTCTTCCCGGTGATTTTCACCATGGAGTACCCCACGCACCAGAAAACAGAAACCAGGATAAAATAAAAAATAAATTGCACGTGGGTGAGCGGAGGATTTTGGGGGTGTTTCTTCCCTTGGTGGTTCATTTTGTTTGTGGCAGAGGGAATTCCAAACAAGCCAGGTGATGAAGAACAGCCCCGAAGCTGCAACTTCTGGAGTCTGCTCAATGATGTCACTGAAAAAGCCATCAGGGTGTAAATATCCCACTCTGCACACCCCGCGGTCCCCGTTAGGGCGAATGTGTCAGGCTCACGTAGGAGGCAGGACTGAACAGCACATTAGTTACGGTCCAAAAACATGATCTACAAATATTTTCTATATCATAATTATACAAAATGAGTGGAAATTTCTCCCCCCTTCCCCGAGTCCCAAAAACATAACCCATTATGAACACAGCACCATGCTGCCAACTCTACAGGAACATAAATATAATTTAAGTCTTTTTGTACTGTGTAGTAGCTGGAAAGTGGAAAAATGATTGAGGGACAAGTGGTTTTTAAAATCCCCCCGAGGCTTGTAACCTACCTGTTTATTTCAAGAAGAGCTGCAACTGCCAAAAGGAAAGGAGTTACTTGAGTTGCTATCAAGTTATGTTTCCAGAGATTATTTCAAAATAAACACGGATTGAATCTCTGCTTTTCTCTTTCACTCAACATTAATATACATGGTGACTACATGACTAAGGGCACGGGGTGCTCCAGCACAGGCTCTCCTCTGGATTCAGACATGGGCACGAGGAAGCTCTGGGTCGCAGGCTTGCAGCAAGGTGGAGTCTTCACAGCCAGGAACAACCGAGGTGTTTCCCTTCGGCCTCAGGAGACGCTCAAAACCGAGGGCATTTGGTGATCAGCAAGGGGCTGTGTTCAGAAACCCAGTGGGTAACGACCACAGCGTACGTCAAGCCGCAGAAGGCTGGACCAGGCAGATAACCTCAGATGTCATCATGACTTCGGCTCCCAGGTGTAAATTAAAATGATCCTCTTCTTACTCCATAAAACACCTCCACTGCAAGTGAAATTCTCAGGTCATTCGTAATCGACTTTCAAAAATGGAAGGGAAAACTTGTAAAGTCGTCAGGGCAGATAGTAACTTACCTTATGCAGATAAAAGTGACACTGGAAAGCGTATTGTAGTTCTTTGATGCTTTGATAATCTTTGGGTGAGAAAGAGAATAGCTTAATCTTCGTGTTTCATGTTAATCTTCCTAGGAGTGTGAATTCAGTGTTGCACAGTGAAAAATTTACAGCAGGTTAAAAGAGGACAGGGCTGACAGTTATTTAACAGCCAGTTCCCTTTCTTTTATTGGTGCGAGTGATCCTGATGGAGTTGTGCAACCACACACAGTGACATCTATCAGAAATTATGGTGAACGGCACAGGAGGTTACAGACTAGGGATTGCGGGAAGTAAACCTGAGACCTGATACCAAATCTGGCGTCCAGCCAACTGTTAACGCTCAACTTCAAAGCAAAGATACGGATTTATCACTGATCCGTACCCTTACCAGTTCTATAACTCTCAGAGGACTCCCTGTATGCTGACTCTACGTCTTCTTTCTGTCTGGTTGCATTTGGATGCCTCTCATTGCTGTGTTATTGAGCTATTTTCCCATGCTGTTGCCCAATATACGAGGGGCAGACATATAACAGGGTAATGACCCTCCTGAGTGCATTGCCGTGGTCTGTGGCAGCCATGGAAAGTCGGAACCCACCGATAAGACGTGTAACCCAAGCTGTGATAAGGATTTTATGTGGAGCTTGGTGCAGCGAGGTAGATGTAAAAGAATGAGGGGGAAAAAAAACAAAAAAAGAGTCGACTGGTTGCACAGAACAGACTGAATTATTGTAATGGTGTTTCATCTCAAATCACAGGTGGCCAAGGCATTGCACAATCGAATACCACATGCCTACTGCGAGGAGAAAAGGCTCAGCAATGCTATAAATAGCCTTGGGGGATGGCTCCCTGCAAACTCCCTTTGCCCAGCGGTCGCCCTGTTTGTTGCAGATGTTCTGCCTCCCATCCACCAAGACTTTTTCCCACACTGCTCTCCTGCCCTTGACTCCCCGGTTCTGCCACGCCGGTCTGAGGACACATCTCAAAGTGTGAAGGCGGAGGAGGAATTTTCCATTGGTGTTGTGCATGGCTATGATAAAAGCATGATGGAGATGAGGTTCCTGTACAGCAAAGGAAAACCAACTACACTGAAATATGTCTGTGCTCACCAGAGCTGCTAAAATGGTAAAAAAACCCTGAAACTCTTGGGCAGTTCTCACTCACACCATGCAACCTTTCTGCCATAGCCTGGCGGGACTGGCAGGGGCCTCTGAGCAGCACTCTCCGTGCAGACCTTATTCTCACCAGGTAGCCACGATGCATCCCATGCAGGAGGTCCAGTGGCTGCCCACAGCCTATTGAAAGCTAAAAAAAAGATTTTAAAATGGCAAGGAAAGAAAGATGAACTCTTGGTACCCCTCTTCTTCCAGGAAGGGGAGGTTAATGGTGCAGGATGGGCAGCACCACTGGGCCTGGGAGGTCCGAATTCCATCCTCTCCTCAGTTTCCTGACTTAAGTAAAGTGACTAAATCTCTGCGGTTTTTAGTTCATCCTCTCTACGGTACAGGCAAAGCAGTTCCCTTCATCACAGAGTTAATGTGGAGAAATGCTTTAGAATTTGCAAGGGTTTGTTTCAACTTTTTTTCATAAAAACAAAGGCATATTTTAGACCAGACTTGTTTGTAGCCACTGTACGACTGGCATCCATCGCAAAATACATTTCTGTGAGTATTGGAGCAAATATAAAATGACATTTTTCAAATATAGTGCAGGTGCCAGGCACAAATTACGAAATCTAGGTAATATGGATAATGATGACTGACACTGTAATTGCAGAAGATCCCTCGTTGTGAAAGAGATATTTGAGTTTTAACAAAGAAAAAATGACACCAGGAAAACAAAACAGAAAAACATGAAAATTTGGCCACCTTCTTCCTCTTGAGATTACAGAATAAGGTGTTCCGGAGAAGCTGCACAATATTAAGAAAGCAAAGACCTAATTGGGCATTTGAAGCGTAACCATGTTTTCTTCTAGCCACACTTAAACTCTATTGCCATTGTAAACCATCACCTGCAAATCTCCAGTGCGTCCAAGTAACTTTCATCTGGCATCAACGGAAGCCGTAAAACAAGTTCATGCATAATTTGCACAGCCCAGGTGTCTGCAATTTCCATTTACTGATCCACTCAAAACCCCCAGCCAGTTTCAACTGACTTGCTTCATTCCTGCAGAGATGGCGGTAATGATATTCCCTTTAATAATCTCAGCATCTTTGTGCCAATTGAGTTAAAGGCTCACCAGATTCTCATCTAATGAACAAAACTAATGAATGACAAAAGATCATTAAGAAAGCAGAGGCACCAAGGAGGGGAATCCGGAGTCAGCTGGAGCCGTAGCAGTTTTCTCACTCTGCAGCTACTGGAGTCAACTACATAGAGAAGGGTCCAAGCATTCACTGAAAATAAAACAGGAGGTGCTTTAAAGCATTTTCAAGTTAACCTTGAAAGGCTGAAGAGAAAGTATTGCCCCAGAGACAGACGAGTCAGGCACCACATAAAAAGGACAGAAGGATTCTCATCATTTAACTCAGATCATCTCCTGACTCTTGTAGCTGGTTTGCAGCTCCTCAGTGCCCAAGGTGACCGCTATTGCTGAAAATTCTGCTAAAGATTACTCTGTTAGGTTCAGTCTGGTTGCCTTTGGGATTCACAGGACCATCCCTTCTGTTTATCAGCCGTCCCCATCCGTCTACGCTGCCAATCTCAGCAAAGGCTAGTTGTGAACGGGCTGGAGAAACGAGCTGAGCCTCAGGCTTCTGGGTAAAGCCTCCATGGTATGTGCAATGGGGAAAGCTTGCACTGTCATTTAACTTTGGTCCCACCACTCGCTGCAAAAGGGCTGAAAGGTCCCCATCTGTCTAACGCACGTGGAGCCAAAGAGCAGATGCTCGTGGCAGCCAACCTGGTTTAAGAGGTTAGATGGGTGCCATAGCCTGGTGACCTCCATCTCTCTCACCTGCATCCAAAAGACACTGGAAGCCTGAAGCCTCTTTTTCATGGATAAAAAGAAAATTTGGAGCTCCAGACTTTTCTACCTCGCTCCCTTGGGTTGTCCTGGATGTGCCACTGACTTGGAGCTTGCCTTCCTGCTCAGCGTGGCTCTGTGTTTTTCAAAGGCAGTGGAAATTTTGTTTTGGAAACACTGCCGAGAGTGCAAACAGGAAGCAGGAAGGACTTCTTCAGAAATGCAAGAATCTGAAGGGAGTGCAGTTTCCATTTTTTTGGATCCAGCCCATGAATTAGTTTTGCAACAACAGCAAGATACGAGGTCAAGAGAAAAGCAAACATGTAGCAGCCACAGAGAGTGACTTTCAAAATCGCCTGTTGGAACTCTGAGTCATTTAACGTGCTACACACAGCCAGGATGCCTAGAAAAATAAAGAAAGATGCTGAACAGCCCCTGCAGTGCAGCTGTGTTACTGACAGACGGGATTAAGTGATAGGAGTGCTCGAAGTGGGATTTTTTTTTTTTTTTTTTTCTAAGCATATTGCCTTTGTTTATTGTAATTTTGATTTTTAGTTATTTCTGTTCAGGCATTTGGGGACCTCTTACCCTAGAGCATACAAATGAATGTTTGTTATTGTTTCTGTAATTGCTGTTATTTGATTTGGGCATGTTTCTGTGATTCAGCAGTGCCCTCGCAATGTGACGTGCCGCAACCCCGCTTGGTTGATCAGCGGATCACAGGGGTAAGAAGCAGCAAAAGAGGATGATTTTGGTCCCTTTGCACGGCAACAGGTTTGCAGAAGGAACAGGAACATCGAGACCCTCATCCTGGCAGCAATAATGATTAGGTATGGACCCAAAGTGTCCATAGCCTGCAGGATGGTGTCCTTCACCTGATTTCTGAAGCACTTGCCCAGGTGGATAGCAGTAGTGACTGGGCTCAAAGGGCTTCCAGCCCCTTACCCTACAGTTTCCCCAGGCCACCCTTCCATCTGCTCCCTGCCCGCGCTGCTGTGGGCCTTGCTGTGGTGTGTATTCCTCAAGAAGTGCTGTAGCTTTTCTCCTGTTTCAGTAGCTCCAGAGAGCTGCAGAGATGGCGGTAATGATATTCCCTTTAATAATCGGTTGTCGGGGACAAACCAGAGCGGGTGCACAGGCAGCCAGAGAGGGAGTGATGCCGGGGTGTGCTGAAATCGCTGGGGTGTTGGTGCCACCACCTGAACTTTTGGGTTCTCAGTGAGCGCCTGACTCTGCAGAGCTCTCCGCTGAAAAAACCAGCCAGCTCGTGTGTGTGTGCCTGTGAGTGCTTGCACTTGGACTCTTTGATCCCTGCACTTAGTTCCAGCCTCTCTGATCTGATATCCAGCAATGCAACGGGGGGACTTTAACAGACAAAAGAAATGTCTTTCCTCAGACTGGAACTTGGACTTAAAGAAACCTTGAGGGAAAAAAAATGACTAGAAGCTAAACAAGAAACTACCTCATCTCCTCCAATCTTGTTTATCTTCTTACTCAACGACAGCGCCAAAACATTCCCTTTGACCAGGCTTTTATAGCCGATAAATTAGAATTTTATCACACACAATTTAGTGACATTGCTTAACTTTCAGAGGTGTAGCTGAGCCTTTGGGCCGCCGATTGGCTCAGGGGCGTCGTGCCATCGCCCGCCGCCCATCAGTCATCACCAGCCACCAGTGTTTGCCTTTCAGGGATGCCAGAAGAATGGCAGGGAGATTAACAGAGGCACTCCTTGGTTTTTCAGAGTCAGTCAAATCCTTTCCCTTTCTGCCGATCCTTTGTGATCGGCGAATTACAGTGCGAGCTTATCAAACATTGATAAACAACGGAGGACTTCCGCAATCGGGAAAAAATAAAATAGCAGGATTAGACAGGCCATTGCGTTCCGGGGCTGGTTTTATTCTTTACGGTGAAGATAAGTCTATGTACCTTAAGGGATTTCTCCGGTAGAATCGAGTGAGTGAGCTCAGGAGGGCGGCTGACGGAGCAGATCTGTAAGGCAGCGTACCTGACGGAGCGTGTCACTGATCTGATGTCCAGGGGAGCCAGGGGCTCCTCATGCCGTGGCGTGATGCAGAGGATGGTGCTGCATCACATCCAGCAGCAGTGCAGGGAGGGAGGAAAGGGCTTTTTCATCCTTCTATTCCATGAACTGATGGAATTCAAGATTTTTTTCCAGCACTGGCACTTTACCAAGGCTTCTGAAAAGATGCAGTAATGGGTTTTTATCTTGTTCATAACATACCTTGAGATGGGCTCGAATGTTAATCCTGACAAGGTTTCTCTGTGGAATTCCCAGGCTCTGTTTATTCTGGGGTCAGTCAAACCTTTCCTCTAGAGAAGATGAGGATTTGAGGTTGCTCCAGTGACATTAGAGCAGGGCTGGGGGTTTATACCCAGTCTGTCTGCACAGATAGCGAAGATTTTAATTTTCTTTCCGGTGGGATGTTAAGCATGAAGGGTTCCATCTACCTGCTTGATATTGCATGACAAACAGCAAGTCATAAATCTGTTATTGTCCAGACTAGAAATAGGTAAACCCTCCCTGCCATACCGTACCCATCCCTGTGCCTGCACACCTTAGGCTGCGGCGCCGTTCGCCTGCAGAAGTAGTGGTTCCCCTCTCAGCCCCCAGCTCTTCTGCTCTCTCCCTTGGCCTGAGGCCCCCCATGGCCCAGACTGTGCCATGCCTTGGTCCCGTGGAGGTTCTTTAACATTTCTCAGTGTATTTCCAACTGTGAAGACTGTTCTTGGCTTCTGCCCTCTCTCCCAGGCCCAAACAAAATGTTTCTCAATGGTAAGCTGTCATTAGAGTTCAGGGAAGCGGGGAAAGCAGATCTAATTTCATATCTAATTTGCTGTAAAATGAGAGGCAGGGAAGAGAGGAGTCCTTTTTAATTAGAAAAAGGGTTGCTGAGATACTTTAGCCAGCACAGTGTTTCTCTCCAGTGCAAGAGCTTTCATGCGTATAACCCAGCCCTTGCTGTTCCAAAGAATGAAACATTATAAATATTGCTCTCTTGGTCCGTCCTTATTCCTATTTCTCTTCCGAGTACTCTGGATCACTGCCGTCCTCCTGATCGCCTG
>NW_009260768.1:1291741-1303484 GCF_000687185.1 Egretta garzetta
AAGAGGACGGAGTGACTGTTAGTTCCCACTACCACCACCTTTTGCAGCACGTGTCCCCATCTCCTACAACAAGCCTATTAAAGCGTGGCCTCCTTTTTCCCCCAATCAGCTCAGGACCACGTCTGCCTCTTGCAAAATTTTGATCAAGCAAAGCAGCAGCCCATGGATATCTCTAAGCATGGAAGGGCAAAACTAAAAAAGGCCAAAAAGAGTCCAACACAGCAGAGAATGTTCTTTAGGGATTGATGCAGGCCTGCGTGACTCCGTCATCGGGACAGCGAACGCCCGGTTTAGGTATCTGAGGCACATCCTATCCCATCTACCACTGAAGAGCATTCACAGGCAGAAAAAAGCACCCAGGTTGCCAGGGCCAGAGGTCTCTGCAGGCCATTTTCCGTGCAAACACTGAAATGTCGCAGGCGGGCTTAACCACCCGTCTTCAGAGCAAGGCCAGCTCCCGTCGGTGCCAGAGCAGGCAAGCTGCGGGCACCTGGATCTTGTGTTGTGACATCAGGGTGTCCTCAAGTAAGCCTGCACTTAAGGGTCTGTCCACGGAAAAACAAACTAATAAAATGTAGATTTGCAAGAAATTATCGCTATTAACCCAGGCTACTTTTTCCTCCCACAAAACCGGCTCTCAATTAATGGAAATATTTATTTGGGTGACTTGCAGATTATGTCTCCGGCCAATTAGCTCCATCTCAATGTTCTATTTCTTGCCTTTGAATCAATAAACAGTTCAAGATTTCCTGGAGTCAGAAAATGAACGTCAGTGCCAAGAGCTGTGGGTGTATTAAAACCATACCTACAACAATAGCCTCAACAAGGGAGCTCAGCTAATCACTCCCTTGTTTGGCTGGGTGTCTGACAGAGGAGCTAGAAAGCTGAAAGTATATAACACCCCCAATAGAGGAAACCACAGCTTACAGAACCCATGAAAAACATTTACTAACCTCCAGGTACCCTTTGTTCTCTATCCCTCCTGACAAGCACTTTTCTTCAGCACTACATACCTTAGATGCCTTTGCAATAAGATTTGATTGTGGGGCTTATAAGGTGGATGGAGATGAGTGAGTCATTATCTGCCATTTATCTTTCATTTAATGAAAGGCAAAAAAAAAAAAAAAAAAAATCACAAAACAGGACATGGCGTTCCTTTCTATAATTTGGCCAAATTATTCCAGGTTGCTTTCAAAGCTGAACAAAACAGACCGAAACTCATGTGTGTCCGTGTGGGCAAGCACATGCAGGACTTTGCGTTGTGCATGGGAGGAAGGAAGTGAAACCACCCGACATCCAACAGTTTGTGCTGGGGAGTGCTACGAGGGCAGCACCTTCGCCCCATGCTAAGGGGCCTACCTACGCCGGGAGGTCTTCTGCCTAGGCTGAAATTGGATTCCAAAATGAGGAACAGCAACAAAAAAGAGCTCGACCTCTCCCAGTGCTGACAGACCTGGGCTCCTCGGCAGACCCTACCCGTGAAGCTGTTCCAATCTGGAAGCTTTATGGCCATGTTAACATGGCACCTCTCCACGGGACTTATTAGTTTGGGCGAGGTGCCACGTTAATGCAGCTAGAAGGCTGCTAGACTGGAGCTGGCTCATGGCCGGCCAGCTTGGAGAGCACGTAGGCATGCCCCCAGCTCTGGCAGTGTTGGATCTATTACCACCCAGGCTGGTAAAGGCTTGCTTACACCATGGAATGTTTTACACCTAATTTAGACAGGTCAGTCAGCTGGTCGGTAGGCCGTTGGGAAAAAACACATCAGGGTGATCCAAAAGTAAGGTGGGTTTGGAGACTCCTTTATCTTTACACATGGCCCTCCAAAAAGCCCGATACTGACATGCTTAGTCAAGGCATCTCATTTTTGCAGGTGTCCTTAAGTGAAAGCCAGCAACAGCCAGCGGTGGGGCAGCTCAGAGGGTTGGTGCTAATGGCATCTTGGGTTGGGATATGAAGCCTGCCACAGGCCAGGAGGCCAAGATCTCAGCACGTTGGACTGAGAGAGAACAAGAACACTGTAGGTAAAGATGAACATAGATTAGTGAGCTGTACAGATCTCAGCCTTGCAAAAGGAGAGAGCTTCTGCAAGTCAGGGATAGGTCTGTTAGTGAGATCTAGTTGAGACCCAAAATATGAAATTAGGGGTTTTCTTGCCAGGTTGGACTAAGGGAAATCCAGGTGACCCCACAAACACAGCAGGAGGGGTTAAGATGTACCACCAAAAGCCTTTGTACACACACTTGAGGCTGTTCTGCTTTATCATGCCTAGGAACACAATATCCTTTAAAAAAAAACCCAATCAAAAACCACAGCAGAAGAGTCAGTGTTGCATGGTTCTTCCATCCACGAGCGTGTGCTGGCTGGCTCTCGGCCTCTTCAGAGGCATTTCCCCATGCAGAGAGGTCAGCATGTGTCCTCTTCTCCTTACCACCCCCTCTAGCACCTCACCCCCACTCCATGGCCTGAGCCGAGCCGCGACCACGGCCAGTTCAATCGCTTGCTGTTGCCAAGCAGGTGCAGCATCCATCTTTGCCATAATACCGTGTTGCAGCCATGCTGCTGGCTACCAAGAAGAGAAACCCAAGATGGAGAAAAGGAAGGTGACCTGGGACCTGGCACGTCAGCGGTGTGCAGTGCCGTGGTCGTAGTGGTCAGGATGGCCGTGGCTCTGATTTCAGCCATGCCAGCCGCCTTTTTCAAGACGTAAATCACTACCGTGTGCCCTATAGAAATTCCTGTCAGTCACAGGAGATTTTGCAATTCTCAAAATTACTATATTTTAAATTCTTTGGGGGGGTTGTTTTGTTTTTTCACTGGGAGTTGAAACTGAACTCGGTTCTGTAAACGAAGCTGGTTTTTATTTCTTCCCCCATGACAGCTATACAGCCTCAGGTCATGATCACATCAAATCATCCAAGCTAAGCAATATATGAGCTGGTCAGTGCTTGGGTGGGTGGCCTCCAGCTAGAATCCAGATGGTGGTGAGGATTAAATCATCTCCATGAAACAGCACCAAATGAGTGTCCTCCTTTGGCACGATGGGACACGACACTCTGCTCGTGTTCTGGTTGCTCCCAGCCCCGGATCATCCCATTACACTTCTCACAAGCCCAGGGATCCCAGTATGGGTCCAGTTCCAAGCTGAAGCTTTTTGCACCCACTGAGCACCAGTGTAAGGGATGAGCCCAAGTGCAAAATGATAGAGGGTCAGGCCTGATTGGTTTTAGTCAGGCGCTGGCAGATCAGCGGAGTTGGCTGAGTCTGGCAAATGCAATTTGGATTGCTTCTGAAATATATTACTTCTCCTCACATAGCCTCTGTCTCCTCTACAGAGCCACACATCCTAGATCTTGTTCTTCCTGAACGCCTAGCAGTTTTGTCCAAATCCCAAAAATCGGGACGGCCCCTTCTTGTGGAAGTGGGAGGAGGAGGAGGGCTAGGGGAGCACTCGCATACGCATCAAAACGCAGTTTTGTCCTCTTCCCTGCCGAAGCAAATGGATGAAAACCGGGCAGGCTGGAGCAGCCCGTCCAAGTTTTGGAGCATCAGCACAGAAAGGCGAGCCAAGAAAGAACACATGGTGGTTGTGTGTTGCAGTGACACTTCAAGAAAAATCGCTTTGAGTCGTGAGCCTGATCACTTAACTGCAGCGGGCACCCTCCCAGATTTCCTGAGTCAAATGTAAATTGCCTGAGGAAACGTCCCCCTCCTGCCCCTCGCCCCGGCACCGCTCCCCCATCACACACACGCTCCCTCTGACTGCACACCCTATGTCTCAAAGCTATTTTACTGTGTTTACAAATTATGAAAATTCTGGTCAGTTAATTACGAAAATATTGGTAAGTCTGTAAGGCTGGCTCCTGGATGGAGCCGAAGCAGAAAGCAGGCTGGAAAGCCCTTGAAAAATGAGCCGCTTTCTTTCTGCTCTTATTGCCAATGGATTTTGTTGTTCTAGGGTATGACTCTGCTAGTCTGCAAAAGCCTCTTTACAAGCTGCAGCTCCGGAGGCCGGGCCGGCAGCGTGATTTACTCTGCAGAGCTCTCCTGCGTTAGCGGGAGGGAGACGGACAAACAGGAGGGTGGCGGGAAGGATGAAGTCTGCTTTCTCTTAGCCTGGTATAAATCTCCGTGAGTGGGCCGAGAGCCAAATCTCGAGCTGCAGAATTCAATGGGAGCACTTCAGTTCGCACCGGGTTAGTCACCCGAGCCGAATTAACTTGGGGCTCGTCTAAATCTGGAGTACTTGTGTGAAATGCAAAGGGCCGCCTCTGATCCCACCACAGAGGGGCTTTGCTCTGGTCCAGTTCCCTTCCGCAGGATAAGATGGGTCGAGATGAGTGTTGGGGGCATCGCGTCCGGGTTTGTCTGGGTGGTTACTGCAGAGCTTACCTTCGCTGGAGAGGAAGAAGGGCAGGTCCTGCAGAGCCGACTTCGGAAGCCAATGAAGTTATTTCAGCAGAAAAACTGACCCATTGCTCCAAACTCATTTTCTGTATTTACCTGGTACGAGTGAGAGGAAAAGACACTTTTGTTCTCAGCCTGTTTTCAATACAGCAGCTGAGTAGCCAGCCATTGATTTCTAAAGGCTTACACCAGGGGACAAAGCTTAGAGAAAGGATAACCTTTCTTTTTTCAATATTAGTAGAGGGGAAAGAATCCGTACATTTTTGATACCATTTCTTTACATATACACATAAATAAAGGACAATAATCTATGTAAAGTGCAGCATATTCACAGACTGACAGAACTGATCTATTCTCATTGCATTTGAAGTAGATCTTATGATGATACATTAAAATATCATGGGTAGTGCCACGTATCTTGGGCAGTATGAAAATTATCAATTTTCTCATATGTAACCCGTGGTTCAGACACTTTTGAATACGTTAGAAATACATCTGCTGTATTCTTTATTAAAAAAAGACAGAGATTGACAACAAATCCAGAATGTGTGTTACACTTTGCTGGAACTATGGGTATTCTAGTTGATTTTATCACTTATTTCACTAAGGTTACCTTCAAGTGTTCCGTAAATACCAGTTTGTTAATACTGTTTGGATTTAGCAGCAATAAACACGTATCTCAGCACTTAGGGCATTCAATTATTGATCTTTAGGAAGGGCAGGGGCTGTGCTCGTGCCCGCCAAAATCCTACGGAAGGCAAGTCACTCCTGTTGGTGCTCTGTGAAAATCAGGATCTCTGTGGTGCTTGCTGAGACAGCTCCAATAACAGGTCGCTGTTTAAAAAAAAATAAATAAATTCAGCCTTTAGGATCAGATGATGCAAATTTAAAGCTCTATTGAAAATTTGAAATAAAATTCTTTTTCATCCTGTAATACAAGTGTCCATTCCAAGAGACAATAGTCCCATTAAAAGATATTTGAAGGTCCAGAGGGTTTCGTAGAGAACTGAATTACCTATCAATGAGAATAATCATCTAATATGACCAGCATATGGCATTAACCTTTCCTAGGGAGAACAAATTTAAAGTCATCTGACTGCAGTGATGTAGTTTACACAGAAGTGCACTTGGAAGGGAGCTCTGGTTTAGGAGACAACCCCTTACCCAACAGAGCAGCGACTTCTGCTGAAAGAGGCTTCTTGGGAGCAAATCGGTGTCATTCCCAGAGCAGCCAGGGATGCACCGCCCAAGAATTCATTGCCATCAAAGAATATAAGAACTTTTTCAAGTCAGCACATACTGCAGTCAACTAAACCATTTCATTTCGATTACTCAGAAACGTTTGGGGTTGAGTGTCACTTTCTTGTTCTATAGCTTGCCTTTTTTTTTTTTTTTCCAAACAAAAAACTATTTTGGCTTTTTAAAGAAATGTCAAACTGAGATTTTCAATAATTTCCCTTTTCTTTTCACAAGGAGAAACGTATTTAGCTTATGTTCTCCACAAACATTTTCAACCAATGTTAGACTGAAAAGTTTCTGAACCAATTAGATCTTAAAGAACCATGACGCCATGAGCGACCTAGGAACATCTCTGCCAAAGACTCACAGGTCACGGGATGATAACTAAAATGTTAAACCGCTGACAATCTTTAAGCCTGGTGGGGTTAAAAGTAGAGTTCTGGCCTTCTTCTGTTCTTGTCAGCAGCTCTGGAAAGCCCTTTCCATCAGTATTTTATAGAACGCCTAAGTGGTGTCTTCCTGCAGAAATTCCTTCCTCGTAATTTGTGAGGCTTGCTGGGTCGTGCGTATGCTATTTGCTGGCAGAATCGGTTATTAGTGGTCGGGGGGTTTTTTTGTAATATATGTTTTTGCTGTGTTTTTGTAAAAGTGTCCAGATATTTTGTGGGTTATTATTATTATTATAAATTATTACACTTGGGTGCATAATGTTCATTCCATCCCATGCACAGTTATCAATTTTCAATTTGTGTGGGATTAAGGGGAATTCTGCCTGCAAAGTCAGTTTAGCAGGGAATAAATCGACCTGGTGCTGTAATTGATGGCCAAACGCTACACGCTCCCAAAACTGAACTGCGGTGGAGAACACCTCTCGTGAAAGCACTGCTTGGAAACGGTGTCAAAAATACCAGCTTGGCCCCATTATTCCAAAGCTAAATTGATCCATATGATTGGAGTATTGCCCAGATTTCTTTTTTTTTTTAAACAATCATTTTGAAATTACCATTATCAATACACTAATGCATGTTGAAGGCTTGTTGGGTCTGACATAGGAAGTGATGTAATAAGGGAACCCTTAATACTCGCGGCCCTCAAACAGGAAACATTTTCCTCGAGGAATAGTATACTTGAAAACTGCAGATTACAATTTAATATTAACCAGATTTCTACATTAAACATGATTTCCGAGAACAATTTGATTTTTCTTTTTTTTTTTTCCCCCCACTTTTTTTTTTTCCTCCCGCGTCTCTAAATGATCAAAACTGCATCCAACCGCAAGCGGCTCCTGGAATGAGCCCATGGCTGCCTGCAATTTAAATGTCAGCCTCGGCAATTGCAGAGTTACATTGGATCTCTCCTCCAACCCTTGCCACTCACGACTTCCCTGTCAATCTCAATCTGCCTCGGGTACCCACACGTCTCAGCAAGCCTCATTTTGTCCGCCTTGCCTGGTTAGGTACATTTTGCTTTAGGGGTGCACGGAGGCCTCCCCAGGGTTTTGGTGGTATTGCTGGTTAATGCATAGCCAGTACCAGCTGATGGAGTAAGGGCAACACAGCAGCGATGAAATCCTGTTGTATTTTTGCAGACAAATGGCAAATTGCATAACCTCCAGTGCAGTGTGGGGGACAGAATGAGGAGAATTAACAACTGCACAAATATTTCATTTTCTGGAGTGACTGGCTACTTGATTTGCCAACTGACCACTACTGTTTGTATGTATTAGTTTATGGTCTGGGAGTCCTGTTCATGAGCAGTCAACGATGCCAGGCTGTTAACAAACACAGCAAACAAAAAAAGTCATCCCTGTCTCAAAGAGCTTCCGACGTGAGTGCCGCCCTTTACAAGCCCCAGTACCAACAAATACACCTAACATCACCTTCCCTGCAGTGTTTGGGTGTCTGCGTGCTCCCGGGGAGAGGTATCCTTACCATTCCCTGCCAAGGTCACTGCCAGGAAGCCCTTCAGGCTGAGCCAAGCACAACTCATTTCACCATCTCCTTCAAAAGTCAAGTCAGACCACGCCACTGGTAGCAAGACATGTTTACCAGGTCTGCAAAAATGATGGGTCTAAATATAGCACCTGCCGAAATGGTCCTTACAGAGGGGAAGGAAAAGGGATGGCATGGCTGGGAAGAGAGGTAATGCAGAAGCTCCCCGGCATAAACCTTCTGACCTAAGACAATTTTTCTCTGGAATTGTCTAATTGCTTTCCAGAGGCCTGCTCCTAGAAAATAAAGGACTTCAAAGAGCCAAAGACTTCAGGACATAGGAAATCTCTGCAATACAGCCAGCTCCTGCATGCAAAGGCTATTTGCAGAAGCAAAGGCAAAGTACAAGGAGAACGTGGCTGCTGCAAGCAACGGTTTAATGGGTAGCACCAGTTCTGCTGGGTAACTGCTTCTTAAAACTCACTTGCTGAAAAAAAAAACATTTCCAAAATGGTCTTCAAAGGTCAGAAACCCTGAGGTGGCATTCTGCACTTTGCCTCTGTCATCTCCTGCTCTACAGGCTGAGGAAAATGATGGTGGGGTGGGAAAGGAGAGGCACGCTCTTCTCAGCGTGGCCAAGAAAGCTCAGTCTCAAAGGTGAACTCCAAAACTTTGCATCAGGAGCGCTTGAAAGGAATTCAGCAGAAGAGGTATAGCGAGGAGCGTTCCCTGAGCTGCTACCGGTAGGGAGGATCCACTAGAAATAGTCTCCCTTTGAAATGCAACTGCTTTGTTCCTGGCCTGGTTTGAAATGGTCTTTCTCTGTTCTCACACGGAAGAATCAAGAATATTGTTTGCCAGCCAGAACCGAAATGTAAACCAGGATCCCCAAAGAGCGGTGTGACAATGTAACACTAATCCGTCCCATTTCTGCTGATATGATGCACATGGAGAAGGAGGTTAACCACGCTAGTGCCTCCTGCGGTGGGCCATCACTGTAATGTAAATTGTGACCTTCACACAATTGCTTGTTGGAGACATTTACATGGAGACTAAATCCCTCCCAGGTTGCATGATAGCACAAGCTTTGTTTTCTTAGGCTGTTGTTCCCCGGTTGGCACACAGTACAAAGCCATCCAGGGGCTCGGAAATCCATGAAGCACAAGCTCGGACTACCCACATGCTGCCAGCAGAATTGACAAGCATGCAAGAAAAAGGCCTCTTGGGCTGCCAAGTCATGCAGCTTTTGAATGAACTAGCCTCCCCATGCTAGCTCCTTGCTTTCTTGATCAGCAAAATCCTGATCTGCCATGAAATTCTCTCACCTACATTGGTCTTCGGAAACGGAGCCCACACTGGGGCTCTGGCCCAGGACAACTGTTGTTCTGTGCCAAATTAAATCCATTCTGAGGCTCTTCTACAGTGTCTGATACCGTAGGCTGGTAGAGGGCAGTGAGAAACCAGAGATGAAAAGATGTGTTGGAAAAGGGAGCCCAAATACAGGCGCTGTTTGGTACCACAGAAAGGTAGCGGCCACTCTTTGCTGGCTTCTGGCCACAAAAATTGTCAAGGACCCTTGAGGCAAGTGGCTACATCCCAAGCCACTGATGCCAATGGTTGTCAGTCCTGCTAGAGATGTACAGGAATATAGGAATAAGCTAAATCAGAAAGAAAAGGGCCACTTTGAGTGTTATATTTTAAAACCCAGCCCTAGTGATCAAGAAGGTGTACTGGGTTTGAGACAGCTAGGGTCAGAGCATCAGCCGAGATTTACCTATGGTCTGGGGTTTACCAGTAACAGGATAAATTTACTTCAGCCAATTACAATTCAAGATTTATACGGAAATTCTGCTCAAAATGTGTATTCTCATCCCAAATGATGCATGGGAGTGTTCCCTCCCCTCCCCTCTCCAATTTAGTCCCCAAATCTGAAGGCCGAGTGCATGTTTTCATCCACCTATCCGCAGATTCGATGGTCTCTTGTAGGTGCAGGAACGAAACCTGAAATTCATAGAAGGAAATGGGAGTTTTCATGGCTCCAAGGGACCTGCTAAGAATACCTCCCATATTTTGGGACAGACAACAGACTCCCAAGACAGCTTGAAAAAGTGGCTGGCACCCTTGGGTTTTTCTCTAAACTGGATGCAGTTTCATAATGCCAGTCTGTTCTGTTCTAGTTTTAGGTTTGTGGCTTTGGATAACCACCTATACGTGCCTATTTTCCTTCATTAGGTGTCAGGTAACAAGCTGTTCCGAAACAGTGTGTACCAGCATGGGAACAGCAGGGTTAGAAATCAGTGCCAAAAAGTTAGGACGAATTTCTTTATCCTTATCCTTGCTCTGGCGACAACATATTTGTTACTCTCAGCTAATTAGAGAAGGTTGATAGAACAAGTCCGTGAGTGTTGCAGTCTGGCTCAGTGGAATCGGGGCATGTGTACTTTCCAGATTCAAAAGAGCTCGGGGAGTCTCTGTGTGTGTGATACGAGTCGCTTTTTATATTAAGCATTTCTTGAGCAAATATAAACCTCAGGAGGGAAGTGCTTTTTTTTATTTTTCCTGTCCCCAGAACCTCAAGATAAAATTAAAGATGCCAGGACATAAAATATCCCATTTGGCTCTATTTTACCTAGTTACCAACAAAAACACTGGTATCAGTTCCTCAGTTGGCACGAACTGGCACCATTTCAACAGCTTTCTTTGAACCATGCCAATCCACCAAATGACAATCTGGTTCCATATATATTTTTAGCCGAAATACTCTGTGGCATGCGTTACCATCTTTCTGGAACCATTTATAGTTTCTGCAGTATCATTTACTACCATTTCTGCAGTATCATTTACTATCATTTCTCTAAACGTGTTTCCCAGCGAGCTGTAAATGTACACTTTCGCTACAGGCACTGAGCATAAAATAGGAAAGAAAGAAGGAAGGAAGGTCAGACCAATAGATGAGTCACTATGCAGCAAAAAAGTCAGATCTCCAGGCAATTCCAGAGCTTTCAACGTTGGTTGCATCTGGCAGCGCAGAGCTTCTTAGGCGTCCTTATTGTGGAGGAAGAAGTTACCACACATCGACTCATGTGGAGTGATGATCCGCCCCTGGATTTGCGCACGGGTGCCGTGTTCCCTCGTGGTGTCTTGTTCATAGAATCATAGAATCATAGAATGTTTTGGGTTGGAAGGGACCCCTAGAGGTCATCTAGTCCAACCCCCCTGCAGGAGCAGGGACACCGCTAACCAGATCAGGCTGCTCAGAGCCCCGTCCAACCTGGCCTTGTGCTTCAGCTCTTGGAGTCATGAAGACGGGTACAAAAGATAGATGGGGAACGTGGTGTTTCCCACTGCCGCGCTACAATAACCCTCCCAAAGCCCATGGTGAAGGTTAATTAATATAATAGATGGCAATGATCAAATCACTGCTCTCAGGACATTTTCTGTTTTCTTGCGCTGCATCTTCTCATCTTCCTGATTTCAAGACGGGTCTCAAAGCGCTGCTAAATGAGGGCAGCACAATTTTGTAACCGCTCTGAACTTTCTGTTGGTATAAATGGCTGTGCAAGGGAAGGAGGAATGGAGAACCAACCTCATGAGCTTTTTTCAGGGTAACTTATTCTGTGGTTACTTAAATATGGATTTTAGTACACCTTTGTGAGCATATAGTTTTTCACTGGATAACATGATCACAAAAGCCCCAAAAATCAGGCTTATGGTTGCAATTATCAGAAACACATTTATGTAATGCAATAGAGAAAAGTTTAATCTTACGGTCTTAAATCTATGTATGGTTCTAAATTCATCAAGAAAACACACTATAAGAGGGGGAAAAAGATATTCCCTCCTCCCTCTTTAAAATCCCTGAAGGAAAAAGAAAGCAAATTTGTGAGGGAAACCTCAGCCCTAACACAATCTCCAAGTGATGGGAAATCCACGTCTACAAAATCCGTAGCGTCAGAGGGACTTGCGGTTGTACGTTGTGTTCTGCTTAGCTGGTGTACCCAGAGGAAAAGCACAGTTTCTCACCACCAAACTTCATTACGATGAGCATAAATCGCTTATTTTCAGCAGATTAGTCAGTTATCGCCATTGGAAAGTGCTTGAAATACTGATACCCCCAACACTCCTGTCCAGAACGGAGCTGCTAAAGCTAATTTCTCAGTCTGTGG
>NW_009260768.1:1303557-1317437 GCF_000687185.1 Egretta garzetta
GGTAGAACATGCTACTTTCTGGTCACGACTGAAGATCCAAGAAATTATCATTCCTTGCAGGGGAAGGATAGAAAAAAAAGGAAAAAAAGAAAGACTTGCTAATTCTAAGAGCACGCTAGGGTCAATGACCCAACTCTATCCCAGCTGGTAATGAAAGGAGGAGGTTGTGATTTCCAGCAGCTGTATTACTGGGGGGGCTGGGTCCTCCTGCCAGGTGCTTGAAACTAAACAAGGTTTGCAGGAACTTAAGTGGGACAAGCTGGGCAAATTGAGCAGTGCTAAAAGTCAGGCTCCAAGCACCACCACCCCAGGTTTGAGTTTGGGTGGTAAAGGGACAAGCGTCTCCCTGGAGCTGCACGGGTTGTGCTGTGGGCGGAAGGTAAGAGGCTCTGTGTGCTGTTCTGTCTTCTCAGCATGATTCTCTCCCATAAAGACCAGTTGGTATCTGGTCCGGTAGGAGACCGTGATCACAGAGAAGGTATTTTGGTTTTGGTGTGTGTTGGCTTGTGGCCATGGATATAAGAGACACTTTGAGATGTGTGATGTGATTCTGGCTGTTCCTTCCAGCTTGCTTAGAGCCCTTCTCCAAACTCATCTCAATCTGAGTAAGAACGGCCACTTGGTCACTTCTGGGTGACCTATTTGGTGTGTGTGCTCATGTTGCTTTTGAGGTGGCTTTATCTTGGGGTCTGCTTAAAGCTTCCCCTGTGCAGATCCACACCATCTGGATTGAATGGAAAATATTGGGGGGGGGGGGGAGGGGGAAGAAGTGACTTCATGTGAGAAAAGCTGAAGTTTTCCTTGCTGATTTTCAGGATCCAGTGGGGTAAAGATGAGTTTACTGGTATCTGCAGTAAATGGCTTCTGAACCTGACTGTTCGGTAAAATGTTTTGGGGATATTGAGGGGAAAGTTGTTGCCTGAATTTAAATATTATTTTTGTTGGAGCCAGCTGATTATTATTATTAATTGAGAGAAGTCGGGGATGTCATCTTCAATAGCAATGTAACACTGTGACAAAATGATCTGCCATGTGATGCCTGCTCTTTCCCATTACGGTTGGATGTAGTACCTGGGTTCTTTTGTTCCTTCACCCTCATTCTTTCCAAAGGTTGGTGTCTCGAAAAATTCTCTTTTTGTTGAAAGCAGCCTTGGATGGCAACAGATAATTCTGTCACTGCTTGCTGCAGAAAGGGAGTGTTACTCCTGGGGAGCTCAGGGTTATTGCCTTTCATTCACACTAGGGGGGAAACATGAATTTTAAGAGATTTCCCTGGGAGCTCATCCATAGGCGGTGCTGCCGATTGTACATGAAGGGGTGCTTTGGTTCCATTCCGAGAAGGTTGCCTGTGCCATCTTGCATCAAGGACTAGAGTTTTTTTGTTACAGTTTTATTGCATTTTCTCATTGAGCTGTTGCTTGCAAAAGCAGATGGGTGACAGATTGGTTGAGGTGACCTTACCAAAAGGCATCATTTATTATTCCAAAGTTTTGTAGAGTTTACAAAAACATTTCTCAACTACCTACGACAAAACCAAAACTCTTCCCCTCCTACGGCTGCTTCTGCCCTGGCTTTGTACAGCGAATCCCACCTAGCACGTAGTTCTGCAAATGCTCATTTCTTGAGACTGTCTCTAGCAGGTCATTTGCTGATGAAGAACAGGAATATAATGGATTTCAGAGATGCAGATTACAACTTGTTCTTGCTGCTTTTGTTTGCTTAGGGTATTTTTCCACTATTTCTCTACTGATAGATGAGTCATCTGGTATTCTAGTGCATATTTTACTCTTTGCCAACACTTACAAGGGAAGAAATAATTTCTTCTCAAAGTAGAATAACGAAAATTATTCTTATTGTTTTATTGGCAAATAAAAATATAACTTATTAGCCAGTCAAGAGCAATAACACTTAAAGTGTACTGCTTCAGAATAGCCCATTAAGATTTCTTTTAATACTGATTTTGTCTGGACTTATGTTAGTTAACTTGAAAAAGAATATATATTGGACCTGGCTTTTCAGAAGTATTTAGGTGTCAAACATCAAGTTAGTTCAGTTGAAATCGGGCAATTCAGTCCCTCTGAGGGTCTGGGCCTCAGCCCAAATTCTCTGCTGCTGTAAGCGTGTGCAGCTGTGTTGCTCTCAGGGAAGGTTGATCCGTTTACTCGAGCGTGTGCTTGGGGCCCTGGGTGCAGCTGATAATTCCATTTTTTGAAGGAAAAGGATGGGTTTGAAGGAAAAGGATGGGTTTGGGTGCTCATGTTGTTTACTCGAGCGTGTGCTCGGGGCCCTGGGTGCAGCTGATAATTCCATTTATAGGCCCTTTTTTTGAAGGAAAAGGATGGGTTTGGGTGCTCATGTATCCAGATTCGTACAAGGCTGTGGAATTCCCTCTGCAAGGAAGCATGTGTGTGCAGCGAGTGGGTGATGGGGAGGCAGGAGAGATGGCAAAGGGTTGAGTTGTTTGTTCGTGTGGTCTGGTTAAAACTCTGAGTGGGTGATGGGGAGGCAGGAGAGATGGCGAAGGGTTGAGTGAGTTGTTTGTTCGTGTGGTCTGGTTAAAACTCTGGTAGCAGCTGACAGCTGTGCAAGGGCAATTAATAAGGAATCTCCAATGCATTTGATTCTCTAGTTAAAATATCCTCATTTTTGTGTTTAACATGCGGACAGGTTCTGGACTAGATGACCTCTAGGGGTCCCTTCTAACCCAAAACATTCTCTATGATTCTATGCACAGTTTAGTGGAATTATCTGTCTATACCTGCTGCGAATAAACTCTTAATGTCTGAATAAACAGGCTGCCATCACCCTTGGTCCTTGTTTTTAAGGCAGCCAGGTTTGCTGTACCAATACAGTGGACTGTGAGAAGGCGTAGGGGAACCAACCCTGGTCTAAGAGTTGAGCTTGGGAGGAAACTAGCCATTTGTATGTCGGGGGTTAGAGTGGGCTGTGGGCAAGGTGGGGCTTTGCTGGCAATCCATCACGGTACATTGCAGGAGCTGCAAGAGCTGGGAAATCCTGGGGGGGGAGGGGAAGCCTTTGGAGGAGGGACTCGAGATATTCAAAGCCCACCTGGATGATGTCCTGTGTAACATGCTCTAGGTGAACCTGCTTTAGTAGGAGGGTTGGACTAGATGATCTCTCAAGGTCCTTTCCAACCCCTGCCATGCTGTGATTCTGTGACCTAAGTGTGAACACAAGCGGGTGCCGTTATTTAAATGAGGTGTTGCATTGTGATAGATCTCAGGACTTAATACAAAAGAGATTTTTCCAATTTCAGGTCTATTAGTATAAATCCAGGGAGTCATGTGGAAATGCAGTGGCTCAGTCTGATTCTTTACAAGTGGAGATCAAGGAAGCCTTCCTTTTCAGAAGGGGAGAAGTGGGACAGTGAGGTGCTCTTCATCCCTCTTAACTTCCAGCCCCTGCCTCAGCCTGATCAAACCCAGTGGAACCTGAGCAAACACCTCAGCTTATGTCTCACTGGCTGACCAAGGGCAGTCGGCTGCACTGGGACCCTGGAGGATCATGAACTCCAGCTTTTGCTCGGGAAAAAGCTTGTGGGGCAGAATAGGTGTAGGACAGGAAGATGGCCCTTGGATCCAGGGTGAGAGACCAGAGACGCATGCGGTGCTGCAAGGACCCATCTGTCCAGCCACTGGAATTATTCCTACTGCTCCCATTTAACTCTTCCCAGTTCACTTCAATTCAATTGTTCAATTCAACAGATACTGGGAATGTTTGCTTTCTGGTTTCAGCTGAGGGGCTTACAGCAACTGAACATAGGCCAGAAGGGATTGCTTTTTGCTTTCTGTCTTTCTGTCTTCCCTAAAAGTAAGAAAACAGTGAAAATAGTAAAACAAACAAGAAGAAATGATCTGCTGGGGTGGAGTTCTTCCTTTTTCCATCACAAAAATTTTTTAGCAAAACACCCTGAAAATGTTTGACATCCATTTGTGGAATCTCTATAATTAGAATTAATAAAAGGACATGTCAAGTCCACCTACCTTGCAAACCACAGATGCCTTTTTCTCCCCCCCTCAGTGGCTTTAATTTGTTCTTCTGATTGACATCTGCAGAGAAATTATAATTAGCCCGTGATATGCATTTGGTGTGCATAATGCCTGGGTTTTTCTATAGGCATGCATAGATTCCCACATAACTCCTAGGAGGATTCCTTGAACTAAAAAGCTCAAGGTATCCAGGATAGCAAAAACATTAAAATAAAAATATCTCTGCGAATTGAGTTGGTGGTCTCCAGCGTGTTCCCAGTGGATGCCTGCCTACATCAGCAAAATGCTGTCTGCCGCAACTGGGGCTAATTAGCACCCCCGTTGGCAATCTCAAATGAATGACCCAGAGCTGAATGGGCTACAGAGACAGCCGGTGTTAAAAGTGGTCCCAGAAGGTCTGGACTGGGGAGGGGGCAGCCTGGGGGGAGCTTTACTTGCCCAGTGGAATGTTCTCCCCATGCTTGGAGAGAACAGGTCTCTTCTGAGGCTCAAAAAGTCTCATTCACAGTTGCGCTAATTTACTTTTTTTATTTCTCTCCCCATTTTCGCCCCTGCAATTCTCTAATTCTATCCAGAAACAGGTTATTGGTCAGGAGTTTCCTTGTATGATCCTCACGGTGAAGAGGTTTGCCTAGGTCTGTGCTGGCAGCCATTCTTTTCAAATTGAAAATTCAGTGAGAGATGGGGTGGGGGGGAGAATTTGCAATTCTTTCTGGGTTTTTTTTAATTCCTTTGTGGATGAGTGAAGAGTTTACTTTCCTGGAAACCAATGGGTGTGACTTGCCATTATTTTCTGCCTTATGATCTTGAGAAGATTAAAAGGACAGCCTGCATTCCACCAGCTCTGCTTAAGCCTTAGGTGTTCAGCCCAACTTCTGTAAATGCACCTTCCTTCTCCAGCTGAAGGAGGAGACAGCGGGGGAAAAAAGTCCACATGTGTGTGCAAAGCCATGTCCATGGGGGGGTCCTGGCCAAGGGGTTCCCAGCCAGATGGAGGTGGGACGCTGGGTGCGTGTTTCACTGGAGTCGTCCGCCTGCAATGCTGTCCTATATTGTTGCATGGGTAATGGGAGTGTAAGAACGCTGATGTTGCACCTTCCAGCCCAAACCGTGCTGCAGACTTCTCGCAGTGCTGCAGGTTACGTGCATGAATAGCTTCACCTGCTGCTGGAACGTGGCCAGGGTGGAGGCAGATGGGTGATGGCCACCATGGCTGGGGCGGCACGTGGAGCGCGATGGGTCAGTGGGAAGGGGGAGCCTTGCCTGTATGAAGTTGGGAAGGGTTTGTATGGGAGCTGATGCCTCTCATGAGGTCATTGGAAAAGGGACTGGAAAAAAAAAAAAAGAAAAAGTGGGTTTGGGTCCATCAGCCCTTCTTCAGGTTGGTTTAGCGGTGTCATTGTGTATCAATAGATGGTGGCATCTGTGCAGCAAGCATGCTGCGTTGCTCGGGCAGACTAGGTGGATCTCTTTCATGGGGGATTATCTTTTCCTCCTTTGAGATAAGATCTGCCATGCTATGGGATATTTATGATGTTCAAATTAAATGGGTGTTACGTACTTAATCTCCATCCCATTAAAACTGAAGAGCTTTTTTTCAGGGATACCTATGTGTTTTGCAACAGCTCCTCAGATTCCAAGGTGTGTATTGACTTTCCTATCAAAATGTTGTGTTGGAAGCGGTTTGTAAAAGCTTTATATTCACGGACAGCCTAAAAGAAACATGATAACAAGAAAAGTTACTGTCCAAAGTAACGTGGAGCAGTCCTCCTGTGATAAATAAAGGAGATAACTATGGAGAGAGAAAAGGAAATGTAAAAAATAAAATAAATCCCAATTGAAGTATTTCAGTCTATAGGAACATCAGAGGATTCTTGAGTTGCTTTCTCCCCCATGCCATTTTCCCTATGTCAATATAGAGGGCTTCCACACCAGATTTTATTATAAAAAAATTATTATAACCTAAGCTTTGTCTCAAAAATGGAGTCATCTTCAGTGATTTGGGGGGTAAGGTGGCAAAGCAACACGGGGACAAATCCACCCTTTTTGCGGGTGCATGCGCAGGCAGGGCACGTTCCTCCTGGTGAGCTGCTGCTTGCTCAGAACAGTGAGCTGGAATTCTCGCCACTTCCGAACCCAGGGATTCCTCCAGATTTTTTTTTTTTGAAACCTGACAAGCAACTGCCTCGGTACCCGGCGCACAGGTTTGCAACCCCAATGTGTGATAAATTAGACCTTTCACTCGAAGTTTTTCCTGGCAGCAGTACTAGAACAACCCTCTGAATAGCTACTACTGCTGAATTTTAAAATCTCTCCGGCTCTTTGCTCAGCCAAAACTTAAAGTTACAGTCAACTGGAGTTTGGCAAAGTGTAATGTTCTGTAACCTTATCTTTTTATAACAATCATGTTTATTAGTATTATACAGCGCGTTATAGGGCCCCTCTACAGAGCCGGGGTGCTGTCTCTGTTGCAGCAGGATGTGGGGTTTAGGGAACCATAACAGAGCTGTAAAACCAGCCCAAGCGGTGTGGTCCAGGGGCTGGAGACCCTGCGGCTCAGGAGAGCTTTGCTGCTCTCCCCAGTCTGCTGCTGAGTGCCTGAAGCAGGTTCAGCCCTGTCCCCTCTCTTGGCCACTGTGAAGATAATCACCCACTCATTTAAGGCACCTCAAAAGGGGAGCCCAGATTGGTGGTTTACCCTCATTTTCTTTTTTATTAAAGAAAACAAAGTTTAACATCTCTTTAACCTCTTGGATCATCCAGAGTCCACGCTTTTTCCCACCCAAATCCAATACTGTTCAGTGGCTGAATTTGGCCTGATGCGTAGAATAAAAACTTAAATGTGCTTTAAACTGAGCATGGCAAATAGTTTTCCACTTGTTCTACCAGCAGTCACTGAGTTCAAGCCTCTGAGTTTCCACTAAAAAGGGTAAAAAAACCAAAACCTGAAGGTGCTTGCAGTGATTTAAAAGTTAATAGCCCTGTTATCAGCTGTTCCAGGAACAAAGCAGGGATCAGACTTTGCATCCTGGCAGCAGAAGCCGGCAAAATCCCGTCCTTTACCCTCGGACAAGCCTGCCAAGGTCTGTTTTCCCCAACCAGTTGATGGACAACCTGCAAAGCTCATGAAACAGGGGGTGTTTCTCCAGGATCTTGGCACCTCCACCTTAAACACCTGTAAACTCCTTTAATCTGCTAATTGAGGATGATTTCATTAGGTGCTCCACAGGAGAAGGAGATAGTCCTGCTGACCTGGGTCTGAAGTCTGCCATTGGGCTACACGAGCCTGGAGTGGCTCCTGCCTTAGGAAGAGGGGTTATTTCTCTTTGGATTCATAGCAGTCAGGGTTGGGAAGCAAGCTTGGGTTGATTTTGCTGCTCTTTGGGTTGATTTTGCTGGGTAGCTGCTCTAGGGGGCTGCTGCCTTTCTATTGCTATCGTAGGGGAGGATCTAGGCTCGGCACCTATTTTTCTTGAAGTGAAAAATCACTGTTTTTGGCTCTGGGTTCGGATATGAGAAGCCTTCCTTTTTCTGGCCTTTACCTCTATTCCTTTCAACCATTTTTTGCATCAAGCTGCCAGTTTTGACTGAAGTCTTTCCACCTCTGAGTCTCAGATTCAATAAGGGGACTCGGTGAATTACTGTCCTCTTTACCACTAATTGCCAAATTCCCTTCGCTCTATGAGCACAAGGGCCCGTATCTTCATGGGAGGAGGGAGTTTTGGGGAGACTCTTGCCTTGAAAGTGCATCGGGGTATTGGTATCTCCTGTGCCACTGGAGGCAAGGCAAAGCTGATGCTTCGGCTGCCAAGTGAGTTACTTTGGTTTCTTCTTCTTAGAAACTGATACGTCATCACTTCAATGATATTATTTATGAGGGGTTTTTCCTTATTTTTCAACCATAGAAAAAAAAAATGTCTTGCCATGTTTTAGGAACAAAATGAGTATTTTACACACATACCAATAGCCCTCTGGAAAGCACTTAAATTTACAAGCTGTTCGTAAATTTACTGACAGTTGGCAACACTGCATCCAACACACAGGAACCCTTTTGGAAAATAGATCTATTGTAAATAATATATATTGCAGTTTAATCTGAGCGTGCTCTAGCTCAAAGTAGTTTTAACAAATGTGTTACCTAATATATTTCTTAAAAAGCCTATTTGACCTGGAAAGATGATTTCAGTATCTGAAAAGCTATATTTAAGAGAAATAAAATATTAGCCACCTCTTCTGAATGGTCTTTGACAGAACTCTTTTGAGGATACCTTTTCCTGGGGTTAGAGTGGTTTGAGCATTTTGTATGTCTTCTGCTGTAGTAACATGTAACTCGATGTATAATCTAGTGTTGGTATCCCGTATAGATGGAGAATCTTGATCTTCTAAGGTCAGTGGTAGTTACTTGCATTTCAATCAGGAGCTGGTTTACATGAAGAGAAATCATTTGGGAGCCTATAGGAAAGGTGGGGACAATCTTTTTAGTAGGGCCAGCTGGGACAGGACAAGGGGGGATGGCTTTAAACTGAAGCAGGGGAGGTTTAGACTGGATCTAAGGAAGAAATTCTTTACAGTGAGGGTGGTGAAACCCTGGCAGGGGTTGCCCCGAGAGGGGGTGGAGGCCCCATCCCTGGGAACATTCCAGGCCAGGTTGGACGGGGCTGTGAGCAACCTGCTGTGGTTCAAGGTGTCCCTGCTCCTGCAGGGGGGTTGGGCTGGGTGACCTCTGGGGGTCCCTTCCAACCCAAAACATGCTATGATTCTATGATTTGTGCATATGTGGCTACTTGGCGGTGTGCATCATTACATGCAGTTTGGATTTATGTACATGCTAAGGTGGCACTTTAGAAAAAAATTGTGAGTATTTTGATATTATATCTGATAATGGGTTGTAATTCTTGAGTTCTAGTGAATCTGACATAGAAAACCAGTTGCTGTTATCCTATATTCCTTATTTCTGTGACTGTAGTGTTCAGTAGCTGAAAAACTAGTTCAAAAATCACCTAAATGTTAAGATATTTGTAGCAGAAAGAGCCAGCTGTAGAAAAGGAGAGCAGGATCTTCCCCTGCAAATTCCCTTTTTGATTCCATCCTTATTGAAAGCTATCAAAAAGCCTTCCCCAGTGATGCTTTTTGAATTGTACAAATCATTATAGTCCATGTCCTCTGTGCTGGGGTAGAAAAGCCTTTTCTTGATGATGCTGCAGATTCTCCTGACTTTACTGTGCCTCTCGGTGTGCCAGGGCTCTTCTAAAGCCACAGCTCATGGGGCTCTATGGGAAATGAAACCTTTTCTTTGTTTTGGGTTGGCTTTTTTATTTGGGGGTGGGGGAGAACTCGTAACACTGTCCCTAAAGAAACTAATTAAAGACGAGAAAATATATGTAATTGGTAAGCTGTAAATGCCAGTTGTTATGGCCAAGGACTGTGGCTTGTGGCTTCTTCCTCCCTCCTTTGGCAGGAATAATCCAAGCGTGTGCTACCTTTACCCTGGGCAACATCTCAAAGGGATGGTTTTGGGGGTGCTCCTTTACCCAGCGCTGGTGCTCGTGGTCCCTGGCTGAGGGGCTCTACCTGCGGGGCCCATGGGATGCCTTTCAAAAAGGGCGGTGAAGGGGTTTCCATCATTGCTGCTGTTTCCAACAGTTCCTTGTCCAGCTCGAAATGCTGTATGATTTTTGGTTTTGCTCATCAGGCACGTGTGTGTTGCTCTGGAAATGCGGTGTTGTTCACTTTGAAGGGGGTAAAAATGGCATTTCAGTCGTTACCTTGAGCAAAACAGGGGCAGCACAGTAAAGCAACATTATGAACAGTTGCTAAAGTGTAGAGAAAATTAATTCAAAAGTCTTTAACAGCTACAAAAGCATTGAACCCCGTCACTGTCCGAATGCCGCACGCTGCCTTAGTACCAGCACTGATTTTGGCTTGACACCGTTGCTGCAGGGAATTCTGTACACAAGGATCAAGCACGGGGCTGCCAACCCAACCCGAGGGCTCTGCTGGGGTCAGCCCCAACGTGCTTGCTCCTCACAAATAAATGTGCTAAGAGCCCCAGCCTATAGAGGTCAGAAACTTTATGTGAGTTGTCCAGGGCTTGAAGTCAATGGGAGGCTTTCTGTGGATTCCATCAGGAGCTGGATCCATCCAACAGCAAATTAAAGCCAGAACCAAAACCTCGTGGCTCACGGGTGTTTGCCTTGCAAACAGAAGTTGCTGCTGTAGCAGTACCGGAGGCGACCGAAGCGCCGGCCGTATTGCACGATGGGCAAAGCCGGGCAGCTGGGTGCAGCAGTAGTTTTAATCCTGTTTCACTTGTGTGGTCAAAGACTTCGAGGCCAGCTCAGCCCCCGTTCCCTGCTCCCATTCTGCTGCCTGAACTTGCCCCGTTTGCTCCCTCGCAGGAAAAGCGCAGCCTCCCCACCCAGGGAGGCAGGGGGAGGCTGATGCTCTGCAAGCAAACCCCAGCCCCGCACAGCAGAGCGAAGGTGCTGCGTGGAAAAGGGCTAGGAAACATTATATTGCTTTTGTCTAGCCCTAATGAAAATAAATGGGGGCTTCAATTTAAAGTAGTTACTAAAAATTTGTTCTTTCCTCTGCCCTAATTCCAAAGCTGACTTGCAGCTAATTAGACTGAGTCGAGCACGTTCGTGCTGTGCTGTGCTAGTGTAAACAGCAGCCATCTGAGTTTCATTACAATAAGGAAATAAAATAAACACAGGGCCAGAAAACAGTAGTTTGGGCATGGCTCATTACAGCACAATGCAGTTAAAATTTTTTTGTAGAGGCAGCGGGATCGGACAGGGAGCGAAGGGGACTCTCTTCATGTTTCTGTCCTGAACTTTTCCTCCCCAGCGCATCACAGGGAAAAGCAAAGCCCCTGCTGCTCAGCTCATGGCTTAAAAACACCCCTGAAGCTTGCGAACGGTGCCTCACTGCAAAGCCGCCTTTATCCCCCTGCCCCCAGGGTTCCTCGTGTTGGCCGGACAGAAGCTCGGGGGAAACGTGGCGTTTGCAGCGCGAGGGTGAGACCCCAGGTCTAGGAGCCCTGTGCCAGGCTGCTGCCCTGTGCCGGATCAGCGCAGAGGGCCAAAGATAAATCACAGCTTTTTCTTTTTTCCCCTCCCCTTTGTCTTTTAATAATAATTTGCTTTCAGTGAAGGGGATCCCCTTACTTGCTTCTCGCGTGAAGTCTTTTGCCTACAGCAACTGCTGTCTTCTGCTGGGAGCCCTGGGGCACAGCAGGCTAAGGAGACGACTCCCAGGCAGCATCTTCACCCACTTTGGAAATACCCAAGGGCCAAAATTTGTGAGTTCCTGGAGAACTTGGGCTGTGGTCCAAGCCCTCAGCTCTCCCTTCCCATCACCTTTCAGCTGGAGCAGGGAGCTCCATGAGGGAATCCTCTACTTTTTCCTCTTCTGGATCCCTCCTGCAAGCATTTTCCTTGCAGAGGGGCTGGAAATCCTCTGTGCTCCTGTGTGCACGTGGATGGCAAACTGAACGGGAAGGCCTCAAGCAATAGAGCCAGCTTTGTCCAAAGTGCTATCCTCCCTTGCATACATGATCTGTAAGATATTCTCATTCTCCCTGGGTTCTGACTTGTGTTTCCAGAGCCCAGCTGGAGCTCATCTCTGCTCAAGCTGTATCGATCTGGCTTTCCCTGGATTAGCCCATCATTAAATACAGATCGGCCAGAGACTGCTAAACCAGATTTTTTCCAAAGGCAAAAGCGCTGTTGGGTGAATTAAATCCTCTCCTTACCTGGCACCACGGCAGGATTTTCTGCTGGCTCTGCTCTCCCCTATCTGTTTGCAGGTGCCCTGGCTCCTGTGGACTTCTGGTTATCACTAGACATGGTTCTGTAACTCATTAGAAACTTTTCTTACTGCCAAGGCTACAGAGTGGGAGAAACATTCCGCTTTGAGATACTTGCAGCAAAAAAAGGGAATAACTTCAGCGTGGGCGAAAGACCTGCGGTGGCAGAAGCAGCCTCAGACCCGAGGGTCAGCCAAGGGGAGCTCGGGCAGGTCTGGCTCGTGTGGGCTTAAAGGGCGAAGGATGGGAGCGGTGCCTTCAACTGCGCCGAAATCATAGGGGCTGAAAGGCGAGAGTCATCCAGCTCCTACCCATGGACTCTGCCTGTGCATGGACTTGCATCAAACTGGGCTTTTTGTCCAGCATTCTAAAGAAACACACACAAGGAAAATGTTTTGCCACACGTGTCTTTCTCCTTCTTTCAGTCCACTCCAGGGGTATCAGTTCTGCCTCAAGATCCCGATCCATTCTAACCCTATTCCCACAAAAGGTATGCCTGGCATTTTTCACAGCTTTCACAAAAGCTTGTTTTATTTGTAATCCTTTTGAGTAAAGGTTTTTCCCCTCGATTCTCTGTATTCTGCAAGAAAACGTTACCTGAACCTTGAATATTAGAGTGGATTTACTTGTGTAAAGTGACATTAAATATTTTACTGGTTTGGGAATAGAATTAGAATACATTATATCCATCGAGTCATAACTTCAAATCCCTGTTAGGGTAACCTGGGGGTTTTATTTGTCAGAAAGGAAAAAAAAAAATTGGCTCTGTTACCAATCACTTGGGTGTTTTCTAAACCAATTTTAAAGCAAAATTCAGCCTCTGATCCTCTCGAGGGCCAAGTTCTTGCAGCCCCCACCACCTCCAAAGGGTGCTGTCCCCCACAGGATTCAGATGTGAAATTAACACCGTGCTTTTAATTAATAATAAGAGAAATGATAACCTGGATGGCTGCGCAGTCAACACAGGAAGAAAAATAAACTCAACTGAAATGCCCTGAAAGTCCAGAGCCATTATGAGACCAGCCTAAAAACCATTTTATAGCCTAAAATTTTATTTGCACCTTTGAATGAACCAGTTTATTCCACAGGAGAAAAAAAGCCTTTCTTCTTTTAGAGCTATGGGGTTGGTTCTTTGAAAAGGCGTAAAAGCCCCTTGACTTGTGGGACAGCAGAGCCATCGGCTGGAAAGCAATCGGGTAAAAAGCATGAGCGACAAATTTGAGACAAACAAAACTAAATGCAACACTGAAACGTGGGTCCTGGAATCGGCATTAAAATTAATCTGTGGAAGCAGTCGCCCATCCATAAAAGAAGAAAGGCAGCTTTTTTCTGCTGCTGAGGTTTATAAACGATGAGTGTGGCTTTAAACAAATGTCTGGGTATTCCAATGCTGAATGCTGCCCTCCTTGTGTGAGCAGGCCCCAGTTTATGACTTTGAAGCCTTTTTTTTTTTTGAAGAGTGGCCTGCATATAACAAAGAAAAAATAATAATAAAAGCAGCATGATTTGGGGGGACTACGTACTGGTGTTGGTGGGAGTAGTTGAAACCCAGTTTGTAAAAGGGGTTAGGTAAAAAAAAAGGAATTTAAGGGGGCTAGGTAGGGCTAGAATCTCTTCTCAGAGAACCCAACGCATCGGATGCCTTCAGTTTAAATTTCCAGTAGCAGCAGAAAAAAGGGATGAAAGCCCTTCAGGGCGGATGGGAGAGGATGTGCACCGGTCCCATGGCCCTGGGGCGAGCACATCCCCCTCGGATGGTGGGCTCAGACTGCAGAGCTGAGCAGAGCCCTGGCCTCCCTGCATTCACATGCTTTTTCTCTTGAACAAACTTCAGGAATTTCCCAGACTTGCAGCGCGATGGTGTTCCCGGTTGATGGCTGGGCCATCGGTGCCAGACGCTAGCCCGAAGCCCTGGGGAAGCAGCCCTAAGCTCTCCCTGGCTACAGCCCCATCCAACACCACCATGGGCATGCATGTGCCCTGCGGGGTGGCTGTGGAAAACTGCACGCCCCTCCGGATGAAAATCACCCTTTCCAGAGGGATTTGCTTGCCACTGGGAG
>NW_009260768.1:1317457-1344258 GCF_000687185.1 Egretta garzetta
TGTGCCTACACTGGGGGGGAGGGTCTGGCACTGGAATGAGTGGGTGGGAAGATGCTGTGGGGTGGCAGGGAAGCATCTCCTGGCCCTGCATCTCTCTGGTTTCAGCCTCGTCTTCCCGAAGCGAGGAGGAGATTGCTCAGGAGCCCTCCAGCAGGGAACAGGATGGAGAAGTCCTTACTGGTGGGACTGGGCCATGAAAGAGTTAAATAGCTGTTGTTGTGAGCTGCTGTTTTATTTGCCTGTGCATTATATTAATAAGGAGCACCTTGAAACAACAGCTCCGGTTTATCCTCATCTCTTCTGCCCCTTTTCCAAAAAAGAAAAAAAATTAGAGCATTTTTTACCACTATTTGCTTTTCCAGTTTCTTTAATTTGGGTAATTACTTAGTCAATTCTCAAAAATATATTTTCTGTCTTAAAAAAACCAGCAGAAAATGACAGATCACCTTCCTTTCCATCCCAGCGTTGGCATGCAGGTCCCAGATCCAGCCTTCTTGCTCCGGCGCCACACCAGCCTCCCCTACTTAATTAATTTCCCTTCGTTTGTGCAGCCTTGCACTTAAAGACACAGTGTCCCAATTTTGATGGTTTGGCTTTGGTGAGATTTCAAAAGTGTCACTCCTTAAATCTTTTTTTGAAACTTCCCAGTGTGCTGTATGGCAAAGAGTTGGCATTTTTAAATTCCCGCCACTCCCACTCTTCCTCCCCCCTTCCCCATCTCCCTCTGCTCTCTAGCACTCAAGATCCAGATCGGGCTATTTGGAAAGGGAAGGGCACCTGGGACCTCATTTCTTGCCTGTGCTTGTGTAAGGGCAGCATGGTTTGGTCTAATCAAGCCCTCAAGTGCTTGAAGGTCCAAGAGCTGCCGAAGCCTCCTGGTGCTGGCTCTTCATGTGACCCTGTGCTGCTCAAAGGCTGGGGTTCCTCTAGGTCAGCACACTTAGACCAGGCTCCTGTATTTGTGGCCTCTGCCATCATCAATGGCAGCAAAGGCTTTGATCCAACCACCCCAAAGCATAAGCATGTTGGACTCTTGGAGCAAGCCCCGTGCTTGGATTGGCCAGTGGGTTCAGGTTTAAAACCTGTTGGTTTGGTTCTGTATGAAGGTGATGTTATTCTAGCTCATATCTTTCATTCCAGATGCAGGATTAAGATGTTTCCTCTTCTTTGTTCCATTTCGCTCCACACAAGTGAAAGGGAAGAACATGCCAGAAAGACTTGTTCTTAAATTATTTTTAAAAATCACATTTGTTATACGTTTTCCCTTGTTGTCCTACTTTTCTTTTTCAAAAGCTCATTGTGTGCATGGGTGTTCATCTGTCAAAGGCAGCGCTGCTACTGCTAAGCAGCATCCCATGAAGCCACCTTTCCTCTTTGTCCACAACTTGCAAGCTCCAGCCCTAAATCATTCTCCTCCTTTTGCTCTTCCCTCCCCCATGTGACCCTTGCAGCACCTCCCAGCTCCTCTCAGGGAGTCCTGCCCTGTCCCTCTGCCCACCTCTGTTCTCCCTTCGGCTGCACTGCCTAATGCTGGGGGGGTTGTGAGTTTAACAACCAGAGATGCGAATGTACTTGGATAGGAAATACCACCAGGAGTTGGGAAGACTGGCTGCAAGCTTTTCCCTGTGTCTCACAAACCTTGGTAAAATGGACATTAGAAGGGCTGCCAGTTGTATTTTGCACCTCCTATGAAGATCTGCGTAAAGGCTCCCACCAGCTTTGATGGGCTCTGAAATCATCTGGTGGTCTGCTTGTCCTGCTGCGATTGGAAGCACGAGTGCCAAAGTATATCAGATTTTGCTGCTCCCGTGCTTTTTCTCCCTGGAGGCACTGGGTAGCCCAATCTCAGGAGAGGTGTAGAGTTGAGTTTTCAGACCTCTGAGGTTTTTATCATTTGGATAAGCATCAGACTTATCTGAAGTGAACTGAAACTCCCTGTGGCTTGAGGAGAATCTTTAAGAACAAGCTGATACTTCTTTTTTTGAGCTCAGTAAAGAGAATCTCCTGAGACCAGAAATGTTTTCCACTCTCCATGTGCAGATCCTCAGGAACTTAGAGATGTCTTCCAGCACCACGTCCAGCTGTCCCAGGCTTCCTAGAAGCTTGGGGATGAAAGCTCCCCTGGGCAAATGGACCTTGTGGCTCCACTCTCGGGGCTCTTGGAGTCCCATGGAGACCAGGGACAAGTGTCTGCAGACTCCCACCTCCTGTTTTCAGCAGAATAGGACATCTGCTTAAAAGAGCAAAAGTTGGCAGGGGTCAAGCCTGCTGCCCAAGGCTCGCAACCTCACTAAATTCAATCAAGCAAAATAGTCTCTAGTCAGAACTTATCTCCTCCCAAAATAAAACATACAGTAGAAGAAGAAACAAATTGCTTGACACCTCATTAGCAATTGTAAGCAGACTCCATTTTCACTCCAGGGTCTCATTGGAGTGATTTGTGAGGCAGCTTTTCCCTACCTCTGCCTGTCCCCCTTAATAGCCCGTATTTTGAAGGAGTTGGAGGCAACGCAAGAACAACAGTGATTATTTGTGTTCTTCTGGGACACCCGTCCTGCTGTCTGCTGCTGGAGTGCCCCTCTACCTGGTGTTATTTCTGGAACCTGAAGCCCATTTCATGTTGCTTCTGTGCATGTGTGGGGCTGATTGTTAGGAGGACACAGTTGGCCTGGAGCAAGATAACCAAAGCTCATGTCTCCTCTTGGAGCTAAAATGTGGATTAAAGTGAACCAGCTGACTGGATGCTTGATGGCAGGGATGTGCGACTGCGCACACACGTGTGAGTGTTGGGTGAAGGCTGTTGCTTCAGGGCTTGCAAAAAGTTATCGGTTGGCTGTGTTCTCATGCTGCAGAAGAGCACAGCCCAAAAAGATGAAAGAGAAGGAACAAAACCCCCTCCTATAATGATCAATTTGCTCTTTCTTAATTAAATGTCCAGCCTCATCACAGTTTGATCCCACCACGCTTCCTCCAGAGTTTTGCCTTCTTATCTTGGCTTGAAAAGCAATTTAATTTCAATTTCAAGACCTTTTTGTTCTTCAAGTTTCTCCTCCAAATCCACCACCCACCCACCACAGCAGGACGTGTCTCTCAGGAAACCGGTTCCATGCTCGGTAATAATTTTTGAAATGTAAGCACATCAAAAAGGACTTTGACAAACGCAGTAAGGCTTTGGAGGGAACCGTTCGTTGTTGTGTTGGGATTTTTTTTATTTTTTTTTTTTGGTCTGCATGCCCATTTTTCAAATCCACAGGCACGAGCAGACAACTTATCTCAGGCAGCAGCAGCAAGGAGCCCTCCGGAGCAAGCCGAAGGGCAGTGGTTTGGCAGCCCGGCCCCGAGGGAACATTCCTTATGGAAGCAGCCTAGGAGAGAGATTGCGATTGCTTATGGGATTTAAAATTTTTCCCAATGCCAGGTAGCTGTCCCGCCAGGGGAAAGAGAGACGTTACTGTGTACTTTTGTCTTGATTTGACTCAGAAGTGGAATGGAATAACCCAGGACTAAAAAAAAAAAATAAATCTCATCTGTCTTCTGGTCTTGTCATCTTCTTTCATTGAGGTCTCATTTTGAATTTTCCAGACCGACCATCTTTCAGAAAAAAAATCCTCTACTTCCTCCATCAGAAAATAAAAAGCTGTTTTTCTTGTTGGGGTGGGTACTGATGCTCTGTCAGTGAAACAATGCTTGAGTCCTTCAAACAAAAATGTAATATGGAAATCGGTGCTCATGACTACAGGTCATCATTCTGATGGAGCCATTACCTTGTAACGCTCAAACCGTGATCTTCTTGCTCTTCAGCAACTTCTTTAGTTGTTTCTTTTTCAGCAGCGTATCCCGACGTTCTTTCCTGATAATTTAATTTTATTTTTTTTCATTTTGTTATACTGGATTTGATTCCTCCTCTCATCAAAATATTCCAATGTTGGGTGGTTTAACCTTGCAAACAGCAATGAATTTTCACTGTTAAAAATAGAACCCCCAGATAAAGACCTATCTGTTCAAATTCCTTTTTCCCTCGTTCCGTTCATGTAAGGATATTTCACCCTGGCTGACTTCAGCCATTTAACACACCTGGGCCGAGATCCCTCTCTCTCCCCACTGACTCTGGAACAACCCTAGCTAACTGTTCTAGACTAGACTCCTAATGCTGAGCAAGCCAAAAATAAGATGGGGCCTCCCTCACCTGTACAAGGGAGGCCAAAATTAAAATGATACCTGATGGAATTTGCTTTGAGAGGGGGGGAAAAAAAAATGTGGCTATCTTTTTCTCGAACTTTTTTGTAACGGAACCGGAGAGTGCAGTTGGTTCTGATAAAAGGAATAACGTACGGCTAACGGGCTGAGGGAGGGCAGCTCCGAGCTGAAGGCACAGCCCCCCGAGGGCTGGTACAGTAGCAAAACCAGCAACGCTGTGAATATATTACCCAGGGATCTAAGGCCAATGCACGTTGTATTGGACACACACCGTTGAATGTAAATCCATAGTGCTGAAATACCGTATATTTATTATGGAAGGCAAAGCTGAGGACAGTTTCTGTTTGATGGGCTCCCGGTGATGAATGGATTGCTTCATTCGAGTAAATGAACTGTCAGAAACAATGGCTGCACAGTACAATTTCTCTCCCCGTCCCCGAAGGGCAGGAAAGCTCTGCAGCCAAAATAAAGTTGTATTTTTTTGTTAAGTCTAGTGAGATGGTAGGCTTGGGTAGCAAATCCAGAGGAATGGCTATGGATAGTTTGACCCTGAAAAAGCCCACCTCTTAGCTAAAGGCGTCTATGTTGTGGGCAGGCTTGTTTCAAATTGAAGCGAGATGAAGGTGAGTGTCTGTCTAGGCAAGGTTCTAGAAGCCCTCGCTCTGGTTAGGGCCAGAAGCGGGTGTTTGGGAGAGTCCCAGTGCCACCAGAGATAAAGCAATGAGGTAGACTGGGCCCTTGGCATGTCCCTGTCTTCTCCTGCAGGCCAGGAGCTTGGGACCCATGAGCAGGCCAGGAGAAAGAAGTCTCCTTGCTTGTCTGGCAGCACACGTGGTGGTCCCACAGGACTTGATCATAACCCCCGTCTGAAATTGTGGAAGGATGAATCCCTCTGTGATCAGAAGAGGGAGCAGCTAAGCACTGTGAGCTACTGTCTGGGCCAGGGGAATGGTTAATCAGAAGTCTGGAAACAGCCCCCAGGATTCGGAAGAGGCAACAGCTTTCCAGCTGTGTGGTCTATCCAGCAGTTCATTTCTGAGAGGTGGGAGAGATGGAGACCAGACCTGCTCTACATCCCCTGCTCAGCCTTCAGACCACTCTTCTGAGGTGCCTTCACCGAGTGTCTAAAGCTACAGGACTCCACAAGTCCTGGGGTTCTTTACCAGAATTGTCCTTGATTTTTCTTCCTTTGTAGCCCTGCTAATGGTGGTTTTATGCCCAGACATTCAAAACACCACTCAGAGGTAAAATCCTTTACATTTCAGATGCTCTTTCTTTTTTTGGCCGAGTTCTCCTTTTCAGATTCCAGGGGCCATCTCAGCAGGGCTTGCTTTAGGGCCAGGGAACCCTGTGCTCCCCAGCACTGCCCAGGTTCTCGGGAGCCCTCAGCCATCCCCGAGGGTCCGCAGCGATGCCGATGGGGATGCCGCAGTAATCGGCCATCGGCCATAGCAGATCTCACTGCTCCGAGTCACCCAGATCTCTGAGCCAGGAGAAAGTGAGTTAGGCAATCATCATATCACACCACTGACCACAGCGCTCCACCAGTGCCTATGGTAAATGATAAGAAAATGAGGGCTGGGTTTCATTTCATTCCAGTTTTTTACAGATCCATAAGTGGCAACACGCTGTGAAGTCAGCCCTGAATGAAACCTTCTCCGTTGCAATGTTTTCAGCAGCCGGTGATTTCTCGAGAAATGGCGAGGTGGAGAAACCCTGAGCTGTGTGCGTGCGTGTGGGGAGCGTTTGTACGAAGCCTTTGGAAGGAAATGGGATGCGTGTTGCAGACCATGGGTGGTTTGAGATAGCTGCGAGAGGGGTGTTCTTGGGAGCAGCTCAGGATGTAAGGGGCTGCACTGTGCAGTTTTCCAAATTATTTAATAGCCCCTTTCTGAAATAATTTCCTGGAGATGTCTTTATCTAAGAGGAAAAATAAAATCACCTAAGAGCAATGTGGGGGTTTCACTGAATGGCAAGGGTTGGAAGGGACCTTGGGAGCTCACCCAGTGCCACCCCCCTGCTCAAGCAGGCTCACCCAGAGCAGGGGGGCACAGGACAGCGTGCAGGCAGGGGTTGAGTATCTCCAGAGAAGGAGACTCCACAGCCCCCCTGGGCAGCCTGGACCAGGGCTCGGGCACCCTCAAAGTCAACAAGTTCTTCCTCACATTCAACTGAAACCTCTTCTGCTTCAGTTTGTGCCCATGGCCCCTTGTCCTGGCGCTGGGCACCACTGAGAAGAGTCTGGCTCCATCCTCGTGACCCCCGCCCTTGAGATATTTGTACGTGGTGATGAGGTCCCCAAGGAACGTGTGTCTGAGGATGGTGTACTAACGAGCAGGCTCTTTTAGACAGATTCCTTCTCCTCTTAGAGGGCTGGGTTTACATTTGCTATAAGACAGAAGGCAAACACCACACCAGGTAGTAAACGTCCGTATCTTGCGTAGAGCTCCCACCACTGCTCATTGTAACGAGGAAAGTTCTTTTAATTATACCAACAAATTGCCAGTACCATTAGAAAATCACGTCAGATTAGCTCCTGTTGTAATTTCTCAGTAAAACAGCTTGTTTACACCAGTTGTCCAGAAAGCCTGGACATTTAATTTATGACCCGGAATCCTCCCTGTGTCAGGGCAAAACAACACGCAGGAGCGGCAGTGGGACCGGCGACAGGTTTTCCTATTCCTGCCCTGTCTCCTTCAGCCACATTTTTGCCTTCTGCAAAATTAACACAAGCAAAAATCAATCTGTGAAAGCGTACAGGAAAAAAAAAAAAAAAGGCTGATTTGGTTAATTCGAGGCCATAGGAGCGTAACGCACCTTCAGTGGTCACATTCGGGGGGGTTTACGGGCTCCGGCTGCTTCCGCGCGTCGCATGCTGATGTTTACCCGAGGCCGGCGCGTCGTCTTCCCCCCCCCCCCGCCGGGTCCCCCTTTGGCCGTTTTGCGCGGGCCCTTTCGGCTCTTAGAAAGGAGAATTTCTGTTGAAAATGGACAGCCCTGCTTTCTGCCTAGGTGTGCTGCTGAGGGGGGGGGGTCTGCAGGGCTGGGCAGCCCCATCGTGTTACACCCATATATCCCACAGGCCTGCCGGGATTAAGGGAAGGCGGAGGGAAGGCTGGTGTGCCCATAAAACATGGGCTGAAAGCAAGCACCTGATAAGTAATTTTAGAGGAAAAACATGACCTCAATATATTACACATCTGTTCATGATGCAAGTTTCAGTGGCAAAATCAGTTTGGGGGTTAAAAAAACCACACTCCTTGGTTCTGTACCCTCTAAAAGCAATCTAAAGACTGCATGAGTCGCTGCTATTAGATGCCAATTAGCATTAGTTTGATGTTACTCAATAGAGTCCATCTATTGGTGAGTAATTTTGGCATCAACTGACAGATTCACTGGCAAAATTGGTATCAGGCAGTGCCGTCCTGCAGCCCGGAGAACGTGGCCTGCAGCGAGACTGCACCCCTGCCTCCGCGTCATGCGAATGGGCTCACACAAACTCCCTCCAGCTCCGGGACGAGCCTGAGATGATCCTCAGCCCTGACATCGCTGCTCCTGGACCTGTGCGTGAGCTCAGAGCATCCTAGTGTCCATCCAAGAGCCTGCAAAGGGTCTTGTTAGCTCGAGGGACCTGACCCACCAGTTGTTTCCCAAGGTAACTTCATGGTAGAGTCTCCTGCTGTAAATCAAGGCTGCCTGAGGTTAAAAGCATGGGCAGGTACAAGCAGAGGGCTCTGTAGACTGGAAAATGCGCTCATCGCTGGGAACGCTTTTTGCTGCCAGCAGCTTTGAGTTTCCCGTTTGTGCCAGCCGAGCACCCAGGCTGAGGTGGGACTTTTCGAGCTGCTCCTTTAAATCAAACATTGGGAAAGAGGGATGAAGAAGACAAACGAAGAAAGCAAACAAAAAGGGCAGTTTCTAAGAAACCGTGGAGATTTATGGCCTCTCCACCTGATCCCATGCCAAGTTTATTTGATCTTCATCCACTGCTGCCGAAAGGGAGCATCCGGATGGAGCGCGCTCCCACCTGACGTCTCCCCGGCTGGATTTTTCCAAGCACGGCTGAATCAGACCAGCTCTTCAGGTCACACATGAGCTGGGGCTGCCTGTAAGCAAGCTGTGATTTATGGAGCATTGGGCTTTGCCCTGTCTGCTGTAGGAAAATAAAAGAGAAAAAAGCTGCAACACATGGCGGGACATGGAGCGGATGCCTCTGGAATAGGTGTGGAGGACCGGGGCGCTTCCAGCCCGTATCTTCAGAAATGAAGCACTCTGGTCAAAAGCCACCACGGGGGAAGCTGCAGCGACAGCCGGAGCTGACCCAGGGTGGAAACGCCACACAGCTCTTGCCCTCCACTCCCCTGCACGTGCACAGACAAATGCAGTGTCTATGGCTCTTCCTTTCCTTATTCTCTTGCTTTTTACAGAGAGGGCTGCAGCCCCTCTCGATTGGGGTGGTTTCCAGCCCCCATTCATCTCCTCTCTCCCCGCTCTCTCAGCCCCCCGTAGCTCGAAGGCTACTGCTGTCCCAGTCGCGCTCAGCTTGGCACAGAGCTGCAGGGCACCCATGGGGTTTGGGCATGCAGCGAGGCTCCGGAGGGCTCTTCCAGGCTGCAGAGCACCCGTGGGGTTTGGGCACGCGGCAAGGCTGCAGAGCACCCATGGGGTTTGGGCATGCGTGGGGTTTGGGCGTGCAGCGAGGATCCGGAGGGCTGCTGCAGGGCACCCATGGGGTTTGGGCATGCAGCAAGGCTCTGGAAGGCTGTTCCAGGCTTCAGAGCACCCATGGGCTTTAGACATGCGGCGAGGCTCTGGAGGGCTCTTCCAGGCTGCAGAGCACCCATGGGGTTTGGGCATGCAGCGAGGCTGCAGAGCATCCGTGGGGTTTGGACATGTGTGGGGTTTGGGCATGCGGTGAGGCTCTGGAGGGCTGCTCCAGGCTGCAGAGCACCCGTGGGGTTTGGGCATGCGTGGGGTTTGGGCATGCAGCGAGGCTCTTGGAGGGCTCTTCCAGGTGGCATGGAGTCCCGTGGGGCCATAACTCGTCCCCGCAGTCACTGGCAGCAGAGCCAGGGGGTGAGAGCCTGCCGGCAGGGCGAGCAGCCTCGGTGCCGGCACCCCGGCTGCCGGTGGGAAAGGGCGGGGAATCGGTGGAAACTGAAGCCCTTTTAAAACCAACCCTCCTGACATATAGCTAGTGGAAATATCCCTTCATCTGACCCTGAAGGACCACCCAGGGGTTACTTAATCCTACAGTCCATCTTCTGAAAACCCACTGTTACAAGGTGTGTTAACCTGCAATTGCGGCCAGGGCTAATGACTGCAAACTCATCTCCCTTGTGACCTTCCTCCTCACACATGGAGGCTTTCATCAGGCTCCTAATATATATATTGCAGTTAAATGTCACTGGCATAAAGAGGAGGGACACCACCTCTCTAAAACAAAATAAATAGATTGCATTGGCATCGTTTAGGTTTTTCCCCAGCCATTTTAAAATAAAATGTTTTTTTGGAAAGCCTCTACCAGGATAATTCATGTCTTCATCAACAGAGCAAATTTGTCTTTAAGAAAGAGAGCACAGTGAGCAAGAAAAATATTGTGGTCCGGCAAATGACATACGGGTTTGCAGGGTAATTACAGCACCTCTGGTCCTTTGGCTATTTGAGCGGAAAGGGGGATGCTTGTTGGAGTTCATCAGAACTTAAGGTAGTTCTACTGAAATGCTTTTCCCTTGGACTCCTTTCCTTGCCGGGACTGTGCTGTGATTTACCTTTTCCCTTCTCCCCTCCCCCTGTCTTGGAAGAAGCATCCTGAAGTGAAGCAAGCATCCCATCTGCTCTTCTCAAATTATAGCACGTTGAATAAGAAGGATCCAAACCCAGTTTCTGGTAGGGCATTGAGAGGTCTTCTTGGCTGGGTGTTTCAGCCACATTTTTACTCAGCTCAAACCTATACAGAAATCATTCGTCTGATATGAAATCAGCCAGCTCTTGTCTCTCTGGACCAAAATTTCAGCTTCTGGGAAGAATATTGAACTCAGGGGAGATGTATGTCTGAAATGCTCTTGAACACCATTCCTTAAAAAACCTTATCTCCCTGCTGGTTGCAGTATTATGCCCCATGTGAAATAACAAATACTTGCCCTAAGCATTTCAAAGGGGTTTTTTCAAGGCCTATATTATTTTATCT
The DNA here is from genome assembly GCF_000687185.1 of Egretta garzetta. NCBI lineage: Eukaryota > Metazoa > Chordata > Aves > Pelecaniformes > Ardeidae > Egretta > Egretta garzetta. Next base: position 1,327,845 of record NW_009260768.1, read on the forward strand.
TTACAATATCTAAAATGTGCTTGTCCCTAAGCCTTTGGGCACATGAACAAATATTACTTCAAGAGCAGTGTATTCAGCTGCGGTCACTCGTTTACGCTTTCATTGAAGTCTGAGCTCAGTAACATTAACTGCAATTGGGGAGGAATAAGAGCAAGGATTTCAGCAGACACCGGCAAGGCCAGCAGCGCGTTGTATCTCTGCTTCAGCTGCGCCTCGGAGCTCTTTCGGTGCAGATCAAGCCAGAAAAATACAGGTTTAAGCTCCTGTACAAGTGTGTGTGTGTGTGTGTGTGCATCCCGTAGTTAATTACGCAAGTTTAAAGGCATGGCTGGCGTTATGTGAATGCAACGTTGTCTGCAGAACGTGCCTAAGATTTCAGAAGCCAAAATATGTGGGATTTTATAGATCCGCATAAACACCTGAACGCCAGCTGGAAACCCATGCGGTGTTGGGATAATAGGAAGAATATGTTCAAATAACGAAGAGGTGTCTTCCTCTGTTAGCTGGAGGATCTCGGCAGCCTGTTCCAGTAACTAAGCCTTAGCAGGACAAATACCTGGAGGGAGGAGGTGGTTTTCACATTTCTGGCCCAATTCCAGTGGCCAACGAGGTGTCCCTACCCCCTGCCCCCTGATACGACTCCAGGATGCAGATACAGAAGCAAACTGAGCACACCCCTTTCCCTGGTCCAACACACAACAGATACTAATGAGTGTCCCATCCCCTGGGGTGAGGCATCTCTGGTGGTCGGTGGGACAGGTTTGCCCCAAGTGCTGCTGTTCCCATCTTATAAATGAGGAAAGTGGTGCAGAACAGGCATCTGCCTCCTGCCTCAGCCAGTGGCTGGAGCTCAGTATGACCCTAAATGTTTATGACCCTAATTAGCTCACATAAACCTCCCAAGGAGGAGACCTTGCTGCTGCAACACACAGCCCGTTCTTTTGGAGCTACAGTCCTCACACGTAACCTGTATCTTCTCTGCTGTAGCAGCGACTGACAGCATGCCCTTCCTACAGCGGGTGGGGAGAACGACTGAGCGCTCACCCTTCCTCACCGCCTCAGAGGTCAGCTAGGAAGCTAGAAATGCCCCTTTGCAAGCAGCAGACTTGATGACACTTTCTTTCTCTATTTTATTTTGACACATCACCACTCCCTCGGAGGTGACCATAGAATCATAGAATGTTTTGGGTTGGAAGGGACCCCTAGAGGTCATCTAGTCCAACCCCCCTGCAGTGAGCAGGGACACTGCTAACTTCAGGCATTCTCCTTGACACCAAAACCTTGAGCCTAACCCTCCACCCCCCCGATAACGACGGCAATCATTTGCAGTAACAGCAGTGAGCTTGTAAGGCAAAGCCGTTCTCAGCTGGGAATACTGGTAGCTATGGCAGAGGTTTGATGGCAGAGGTGGATCAGACCCATTCGCTTTACCAGTAGTCTGAGATTTTTAAGAACTGCCCTGCCGCTAAATCCCGTGGAAGGAATGCAGTGGAGGTAGGTTACCACGAACTGTAGAGTCATCTTCTACTTATGCACAGTATGTGTCCAAGTATGAAAGGCGTTTCTAAGCCTGCTGCCAGCGGTGGCCCTTTGCTGAATATCCAACCACATTTATGACACCTCTGGCCTGCGGGGATTGCCTGTCTGAGACCTTAAAGTCGATTTTCATCCAGCTATGATGCAAGTTTAATGCCTGCCAGAAGAAGAAATAATATTTGGAAATTAAGGATCGAGGGAGGGAATCTTCAGCTGATATAAACCTTATTGACTTCAAGAGAACCACACTGGCCTACACCAGCTCTGCTGGTGGCCCAAGGTTTAAATAAACTGCAAAGGGTATGTTGAATTCATTTTTAAGGAGGAAAGGGCTGTTGGGATTGTTGTGGTCTTATTTACATCAGTTTTACACTGCTTTGGGGGTTCTGTCCCATCCTTTTCCTTCAAAAACTGAGGACCAGCAATGTTTTACTTCAGGGAACTCTCAGCAGCTCCCCAGCATTTCTGTGCAATTCCAAAAATACCCACTGTCTGCCCGCAGCCTGACCCAAGGGGAGTCAGCCTGTTGTGGTTACCACCACTTGCCCTGAGCTTTATTCCCATTCTGTTCTGTACTATGAGGTTGGACCACAAGAAGCCGTCACGCTGGAAGACAGAAAAATCAGAGCAAGGGGAACGTCTCTGCCTTCTGTAACGTGGCCTCAGGGTTTGTGGTGGACCATCACGCGTGGTCACTCATGCTTGCTTAGTCAACCCTTGCAGAGGTTTGTGAGCAACTTTGAGAAATGTGTGTTGAGTTGCCAGCAAATGCACTGGGGTGGCTGAGGAACCTGCAGCAACGCTTGATACTGGTGTGAAGCTCTGGTTTGTTGCCTGATACTGAGTACCAGCAGATCCTGTGGACTTCAAGTCAGCAGCTGATCTGGAAAGAAGAATGCTGGGGTTGCTTAGTCTGGAGAAGAGGAGGCTGAGGGGAGCCCTTATCGCTCCCTACAACTCCCTGAGCGGAGGCTGAAGCGGGGGGGGGGGGTCGGTCTCTTCTCCCTGGTAACGGGTGATGGGACGAGGGGGAATGGTTTGAAGCTGCGCCAGGGCAGGTTTAGGTTGGACATCAGGAAAAATTTTTTCAATGAAAGGGCTGTTAAGCACTGGAAGGGGCTGCCCAGGGAGGTGGTGGAGTCCCCATCCCTGGAGGGATTTAAAAGCCGGGCAGACAAGGTGCTTAGGGACAGGGTTTGGGGGTGGGATGGCAGGATTAGGGGAACGGTTGGGCTTGAAGATCTTAAAGGGCTTTTCCAACCTGAAGGATTCTGTGATTCTATGAATGCAGGTATTGAGGTTTCACTTGCCTGTTTTGATCTTCTTATTCCTGAAACTTATGTCCAGCCTTCCTGGAGCAAAATGGAAGGGCAGATTTACATGAAACTCCTGCAAAGTAATTGCAAAGAGCTCCCCAGCAGTAGCTGCCTGCTCCCTTCCCCCAAAGAAATAATGTTTTACTCTGGAGTATGATGCTAAAGGTAAAGCAAAATGCAGATGTCAAACCTCCTTAACTTTCACTGGCTCCAAAGAAGGGTTTAATCAGCGAAACAAAGTGAGGAGTTGTGAGTTCCTTGCAGTAAACAAGTTAAACATTATTAAACACACACGTGTCTCTTTAAGGAGATGGATTGATTGTGTGTGTTTATTTTTATAGAATTATTTAACTAAGGAAAAAAGACTCAGCGTTGATGCCAAGATGATATAACTGAAACAAAGCCCAAGAAAAGATTTTTCCACTGTGCTCGGTTTTTTTCCTAATAACTGTCTCCCATATCTGCCAATCTTAGGTCAACAAACACAGGTTGATTGACACATTAAAATGTTTAGCTTAGCCTGCAACTCATATAAACCAATTTAAAATTTCTAGTGCATGAGGGAGATGTAAGAGAAACAAACAATATCTCTTCCTTCCTAGCCTCTCCCTTGAGTGTCGTCTGGAGATGTTTTTGTTGTGGGCATTGGCTGACAGCAGGGGATGTCCCCTTGTTCGCTCCTCATCCCTCCTCGCTCCACCAGGCAAAGTGATGCAGGTCCTCGTGGGACCGCAAAGCAGGCACAGGCATGGGAGCTCAGGATGGGGCAGGATGGTCCGAGCATGATGTATTTCCATCCTCACTAGGAGCTGCGCTTCTCAGACAAGCGTTGTGTGCTGTAACGTGGTAACAGCAGCTTTGGCAATCGTATCCTCAACTATAGAACTGATACGATTTTGCATTGGCGATGCTCCTTCCACCCTGATGGTCTTGCAATACTTTCATGGCATGATTAAGTCTTTCAACAGTATTTTACGAGTGAGGAAATTCCAACAGGAGGCAGTCGTGTTGATCAAAAGCAAAAGTGTTTGGAAGGGGGGTAACTCCCAGTCTCCCGTTATGAAGCAATGGGAAGTATGAACTGAAGCCAGCTACTCCATTTTGGCCATTCCCCTCGAATGAAGAACCAAACTTTCCTGACAAAATTCTTTCTTCAGTCTCAAATGTAACCATAGTAAAAGGAAACCTTCCTCACCCTGTCCCTTACCCAAAGTAACATGGATCTTGGTGGCTGAGGAGGTGACCTGGGACATGGGTCATGGCCTCCAGCAAGTCTCTGAATCACCCCGCTGCTTCCAGAAGATGGCTGCATGTCCTTCATCTCCCATTTGCAGTTTTGACCTCAGGGAATCATAAATAAATCTAAGAATATTGGGCCTGCGATGGGAAATAAGAAACCCAGTGAGGACAGGGAAGTAGGGCTGGGGTTTAGGGCTTTCCCCCCCGCACCAAGGACTCACTGAAACCGCTTTCCCATCTTTGAGCATCCCCTCCAGCCTATCGGCTGCTTGGTGTAAAAGAACTTACTTGCTCTCTCCCCATTTTATTCTCCAAGGCCACTGATTTGCAATCCCTCAGTGCACTTAAGCAAAGAGTACCCCAGACAAAAAAGTCTTTAAAAGCCGTGGCGTGACCTGCGATGGAAGCAAGCCCCGCATCTGAGCCCCCGCAGAAAGCGCTGTTGCAGAGCAGATGCTATCTCATTTCAAGAGGCAGATATCAGGAGTTCTGCACACTGGTTTTTAAATGGATATCTGAAAGATTTCTTGCTGTCTCATAGTGGTCACTTGAGCTGTTTGCTAGCGGTGCGGCGGCCGCATCTCCTTCTTGAGCCCCATCTGTGGTGGCTGCTCCACTCAGGCAGCGTCCCCCCGGCTCCAGCTGTGCCATCAGCCCGCCTGAACCGATCCTGCGAGCTTTGCTGGCCACCTGGATGGCAAAAGCAACAACCCCATGTTTTGCAATAGCCCAGCGGTGAATCCCCACTGCCACCTCCGCGTCCCAGCCCGCGCCGAGGAGCGCGCTTGAGTTCCGCTGCTCTCCCTGACCGCGGCGCTTTGAAAGCAGACTCCAGTCTCTGAATCAGCCTCGTACCTGGAGAGTTATTCCTCCAGGATCTGAGCTTCTCCCTGTGCAGTTACAATATCGAAAGGCCCCATCTCTGCTTTGTTTAAACATGTATACACCTGCAAATTTCTTGTGCTCCAACACAGAGACGTTAACCAGCTCCACCTCCCTCACCAGCAGCGGTTGCGTGTTCTGTGCCTGTTTTCTTCTGTAAATATTTAGCAGCAAAGTTGCGGGATTCTCAAGAGGTTTAAAAGATAAATCTGCGTTACGGTAGCCCTGTGTCACAACTACATTTGCTTAAATTATACAGTAAAACAAATACCCCTTCCAACTTAGCTGGATGGAAAACAATTGCTTGGCTTTGATGGTGTGAGTACAAATGCCCCTGCAGTTGACACCTTTGGTGATTGATGTTTTTTGATGCTATAGGTTTGTTTTGCTCCCTCACTGTTTGTTTTCTCACTGGGCTGACTTGGACGGGGAATGCCGTTCCTCGGCATGGAAGTGCATATTTGGGCAGCCATGGACTTTGGGATCAAAGACGCAGAAGATGCAAACACAGCAGTTCATCTGAGAGGTCACATGCCCTAGAACCAGCCAGGGAAGGCAGATGGAGGTCTCTCCTCCTTCCAAATGTTGGTAAGGACACCTCAGAGTTGAAAGAGTTGGATCTCTTTTGGATCATTTTGGATCAAAGAAGAACTCTGATGAGAAAACTAATTAGTTAAGTTGGCCCGGGGTGTGTGTGGGGGGGGAGTTTATTATTATTTTTATCTATTAGTAAACTTGGGTCTGCCTAATGAGTGGCACAGAGTTGGGAATGCCAAGTTAAGCCAGAGACTTCCACGCTGCCCTTGCCGATATGAAGGGTGCAAATTGTGGGACGCTGTCTCCTCAATAACCACCTCCTCTGGGATGTTCTTGTGGTAACCTGTTGTTAACCTCGTGTTACCTGAACTTCAGCTGGAGAAAAGTGGGTGCATCCCTTTGTGTGTTTGGCTCTTGCGCTCTTTTAGCTCATCAGAACCTTTTATTATGGGTCTGGGTTAGGTGTGCAAGTGCCACCGGACAGATGCTTTGCTTTGCTCCGTGGAAGCTGTTCTGACAGCCTGGATTTTGGGTTGCTTTGCAGCAAGGGAATAGGGAGCTACAGAACTGGAATTAACCAGCTGATCCTCAGCCAACCACCCAAGGAACCGGTTCATGTCCCTGGTGTTTATGTCAGTAAAGTTTCCAGATCTGATGTAGATTTTTCCCATCTTTTTTTTTCTGGAAGGGTATTGTTCCTTTGCTCTAGAGGAGTCTGCCCTCATACAGGGGCCCCTAAAAACAGTCCACGTGGGGGGAAGATCTGGGGGTATACGTGGGAAGAAGGATTTACCGAGGTTTTTTGCCTCTCGTGTAGGCGTATTGGGTAAGGCAGGCATTGTGGGTTCTTCAGCCAAGCCAATGCAAGCAAGCCGTGTACCCTGGGTCGCTCCACGCTCTGCAATGAATCAGGCTTGCAGCAGACCGAGGCACGGCTTGGGCAGTCAGAGCCCCCGCGTGCTGCCCGCTCCGCTCCCCGGCGCTTCGGAGACCGCTGCCCGCGCTTGCGCCACGCACGCCCACCGCCTTGGTGCTCTGGCCGCAAGTCTGGCCAGGGCGTACAAGCAAACGTTCCGATGTCAGGGAAAACCAGTTCGAAGTGCGATGGAGCCACAGCTGCGTTAGAAACGCCGCTGAACAGAAGTGGACTGTCTCCTTCTGGGTGGATTTCCAGGGAAGGGCTTGCTTTTCATTTCCTTTGGATCTAACCTTTAGACCTAACTTTCCCTTAACAAAGACCGGCTTTAAAATAAAGATGCATCACCACAGTATGAATGTTAAAACGAGAATAAAAGTTACGGAATGTATTGACAGCTGGATTTTGATATTTTTATTAAGATCTGTCTCTGCAGTAAAAATGATCGTTGCTGCTTGTGCTGCAGTTGTAAAAAGTCAGTCAAGAGCTGCCACAGGTAGAATTCTTTTATATGATTTTTGTGTGTCTATAAATCAAAGATATTATTTGAGTAAAAGCTGTGTGGAGCAGATCTGGCTGGTAAGGACAAAATATCTTTAAGGAGGGGGGGGGGGGGTTTTTGGGGCGGGGGGGAGCATTAACCTGTTGTTAACCTCGTGTTACCTGAACTTCAGCTGGAGAAAAGTGGGTGCATCCTTTTGTGTGTTTGGCTCTTGCACTCTTTTAGCTCATCAGAACCTTTTATTATGGGTCTGGGTTAGGTGTGCAAGTGCCACCGGACAGATGCTTTGCTTTGCTCCGTGGAAGCTGTTCTGACAGCCTGGATTTTGGGTTGCTTTGCAGCAAGGGAATAGGGAGCTACAGAACTGGAATTAACCAGCTGATCCTCAGCCAACCACCCAAGGAACCGGTTCATGTCCCTGGTGTTTATGTCAGTAAAGTTTCCAGATCTGATGTAGATTTTTCCCATCTTTTTTTTTCTGGAAGGGTATTGTTCCTTTGCTCTAGAGGAGTCTGCCCTCATACAGGGGCCCCTAAAAACAGTCCACGTGGGGGGAAGATCTGGGGGTATACGTGGGAAGAAGGATTTACCGAGGTTTTTTGCCTCTCGTGTAGGCGTATTGGGTAAGGCAGGCATTGTGGTTTCTTCAGCCAAGCCAATGCAAGCAAGCGGTGTACCCTGGGTCGCTCCACGCTCTGCAATGAATCAGGCTTGCAGCAGACCGAGGCACGGCTTGGGCAGTCAGAGCCCCCGCGTGCTGCCCGCTCCGCTCCCCGGCGCTTCGGAGACCGCTGCCCGCGCTTGCGCCACGCACGCCCACCGCCTTGGTGCTCTGGCCGCAAGTCTGGCCAGGGCGTACAAGCAAACGTTCCGATGTCAGGGAAAACCAGTTCGAAGTGCGATGGAGCCACAGCTGCGTTAGAAACGCCGCTGAACAGAAGTGGACTGTCTCCTTCTGGGTGGATTTCCAGGGAAGGGCTTGCTTTTCATTTCCTTTGGATCTAACCTTTAGACCTAACTTTCCCTTAACAAAGACCGGCTTTAAAATAAAGATGCATCACCACAGTATGAATGTTAAAACGAGAATAAAAGTTACGGAATGTATTGACAGCTGGATTTTGATATTTTTATTAAGATCTGTCTCTGCAGTAAAAATGATCGTTGCTGCTTGTGCTGCAGTTGTAAAAAGTCAGTCAAGAGCTGCCACAGGTAGAATTCTTTTATATGATTTTTGTGTGTCTATAAATCAAAGATATTATTTGAGTAAAAGCTGTGTGGAGCAGATCCGGCTGGTAAGGACAAAATATTTTTAAGGGGGGGGGGGGTTTCTGGCGGGGTTAAGCATCAAAGGTGAAGACGTCTCCACACAAGTTTTTTGAGTGGTAGGACAGCAAAAAGGAGGTGAATTATCATAGAATCATAGAATCATGGAATGTTTTGGGTTGGAAGGGACCCCCAGAGGTCACCCAGCCCAACCCCCCTGCAGGAGCAGGGACACCTTGAACCACATCAGGTTGCTCACAGCCCCGGCCAACCTGGCCTGGAATGTTCCCAGGGATGGGGCCTCCACCCCCTCTCTGGGCAACCCCTGCCAGGGTTTCACCATCCTCACTGGAAAGAACTTCTTCCTTAGATCCAGTCTAAACCTACCCTGGTTTAGTTTAAAACCATCCCCCCTTGTCCTGTCCCAGCTGGCCCTACTAAAAATCTTGTCCCCCCCTTTCCTCTGGGCCCCCTTTAAGGACTGAAAGGCTGCAATTAGCAGTTGAAGAGTTATTGGTTGATGTTCGGTGTAGTTTTAATGTCCTTAAGAGCGCTGTTAAATTGATTCACTGGGCATAGCGCTGCTGCTGAGCTGGAAACCAGTGCTTCCCTTGCCTCTCCGTGCCCAGCTGCTTGCTGTGAGCTGGGGGAACGCCTCCGCAGCGTGGCAGGAGCGCTGTCGTCGCCGTTTAATTCATTTGGTTTGAGGTTGGCATCCTGCGTTACAAACACCTTGTTTGTGGCCGGACAACAAGAGCTGTTTAAAGCCATTTTCTCCTGCCAGCTGCTTCGTGGTCAGCTGGAGGGAACCCGGCCAGACAGCTACCCTGTAATCAGATCGCTTTCTACTTAGGGCAACCAAGAAGATAGCGGCGAAGAAGATCCCTTAAGCCGGTGTGTTTGAGCAAGCTCTTTGTTAAGCAACTGTCTTCTGCCTTCATTCCGAGACGGCTCCATCGCTGCTCATTTCCTCTCCCTATTAAGTGCTTATCCGGGGCTAGACACGAGCAGCTGCGTAGAGACCGAGGGAAAATTGGAAAAGCTGGAGGCGTCGCTCCTGTCTGAGGAAGCAGCGGCCAGGAGCCCTTTGCCTGCGGCGCCGGAGCGGCCGGGGCTGCTCTGTGCAGGTGCGTGCTCCCCTCCTTGCAGCTGGGTGATGAACGGGACGGTCAGACAGGCTGTTTGTCCTCTGGCACGGCAGGGACTGACTAGCATGAAAATTAACACTCAGCCGATAGCTTTCCCTTAGAGCCCCCAGCTGTGGGCTGCCAGTGGGCAACCTCGGGCTTCGAGTGAAAAATGGAAGAGGAAATGGTCTCGTTTTTCGAGCATTCAACGTCAGCAAAAAATGGGGAGGATAATCAGGTACCGATGACTTTGCTTTGTTTTGTTCCAAGTTCTTTCACTAGCCGACATTATGGAAACACCCACTCTCTGCCCTAAAGAACATGGTTTTAAACTGAAGCAGGGGAGGTTTAGACTGGATCTAAGGAAGAAATTCTTTACACTGAGGGTGGTGAAACCCTGGCAGGGGTTGCCCAGAGAGGGGGTGGAGGCCCCATCCCTGGGAACATTCCAGGCCAGGTTGGACGAGGCTTTGAGCAACCTGATGTGGTTCAAGGTGTCCCTGCTCCTGCAGGGGGGTTGGGCTGGGTGACCTCTGCGGGTCCCTTCCCACCCAAACCATTCCATGATTCTATGATTAAATAAGGCTACTCCAAGGCCCAATGCTTTTCTTAGAGCAACCCAGGACATGAGTTCCCTGCATCACACAAGCTGGTTTTATCTTTGCCTCAAGCGTCTTGTCTATGAATGAGAGTCTACATAAGGCAGACTCTCACATCATCATGCTCTTCAGGATTCACATCGATTTTCAAGTTTTTAGGCACAAGGGAAACCCACAAGGCGCATGGGGAAAATTCAGCCATTTCTTGGGCTCACCCAGGAGTTTCACATTGGATTAATCCCCTTATCTGATCCGCACACGTTTTCTTGTGCTGGTAATGGAGCCGCAGGGGTTCTCAGCTTCGGAGCTGCCAATCTTTTTTATGAAATAAAAGTGTTATTTTCAATATTTTGTTACTTTCTAAAGGGGGTTGAATGGAATTAAGCAAAATTAGCACCTTCCAGTTGTGAACTCCAGTTTCACTGCAATGATTGCTGTTCCCCTTCAGGATTCATTCCTTCCTTTCCCAGGTCAAGAGTGCACAGTAGCACTCTGGAAGCAATGGATTAAAGTGCTGATAGGAGATATTTCCCCTTTTATCTTTCTGAGAATCTGTCTGATGATGATTTTGGGCTGTTTATATATTGGCTTCAATTTCCTTAGCATAGAGATTGTCCTGACTTTAACACATTTATTCTGTTAAGTTTAAAGGTGTTAGCCCGTCTAGAAGTGTTAAATACTTGCAGACATTTTTAGCCATGTCTTCAATTCTCCTTAAGGGCCTTGAGGTGAATTTCTGAGGATGACGGTGCCGATTAGAAGCTCTGCGATGCAAGTTCTTAGGACGGACTCCAGGCTTAAATGAGCCTTTAGCCTTGAAGCTACAGGATAAACAACCAGCTCTGATACTTGCTGTGCGGTACTGAAAGCACAAAGTGATTCAGCAGGGCTTGACAATAAGCAAACCTCTGCAAAATAATTTCACAGTGGTTGAAACTTCGGTCTTCAAATACAAAATAAAAACAGAGCTTGGGAAACTGTTGGGTGATTTCCTTTCCCTGCCGCCGATCGAGACTTCGATGGGACACTTTGTTCCCATTAGGAAGGAAAATAATATGCACTGGTATATTTGTTCAAAGAATGCTACTCTCAGCATTTTCAGAAATCAAATGCAGTCCGTCAGCTTAAAGGGAGATGGCGGCATTGTTTCCAATGTTTCATTATCAATTTGCACTGAAGGAAGTAGCCCCATGCTGTTATCTGCCCCTGTTCTCTTTTGATTCAAGGAGCCTGTTTGTGGATTAAGTTGTGTTGCATTTTTGGCTTGCCAGGATACTACCATGGCTTTAGAAAGGTTTTCTTATAAAAAAATCGCCCAGTTTCTATTATTCCTGTTTGGTGCAAGGCCAGTGGTTGTTAGACATCTGCCTGCTCAGGCTGCTCGGGGGTCAAGGTTGGGGGAAGCTTGGGGGTGCCCACCCAGAGCTACGGCTCAGCTGGTGCCATTTGCACGGTTTGAGTACGGCTGAAGCAGCCTGCCCAGTTAGCTTAATTATCATGCAAACTGGGACAGCCGTTGTGTAAAAATCATGGGAATTATACCTCTTGCAAAAGCAGAGACAAAACGACGACAGCAGTGAGCAAACCCAACATTATTTCCCTTACAGCATCGGGATCGCCCCCTCCCCGAGCTTAGGCATGCCTGAAAAACAGAGATCTCTGTTCTGCAGTTATCCTGACCAAGGGCTTGTGTCCCCCTGATCGTGGACACCATCAACCCCAGGCCCTTCGCTAAAGGAATGGCACGTAGCTGGGGAGTTTTCGTTTCACTCAGTCCATCACCAGAGAAAAACAAGCCACATACACTAAGGTTACTGTGTTGAACATAAGGAAAGTCAAACTTTTTCCAGACACTGGAAAAGATTAAGCATACGTATGGTCCAGCATTTGTCACACAGCAGTCTAAATTGAGAATATGATAGAATATTAGCCTTGTTACTAGGGCCTATCCGCTGAACGCAAAAAGTAACCTGGAATAATCCAAACTTTCAACCGAGCTGATTAAAAATTGAGCTTCAGAGGCTGCGATTTGTGAGAGACATTATCCACCAGTGATGGCAGTAGCACCTAAGCAGCTAGTGGCCTTTGGTCTTCAACTCCAGCTTTTGTTTCATCCGCCAAGCTTTCAAAGCTGAGTGTGTTCACAGCCATGCCATGCTGGAAGCCACTGAAGCCAATGGAGTAACCCAGGGTTGGTTCCCTTCCAGCTGAGACCAGATCCTGAACAAAAAACGATGCCTTTGCTCTCTGCAACTCCCTTCCAAGCGGTTTCATCCGTGCGGTGCAGGTCTTTCCATTTTCCTCCAGGTTGCTTCACAATTTGTCTTTTCACTTAACTATATTGGATTCAGCCAGGAGCTTTCCCCACTGATCTCCTTCTTTCTGCTGCTACAAAGAGCACGACATAAAATCGTATCGTTTGAGTCAATGGTTTTGGCAGCAAGCGTCCAACTGGCATGTGCAACATCAAGGGAGAGAACTTGGGCGCGGAATTTTGATCAATGGGTAATGCAAAAAACCTAGTAAGTCCGAGAATTAGTTCTATCGCTATCAGAAGTATAATGTTCGTGCCGGCTGCATGATTCTCTTTCCATCCACCTGGCAAGAAGCATTAAAGTTTCCCTCTAAGGCTGGCAGGGGACTCTTTTTCCATAGCATCGTTTGACCATGGAACAGTTGGCAGGGGGAATTTGAAGAGTGATGTGACTGTATCCTCTCTTTCAGACAGTTAAACATGTCTTGTCCAGTGGCAACTTTGGCAGCGAGTCCCTCAAGATGGGAAGCTGCATGAGTGGCCTACCACAGTGCTACATCTCAGGCTTCTTCAGGAAAGCAGCAAATTCAGGGAATTCCTGTTTATAAACTACACATGCATACAAATTTGTTCCTTTTTGATATACATTTCAGTTTGCAAACGGCAAGATCTTGAACAAAATCACTGCAGACTGGCATTGGCAACCTCAGCTAATGGAATCATAAACAGTAGAGTAGAGAAAGGTCCCGTGGGCCATCCCGTCTGAGCTCTGCGCTCTCCAGAGCAGCTCGGTAATGCTCGGTGTAATCGCTTTTTGCTGGATCTCTGCAGTGATGAATTCTTGTGCGTACCCTGGGGGATATTATGCTGTTACCCCAAACTGCTCTGACTGTGAGCATATGTTTTGTAATTCCCAGCCTTGGCCTGACTCTCTTTTTTTGCTCTTTCCTGTCTCACCATCATCTCAGATGACAAATGATTTGCTGTAGCTATTACCGTCCTGTAATTTATTTGTAGGAGTTAACGCTGTCTTCGTCAGCCATCTTTTCTTAAATGATGCAAAATCACTGGCTCCAAAAATCTTTGGCTCCTGACATATGTGAAATTAAACTTCAGTAAGAGTTAAAAAAATTGTTATACTCAGATGATAAACCAGGTGTGAATTTGGTTGCATGCCATGTAATTTACACGACCAAGCTAATGAAGAGAATAACAAATATGCTGGCTAACGCCACAGTCGTCTGTGGAAAGTAAATGTTTTAATCAGGATCTGAAACCCCAAACTATAGGATTATTCAGATGCAAGAGTCACATTTCTGTCATGCCCGCTATTCGGCTGTGGTGAGATCCACCCCCGTGAGTCACCGCTCACCGCCCACGTTTCCCATTTGCGGGGTGAAAACAGGCGTGGAGCCAGCAGAGCAGGGAAATGCACTGCAAGGGGTTAACTGCAAACTGGTTCGTGGGAAAGGCTGAGCCTAAAAGGCAGACTAAATTAGACAAAGGGTGCAAAGGCAAAGCGAAGGTGCGGTGACAACGCACTGAGTGACCACGGGGTCTTTGCTTTTCCCTCGTAGCCGTTATTTCCTCACTGCAGCAAGAACTTTTGCTTTTATTTGGGACTTTTGTGAGGACCATAAACGCATTTCAAAGCCATATGAAAACAATAATAGCAAGATTTTGTTCCAAGAAGCAGCAACCATCCAAACCAGCAGCAATAGTGCCCTGTGAATCAGGTGATCATAGAATCGTTTAGGTTGGAAAAGACCTTTAAGGTCATCAAGTCCACCGCACACCGAGAATAGGAAGCAGTAAATGATGGAATTGTACAGATCCCATGCAATCTGGAGATGTTTATTCCAGTTTCCTGGTCAAATATCTATTAAAAGAAATGACAACTGTAACAAACAATTCACAGATGCTAAAATAAAAAAAAAAAAAAAGCCTGAATTGTGAACAAATATTAACGGCAACAAATAAATCACGAAGCACCTAATTATTTACGTCTTCTCGCTATAACAGCACGTTAATCTGCCGTGAAATAGGCATGGGTGAATCACAGAATATTCAACGTTCCATATGCACGTTGGATTTTTCAAAACTGGACCACAGATATGAAGAAGAAGAAAAAAAAAAGAGATTACTGGAAAAGGGGAAATAAATTGTCTCGTGGTAGTTTGTTTACACATAGCGTTTTCAATAGCTATGATGGCGCAGGGGAAGGCGGGCGAGAGCTGCTCCTGCGTAAACTCAGGAGCTACGGGCACATTGTGTTGGGCTGACTCAACAGCCCACGGAGGAAGAGCAGCCTCTCTGCAGGGCCAAAGAGTGGGAGTTTGGAGACAGCAACTTCACCTTTCGCCCAAGCCTGGGTCTGCTTGTATCCCCCTTACCATCCAAGTGGATTAAACTTCTTGAACCGGCAGTAGGAGGGTATTTTGGTTTGAATACAAGGCTCGTACTTAAGACTTCTGGCTCTGCCACTGATTTACTGGGTACTTGGGCAAACCACCGCCTCTCTCTGTGCCTCCAGTACGGCATGTAAAACACAAATAGCTACAGCACTTTCCTCCTGTCTTGTGTCGTCCTTGGTCACGGTGAAAAACCACCAGGAAGGGGTTGAATTCATGGGGGTTAGCAGCTAGCATCGGATGGCCCCATCAGAAACAACTGGTACAAGTCTCGTTGAAGTTAAACAGCAATAAAAGTTCTGATGTTTCCTCTCCTAGAAAGCGCAAGAGCTACACAAAAGGCAGGAAGTAACTGGAGATGAGGGGGAAATATAATGGCCAAACTTTTCTAATACGATCCAGTCCTCCTCCAAATCCCTGAAGATGTGGTTCAGGTTTTACGCAAATGTTGTGAGATGCTTTGATTTTCTTAGCCAAAGAGTTTGCCAGCCCTCTGCCAGAGCCGCGCGTGATGGGGACAATGACACGGGAGGCGAAACCGAAGCGCGAACGCCCCCGTCGCCCTCGGGTTTGTACTTTCTCTTTCGCCCTTCTGTTCTCGCCTAGGGAAGGGCGAACATCTGCATTCACGGCGGTCGCAGGACGCTGCCGCTTTGCTGACTGGCAGGAAGCGCCAACGCGGAGCGGCTGTAACCTTCTTCTCCAGCTTGCCCTCAGAAAGCACATGAAACACATCGGCCCTTGTTGCTTCCATAAGCCGAGAGGAGTTTGTGATTCCAAGTCTACTCCGCTCACAGCACGACATGCCCTGGGTCAGCCCCAGCAATAATGTTTTTAAACAATATTAGGTTATTCTTGGCAATCAGCGATGACATTTTCTACCAATCGGGATATGAGAAAAACTTCTAATAATAAGAAGTGATAGAATAACAGAACCGGAGACCAAAATATTCTCAAACGCAGAGGCTGGTTACGCTGGGGGGGGCAGAGGGAAGCCGAGACGAGCCCCGGCTATGATTTGTCTTAAGAGTTTAACCCAAACACACTGTTGATTCCACGCTTGGGGAGTCCAAGGCCAGTTACTCTGTACTCAAGATCCGCACCAGCGTAGGCAAGACAAATGCTGCTTTCGTATTTTTCTCCGCTCCTCCGTGTGATCAAACATTCAGGTATTTAACAAAGAAATTGAAATAATTTGCAAACCTGGCGCATGAATAACTTATCAAATTCTAAGGCTGGGTTACTTTTCTATATCTATGCCTCCACATGGACTAGACTCACATTTTCCTGGGGGAGGCCTAACATAATTCTTGAAGTGCGTGCTAACGCAGAAATTCATTTTTCCCCCCTCCTTCGTACAGCGTTGGAGGTGCTTTGTGCAGTGCATGCAGCGAGCCTGGTGGTGACGGCAATTCTCTTTTATACATATAGTGATAATATAACCCCAAAAGTGCACTCAGCAAAATTAAGGAGAGATTGAAAGGAGTAGTACCAGGGGACGATGATACGCTCGTTTGGGGTTTGATGCACACTTGCAATGTGGGAATACCCCCACTGGGTTTACATGCTATCGCATCTCAAAGCTTAAGCGAGGCACGGCTACGCTTCCCCCTGCAAGCTCAGCGACACCCCCAAAAGGTGTCCAAAAGGAGGCAAACGTGCTCCCCTTTATTTTTCTCAGCGTAGAAGAGGTACAACAGGAGGAAGTGGATAGGGATGCAGGAGACAGGGAGGCAGGAGCAATGGAAATCAGAGGGACCGTTCCAAGTTTGAAGGGCATCGTGCAAAGAAGTATAAAAAATACACAGCGGAGGTGAATATAGGCAACGTAC
>NW_009260768.1:1344272-1355826 GCF_000687185.1 Egretta garzetta
GAAAGAGCTTCAAGAGAAAGCAAAAAAGCCATGACAAAAGGAACGAGGATGGTTGGATGCATAAAGAACTTCCAAACCAGGCCAGCCCTTAGGTCGACCTAGTGGAGTAATGTAGCCACAGCTCTGTGATGGGGAAAAAATACCGAGTCGGAATGAGTCTGATGGCATGAAGCGTCCTGGCTCCCTCTCAGCCGCAGGTGTCTTTCAACATCAAGTCACTACTGCCGTTACAGAGAGGAGTTAAAGGCAGAATGCAACATGGCACTTCAAGCTGAAGGTCCTTTGGAGGCGCTGATGTCTTTGCTCTGCTAATACAGGGCTGTTGTTTGCATTATGGCTTTGTCTCATCCAGATCGAACAATACTAAGCTGTTCCTAAGGCACATCTTCAAAGAATAATTTCAGCAGCTCCTAGACAAATAACAAGACAAACCGGGACTGGGAAAAGGAACTATCTCAGCATTTCATGCAGTTACTGCTCTACCAGCTCGCATGGTTCCCTTCCACTACAGTCCTTCCAGGATTATTTTTTATGATGCAAACAGTACCCGACCCTCCCAACAAAAGCATCATCTGGTTCTTCAGAACCATTTCCAACAGGCTTGTTTTTCTAGGGTTTCACTTTTTTTGGTGTTCATAAATATATCATGTTCCATATCCCATCCTACTGAAATTATAACACAGTTCTATTCAACTGTCCTCCATGAGTCCTTAACGGGTGGGGGCTTACTCAGCGTTGTAGCCAAGCCCTACTTCACACACACGGTATGGAAGCCTCTGTGGGAATAAGAGCATCCTACAGCAGGAGCGTGTTACCAGAACCAGCTTCTCTGCTAATTCAAGAGATTGGCTGAGCAGTACCATGGGATGAAATCCAGTTTAGCCATTGTTTCTGCTCTGCTCTTGCCCTCAGACTCTCTTATTTCACTTTGATGCATACCAAGCTACGCCTTTTCCTCCCTGATGCTTCCCGGAGTGGTTTACATGCTTCCGGAGACTGTCTTCGGAGACTGTCCTTCAGGCCCTTCCATTACAGCTGGGCTGACAGCTCTCAAACTCTCAGCAGTCACATCACATTGTGCTGGGTGCTACAGGCAAGGCTGAGGAAGGCATTTGCAACCTGGGGAGTCCTGCCCCGCAGGGCAGCACCAGGATGCTCTGAGCAACACAGCAATGAGCCATGCAAACCAGCCGAGCCATCCCCAACCTCCACATCTCACTGAAGTTCACGGACACAACACACCACTGTTCCCTAAACTCCTCTTTTTCCATCTCTCAGGACCCGATAAGTTTTTTCCCAGCCTTCTCCCCAACCCAGGACCGACTGATTGATAGTAGCAGTTGATCTTCATGCTCTCCCCCCCAGATGGGTGAGCAGCTGTCATTTCCAGAGACCAAGCAAATGAACTCCTTTCTTTTTTCTCCCCATCCGTCAGCTCAAAAGTAAAGCTGAGAGCAAATGGAGTCTCCCAGCTGGTTTGATTTATTTGGTTTAATGTTCCACCATGACCCCTTGGCTTGGCCTGGCCTTTCATCCAAGCACTGTAGGGGCCTAAGGCTACTTAACTTCCATGATTAGATGAGTTCAGTGTATTCAGGCCTGTTTGGCCAAAATCCAAGCAATTCACTTAACTACTGTCTCCATTTTGAAGAGGTTGAACTAAGGCACAGGAAGAGACATCCCAAGAAATTCCACACAGCCCCAAAAGCACACGGGGAACCTGATGGAGCCACTTCATTCCTGAGTTTGCAGAGACTTACGCTAAGTTGCCCTTCATCCTCTCCCAGAAAGCCAAAGCCCTTTGGCAGTGCCAGCCATGCTGAACTTGTCACCTGTGGAGGAGCAGAGGAGGCAGGTCGTCTTCCTCTTCCCGTCTCTCATGGCCTTTTCCCCATTGCAGTGGCTCTCAAACGTTTATTCAAACAAAACCTCCCTTTCCCATGATGGCTGACATGCAACGTGTCAGGCAGAGAAGAACTAGCCCCAGAAACAACAAAAAAGGATCCAAATTTTCAGATGGGTTGGCTTTCTTGCCCGGTGGCACCTCTCCCTTTCTACTCTCAAACTTTCTTGAGCAGAGTCCTAGATCATAAATTCGTCAACCAGCAAAATGAGAGGGAGACGCTTTCCTCCAACAAAGGGACTGCCCTGGGCCGACTGCCCTGGCACTGCCTTCCCATGTCAGAAATATCTGTTGACCCAGGTAAATTGGCCAGTTTTTTCCCCCCACTGCTTGGGATCTGACAAGGACCTGACTGAACGAAGTGTTTTAATTTGGGTACAAGAGTGGCCAAAAGTGGCATATGAAAGTATTAGGAAGTGGCACATGGAGCTCTGGTCTACACACAGTATCTTTTGTGCCGGTGTAATTATGTTGGCTAAGGCTGTGATATTTTACCCATACAGTTATAGCGGCATATCCTGTAGCATGGACAGCATAAGGGTGCCTTATACCATCTATTAGTAGAGCTTCACCCACATCAGGGAAATTATACAGTTTTAGCCATCCAAAGAAAAATAAACTTCTACATAGAAAATCCTTAAAGAGGTAGGGAGTGATAACCAAAATATATCTTGACTGCCCAGGCTGACACAGCCAGATGGAGCTTAAAGACATTGAAGGAAGGGGTTTCCTAAGTCCAGAAATTGCCTGTGTATTTGGCATCCTGAAACAGTCAAGTCTGCCCTCTTCATGCCTAGGCCAGTGTTAAAGGATTAGTCAAGGCCCAGATTTGATACCCCAGGATTACAACAGTAGGTTCTGACTGTGCTTCCCAGTTTCAGACCATCAGGTGGTCCAAAAGAACTATGAAAGCTTAAAAATAACCGGTATGGATAGAAACACATGGCTCCACTCTTTCTTCCCAGTAGCTAGCTCATCACGGTAAGTGCTCTCAGAAGGACCACCAAGGCTTTGCAGAGCACACTGACCCGTCTCCATCAGTGAGCTGTCCTACGGGTGTCACCTACCAGCAACAACCACGTCCAGTCCCTGTCACCCATGTGCTTTTGAAGATTTTTGCACCTTCACTGAAAAAATTAATGAAAGGCTTTGGGCGATCGTCTCTCAGACTCCATAAATCAGGACCTTCTCCCAGAAAAAGGAAATAGCGTGCATCAAGTTAGAGACGTGACCTGATCCCATGAACACAGCGCTGTAGCTTTTCCTTTGCGTGGACATATTTCTCTTACTTCCACTTCAGTGTATTTGCATGGTCAAAGGTAAACATGTGTGTCAGTGTTTGGCTAATGAGAGCCACCTGGGGTGTGATTTAAATACCAGGAAGGAACATCAATAGGCTTTTCCGTATTTAATTGCACTTACTCCGTTTCACACTCCAGTGCAGATTTTGTTGGTCTCAAAAGTAAACGATATTCTGTGTTTTAGACTTTCTGGATGCTCAAAGAACGCAGTTTGTCCTTCTAAATACTATCCGAAGCCCTTTCTGTCAAGGAGGATGAGGTTTGCGTGTGTCTTTACAACGCTTCCAGACCCTTTGTTAATGTACGATCTAGCTGCAATGAGCCCCTGAGATACCTAGCACAATTGCAATGTAATTAATAAAGACAAATAAAATGACTTATTCAAAGAAATCTAATGAAACCAAGGCAGAGCTTTTCAGGGGAAAGATCACCTCCTGCAAAGCAAGGCCAAGTTAAAAAAGCTCAGAACCATTGCCTCGGCTGTTGGGAGGGGGCTGGAGGGGCCGTTTCTCATGCATAGCCACCTTGCTTTGTTTTGGTTTTTATCAGCTCATTTTTAAAACACCTTCCCTGTGCATAAACCCTCAGCACATACGAGTTGGTTGTTTGGTCAGTCGGAAAAGCGGCCATGGTGGTTGGTCGCGGTGATGTGTTTGACTGATGGAGGTTACGTTTCTCTACCTCTCCGCATCTTTGTCTTAGACAAGAAGGGGGGGGGAAAGTTCTGACTTCCAGACAGCCATGAAAACTAAATAAACACGCATGTAAATGAGAGGTTATTTGGAAGAGGGATTGTGGATGTTGGCAAGAAGAACAGCACAGCTTATGACTTTTTTTTTTCTTTTCCTCTCCCTCTCTCAGGTTTTTCCCTCTTTTTTCCCCTCTCCCCCTTTCTAAGGCCCATGGAGATATTTTTTAAGGCAAGAGTTTATTTTTAGACCACATTGTTATGGGGAAATGACCTTTTCATTTAGTCAGGGGGCACCATGTGATTGGCAAGTGAAAAGATAGAGGCATGTGGGACTTTACTCATCCATGTCTCAGGTCCCTCAGGGAGGTTTCTTGTCCCCAGTGTCTTTCATAACCTTCTAGATGGAGAACCTACACCCTCCAAGACTTGAAAGCTTGATATATGGACAGAATTCATGCCCAGTCTTGTCTTTCACCATCCCACAGCTTTTGCAAAGGGAAACCACGCACTAAATGTTGATATCGGGCAAAGGCTCAATCTGTAGCACTTTACAATTGAGAGTGGGGTTACAGCCCTCATTACCAGGGTCAGGGGCCTTTAAAAATGCTCATCCCAGTGGAACTCCTTAATTTCACAGGTGAAATCAATGTTGTAGAACTTTCTCCTCAAGGGGATACAGGTGGTGGTTATTTACTTGGTACCTAATCTAGGTAAGCCAGTGCCTTGCAGGGAATGCCAGTGCATATAAATACAGCCATGCAGAGTGGTTGGGGGCTTATAGAGGCTTTTGGGGAGAAATGTTGGCTTTCTGTGCTCCTGAGGGACCAGGGCTATGGGCACATCCAGCTTGCTTCAAACCCCTCCTGTGTATCTACTTGGCCTAGAAGAGGTCCTTGGTGTTAAGCTGCAGTTGGTAAGTGGCGAGGAGGTTTTGTGTGTGTATTTCTCTTACCCATAATAATTGTTTCCCCTTTATTGGGCTCTTTCATGCTTGGTCTTTGAAATAGCATCTGCAAGGTTTTGAAAATGGAGCTCTTCTCCTGTGAGGGCTGTAGCTGCTGCTTCTAAGCTGTTTATTTTCTTTTAATTTTGTACTTTGACCAACTTTAACTGGCTTTTCTTTCTCATTTTAACATCTGTGTACTTTCTGAATGTAATCTCTGAAAGGTTTAATTCTAGCTTTTCTTACAAATTTATGTACCCATATACCACCTGGCTCCTGCCCTGTCCCAACTTTCACGCAATTTGAGCGCTGTGGGTGCGATAGCCCACTGCCTCTGGAGCTTCTGTGGTCTGGAAGGGATCCCCAGTTCCCTCTGGCAGGTGACCCATCTCATTTCATATCAAGTGCCTCTTCTCAACCTTGTCTATAACTCTTAACTTGCACTTTTTTCCCCTGCTGTTGAGCATGAGCAGTATTCCATCCCTGGAAAGCCTCTTGGGATGTTGTGCCAAGTTTGTTTTTTTTTTTTTAAAGTGTATGTTTGTATGTGCAAAAGTGTGTGGGCACCTGTGTGTGCACATGCATGTGCCTAAATCCTAGAACAGGCATACATCTGTCATCTCCAAGGGCAGTGAAAAGATGCTTGTCAGAGGAACTGATTTATTGCAACATTTAATGAGATTCTTGTCAGAACCTGGTTTACGGGTGTAAATGCAAATGTCAGGTCAGTATAAATCACAGGACTAGGGGACGGAGAAAGAAATGCTCTACTTCTCCCGAAAAGATAAACCAGCTCTGTGGTTAAAGTGCTCTCCTCCTTGATCTGCCACTTGAGATAAGCTAATATATAGCCCTGGTAAGTGCCCTCTCCAGCATTAATTGCCAATTAACTGGAGGGGCAGGGCCCCAGCTGTGCAGATGTGAGAGGTTCATCCCCCCAGGATGGGACAACTTCCCATCCCAGGACCCTCACCCTGCTGTGACCTCCCTCTGCTCCCCCACAGCCAGCACCCCCCCATCGAGCATTGCAGAGCTCTGCAGCAAGGGAATGCTCTTTGCTAGGACTGCTGGGCTCAGTGTGGGCGAAGTCCTCTGCAAGCAGCTCGGTCTCCTACGCCTTGTGTCAAAGGCTGAGATTCCCCTGCATCCAGCACAGGCAGGCGGGGGCTGAGGGCTTTGCCTCTGCTCCCAGGATGGAGGCTGCCCTGGGGAAAAGCAGGGGCTGCTTGGGGCCACAGTCAGCAAATGGGGGTGAAGCTGCAGGTTTGTGTGTCAGTCTGCCCTGCTGGGTTTCCTTAGACTGACTGTTTGCGTGGGGTGGAACCAGACTTCCCATTTATACCTTGCCTTGCTCTGAGCCTCGGCTGCCTGGCCAGCAGAAAAAAAACCCCCACCAGATCTCAGCAGCTGCTCCCCCTCCATTCCCTCCCATCCAGCCCTTCCTGAAGAAATCTGGTGATGCACACAAGCCCTGGTCCATCCCCCCTCCAGGGCTGTTCCCCAGGAGGACCCTGCAGAACCACAGCCGCTTTCCTGAGCTGCTGGAGGGGACATTGTCCGGAGGGGACATTGCCTGGAGGGTCCCAGCCCAGGCTGGCTTTCCCTGTGCCTGGCTCGCAGTCTTGAAAGCGTGTGGATTCCTCCTTCCCTCCCAAACCTCAGGGCTGTCCTGGCTGTGCTCTTGGTTCCTTGTCTGCATCCCCTGCCAGGCTCCTGCTTGCTTTTCCTTCCAAGGAGGGCAGGGGAGAGGGTCAGGGAAGGCCAGATGGTACTCCTCTGCCTTTGTGCTGCAAAGCATGCAGCTTTTTTCCAAAATCAGTAGCATAGGCAGCTAGTAAAAAATCTATTAAAGATGCTGTTGGATGTAAAAGCTGGCTCTCTTTTTGTCCAGTGCCATAAAAGCTCTTAAAGAGATCCAAACCGGAAAAGACAGGCACCTAATAGCGAAAACAAGGAAGGGGGAATAAAACTGGCACGAGGGTCCTGAGTTTTTTCCATGACTGATTTGAGCATTGCAAGCCACTGGCATGGAAAAGCAACACCCGCAGCACCACAATAGCAATAAATAAACCAAGGAGAGGAAAGCCTCGGCTCCGCTGTGGTCCAGCAGCCCTGGTCCTGAGGCCGGCCCCGGTATCGGGCGTCCTGGCACAGGCTCTTTGGCAACCAGAGCGGCCAGCACAACAATCGCCGGGATTGGGAACGGGGAGCAGTAGTTAATTAAGCCTGCAGCTTTTATTCTCTGGGAGCAATTCAGCCTGGGTTGAATAAGCCGGAGTGCCAGGACCTGGTGGGAATGTCTCTCCCGGCTGCAGGAGAATCCAGTCCCATGGGCTGCTGTATTAGCATAACAATATTGCCCAGGATGCACTTGGTGTGAGGTAATGCCAAGAGTGAGCCAGGGGAGAGGAAAGATTTTTTTTTTTCCGTGCGGGAGCTGGGAGCGTTTGCTGCTGACTGGGGCTGTGTCAGCGCATGAAATTTCTTTTCTTTCTCCGGACGGGATGTTTGCTAATGGAAGCCGTTCTGGAAAACAATCAACTGTTGGAGCCCCCTCCCCCACCTTTGCTTTTAAATTCACATTATTCCGACTTAGTGGCGAGGCAGGAGCCTTTTCTGCTCCTTAGAGAGTGGCCTCATTATTTGCATTTCCATGTGCAAAGTGGGACCGATGGAGAAGGGGAGCCCGATTTGTTGGGATGGGCGGGTGGGAGGAGAGGGGGCTTCTGCAGGTATTTCTGACACCCAGGGTATGTGCATGAGAAACCAAAAAAAACCCCTTTTCCAATTCCTCCCCATTCCCCAGGCGGGAGCATTTGTCCTGGGATGGTTCTGCCCTCAGTGCTGTTCTCTCCAGCAGTGGATGTACAATTCTTTTTAGTGTCGGAAGCCTCCCTCTGAGGAAATCAAAGTGTCTGGGGACTCCTGTATGAGCAAAGTAAGGATTTCTCTTGCCTCGTGGGTTGGTAGATAACAACAAGCATGTGCTGGTTTAGTAGGTCTGTGTTCTGGTTGCAAGTACCTTTGGTCACTGCTGATCCAGGAGCTGCACAGATCGCCCACGGAGCAGAGCTGGCTCACGCTGGCATGAATGTGTCCATGGAGTTACAGAGTTCATGTATTGAATTATTTATTTTGTGTGTAAGTACTGAAAAAGCACCTATCCGTGATTTTTTTTTCCTGGGTAAGCAAAATAGCAAAGCATTGAGTTTCAGCCGGGTCCCTGCTGACGGTGCTGCCTCTCTCGGCCCCCTCTCCCCATCCTGCTTGTCCTGGGTATTTAAGCACGGCTCTAGAACAGGAACATCTCTGCCCGTGTGGAGGTGCTGGCCTGGTTCTTGTAGCTTCTTGGACACTAGAGGCCTCTAGACACTCTGGTATGATTAATTCGAGTTGTGGCAGTCCTGTGTAATTAGCATTTGTATGGAGCAAAAGAGCAGAACTGATGGCTTTCAGCTGATTTTTTTTTTTTCCTCTCCTCTCCAAATGTTGTCCCTTACAGTCAGTGCAATCTCTAATAAGGTACCTGGTGAGCAGGCAGGTTACAGGAGAACAGGAGCTGGGGGAAGCTGGCTCAGCAGAGATTAATCCTAATCTCTCTCCTGACCGTCCATGCATGTACCAGCACACAGGCAGCAGGCTTCACCTGGGGGGTTGCTATGTCTTTGGACACAAACCAAAAATGTGCTTTAAGAAAAAGTTACGAAACATGAAAATGAGCATTTTATATCTGTGTTATAGCAAAAAAAGAAAAATTAAAACCTGGGCTGGCCCACCCAGCGTTGCATTTCTGTCCTCTAACTCTGCAAGCCCACACATCTTGAAGGGCTGCAGGGGCTGTGCTGCCTGGAGCAGACTGGGGTAGAGCCCCCACCGTTGGCTTTGCTTTCCACCCCAGCCTTTCTCCTGGAGACTTCAGGCTGATTCCCTTACAGGCAGGAAAAGATTTCCCTCCCTTGAACTCCCAGCTGTGTTTTCTAGGAAGCCCTTCATGCTGCTGCCTGGCCAGCCTGGGGGATCTGCTCCCAAGGGAAGTTTGCTGTCCCAGCATTGCCCACTCCCTGGGTTTATTCTAGCTTTTCCCCATCCCTCCCCCAGCATCTGAGTGGTCTGGTTGGACACGCAGGACGCTTGCTCACTGAGTGTTTCTCCAAGGGCTGGGGTTGCTGCTGGGAGCATTTGGTCTGTCAACCTCGATCAATCCAGTTTGCCTGGCAATGATTCCTGTATTACCCAACTTGCAAGAGGCAACATGTTTTCCAAAAGTTCTGTCCTACTGAGATCCCAAGCTTGCGTAGGACCTCCCTGGGTAGATTTTTGTGCAGCAGCTAATCTAGTCCCAGATGGGTTTTCAAGCTTCCATTCAAGGCTCTGTCCCAGAACAACCTATTGATGCGCTGAGAGTTACATGACTGGTGACAAAGACTGGGGCGATGTGGGAAGCCCCAGGGAACTTCAGACTGCCCTGGGGAAATGTGTGATTTTCGTGATAGCCCAGCAAACCCAGCCTCTGAGCTGTAGTAAACAGATGAGTCTGAGGGGGAGCCAACCTGGTAAACTGAGGCACGGATTAAGGACAAGAGTTTAATGGTGTTTAGGTGCCTAAAGATGCAGCCAAAGCGCATCGCTCAGCCCACTGGCGTGGGCACCATGTGAGGGATGAGCCCCTGTCCTGAGCAGAGCCTCTGGGTGAGGTGGGAGACGAAGGGCAGCGTGAACCCCCACTCCTCGGCAGCCCCGATTGAAACCACATTGCTGCTGCCTTCGGCCCCGCTGTCCAGAGAGGCTGTAAATGCTGGCTGCTGCTAATCGCCGCAATTAGTGTGCGATGTGGGCCTGCTGAAGGGGGGTTCCCAGCTGCTTTGGCAGACGTTGGGGTGCAGTTTGGCTCCTGGCACCCCAAGGAGGATGAGGTGTAGCACCAAGGCTCTGAGCTGCCCTAAAGACACTGCCCTGCTCCTTTAAGTAGTAGCCAGAAGCTTTCTAAATATTATCATCTTACCAAAAGAAGAGGGGGAGGGGAAAAAAATAAAGTGTTTTGGCATGAGAACAATTTCTCCATTACCTCAATTAGTTCAAATGATCTGGAAAGGTTCTCTCTGGAGAAATCAAGCTAAATCTCTGCCAGCAAAGGGGCTGGTGGCTGGTTGGTTGCTGTAGGTGTTGATATGAGCATTAGTCAGCAACGTAGATTGCAGTGAAGTCAGTCAATATTGCTGTCACTGCTGTCTGGCTACAGTCGTAAATTAATTAATTATATCACTGCAGTAATTGAAGGCCTTATTCTCTCTAGGATTCTGACTCTGGCACCTCCCTGCCTGCTTCTGAGGCTGTCCCTCAATTCAGTGAGGTCTGGGTTTTACTGAGATCATTATTTCCTGAAATACTGTAAAGTCTCTCCATAAAAAG
This sequence comes from Egretta garzetta, assembly GCF_000687185.1. Classification (NCBI taxonomy): domain Eukaryota; kingdom Metazoa; phylum Chordata; class Aves; order Pelecaniformes; family Ardeidae; genus Egretta; species Egretta garzetta. Next base: position 1,354,520 of record NW_009260768.1, read on the forward strand.
GAAAGCTTTTTTTACCCATCTTCACCCTTTTCCCCCTTCCCTGCAGAGGAGGGAGAGCAGCAAGTTCAGGAAAGAAGCAGAAGAACAAGGATGGGATTTCTAGTTCCAGCCTTTTGGTGTTGTCCCTTTGCAAACACAAATCCAAAATATTCTTAGAGTCCCTGAAATGGCAATAGGGTCCTATGGAGAGGCAGATAATTTGCTCTCCATGCTCCAGACCAGCTCTGTTCCTACAGTGGGGTTGAAACAAACCCAAACGCTATGATGGAGTAGGATCGAGATAGCCAAATAGGCTGAGAAAATTCATGGGCTGGCTCCTGGGCTGGTGTAAATCAACGTCCCTGCACTGGCTATGGTGGAGCAATGCCAAATTCCACCAGCTGAGGGTCTGGATTGCATATTCTACCTATAAAAATGGTGTTTAGGGTATCTTGGCAAAAGCAGGTATTTTTGCAACCCGCTTCTAACTGGGCAGTGCTGTGTAGGGATGAAATCCAGTTACACTGGTGAAAAAAAAAAACCAACACTAATCAGGCTAAAAAAATTACACCATGAGCCTGTGGAGCAGAGGGTTTTTTTGTAAGACTACTCTCTTACAAGGTACCTGTTAAAAGTTGTCAGGGACACAGGGCTTCACGTTGAACCCCAGCAAAGAAGAGGGAGGAGCGCCCTTATTTCCAGCACTCGTTGTTGACTGCAAGCTTCCCAGCATGCGATGTTATGATTGGAAGTCTCTGCTCTGAAAGTAAGCAATAGTGGAAAGATTTTTGGCTCTTCCCATAAAATTAAGACTTCTTTCTGGTCTTGGTGATTATTCTTCACAGTCACAAAATCAGAATTCCAGGTCCGAGGCTCGTGAAGGTGCAGACTACCAGAGAGCATCAGGTGTGCAAGCTCAGAGGATTCGCAGCTCTGTTGTGAAAAGTGTTGCTTGCTCTGCATTTGTCTTCTCATGGAAGTTGGAGTTTTTCATCTTGCCTCCAACATGTAGCATTGTGGGGGGGTCGGCATTGCCAGTGAAGAGAGCTGGCCACTTTTGAGTTCAGAAAAACCAAAAGCAAGCCGCTGTTTGAAATCACCAGTTGTGTGTGTAGACCTGTCCTCTTGCCTTGCTCCGCACCCCCGTCCCCATTTTGCAGTGAGTCATGGCATAGAATCACCATAGAATTAGAGAATTGTTTAGGTTGGAAAAGCCCTTTAAGATCATCAAGTCCATCTGTTCCCCTAACCCTGCCATCCCACCACTAAACCCTGTCCCTAAGCACCTCATCTGCCCTTCTTTTTAAATGCCTCCAGGGATGGGGACT
>NW_009260768.1:1358176-1362452 GCF_000687185.1 Egretta garzetta
CCTGCTGAAGGGGTGTTCCCAGCTGCTTTGGCAGACGTTGGGGTGCAGTTTGGCTCCTGGCACCCCAAGGAGGATGAGGTGTAGCACCAAGGCTCTGAGCTGCCCTAAAGACACTGCCCTGCTCCTTTAAGTAGTAGCCAGAAGCTTTCTAAATATTATCATCTTACCAAAAGAAGAGGGGGAGGGGAAAAAATAAAGTGTTTTGGCATGAGAACAATTTCTCCATTACCTCAATTAGTTCAAATGATCTGGAAAGGTTCTCTCTGGAGAAATCAAGCTAAATCTCTGCCAGCAAAGGGGCTGGTGGCTGGTTGGTTGCTGTAGGTGTTGATATGAGCATTAGTCAGCAACGTAGATTGCAGTGAAGTCAGTCAATATTGCTGTCACTGCTGTCTGGCTACAGTCGTAAATTAATTAATTATATCACTGCAGTAATTGAAGGCCTTATTCTCTCTAGGATTCTGACTCTGGCACCTCCCTGCCTGCTTCTGAGGCTGTCCCTCAATTCAGTGAGGTCTGGGTTTTACTGAGATCATTATTTCCTGAAATACTGTAAAGTCTCTCCATAAAAAGGAAAGCTTTTTTTACCCATCTTCACCCTTTTCCCCCTTCCCTGCAGAGGAGGGAGAGCAGCAAGTTCAGGAAAGAAGCAGAAGAACAAGGATGGGATTTCTAGTTCCAGCCTTTTGGTGTTGTCCCTTTGCAAACACAAATCCAAAATATTCTTAGAGTCCCTGAAATGGCAATAGGGTCCTATGGAGAGGCAGATAATTTGCTCTCCATGCTCCAGACCAGCTCTGTTCCTACAGTGGGGTTGAAACAAACCCAAACGCTATGATGGAGTAGGATCAAGATAGCCAAATAGGCTGAGAAAATTCATGGGCTGGCTCCTGGGCTGGTGTAAATCAACGTCCCTGCACTGGCTATGGTGGAGCAATGCCAAATTCCACCAGCTGAGGGTCTGGATTGCATATTCTACCTATAAAAATGGTGTTTAGGGTATCTTGGCAAAAGCAGGTATTTTTGCAACCCGCTTCTAACTGGGCAGTGCTGTGTAGGGATGAAATCCAGTTACACTGGTGGAAAAAAAAAAAACCAACACTAATCAGGCTAAAAAAATTACACCATGAGCCTGTGGAGCAGAGGGTTTTTTTGTAAGACTACTCTCTTACAAGGTACCTGTTAAAAGTTGTCAGGGACACAGGGCTTCACGTTGAACCCCAGCAAAGAAGAGGGAGGAGCGCCCTTATTTCCAGCACTCGTTGTTGACTGCAAGCTTCCCAGCATGCGATGTTATGATTGGAAGTCTCTGCTCTGAAAGTAAGCAATAGTGGAAAGATTTTTGGCTCTTCCCATAAAATTAAGACTTCTTTCTGGTCTTGGTGATTATTCTTCACAGTCACAAAATCAGAATTCCAGGTCCGAGGCTCGTGAAGGTGCAGACTACCAGAGAGCATCAGGTGTGCAAGCTCAGAGGATTCGCAGCTCTGTTGTGAAAAGTGTTGCTTGCTCTGCATTTGTCTTCTCATGGAAGTTGGAGTTTTTCATCTTGCCTCCAACATGTAGCATTGTGGGGGGGTCGGCATTGCCAGTGAAGAGAGCTGGCCACTTTTGAGTTCAGAAAAACCAAAAGCAAGCCGCTGTTTGAAATCACCAGTTGTGTGTGTAGACCTGTCCTCTTGCCTTGCTCCGCACCCCCGTCCCCATTTTGCAGTGAGTCATGGCATAGAATCACCATAGAATTAGAGAATTGTTTAGGTTGGAAAAGCCCTTTAAGATCATCAAGTCCATCTGTTCCCCTAACCCTGCCATCCCACCACTAAACCCTGTCCCTAAGCACCTCATCTGCCCTTCTTTTTAAATGCCTCCAGGGCTGGGGATGGGGACTTGACCACCTCCCTGGGCAGCCCATTCCAGAGCCTGACAGCCCTTTCTGGGAAGAAATTCTTCCTGATGTCCAACCTAAACTTGCCCATGTGCAACTTCAGACCATTTCCCCTCATCCCATTGCCTGTTACCAGGAGAAGAGGCTGACACACACCCCCCACCCACCCCCCCCCCGGCTCCCTCCTCCTGTCAGGCAGATGTAGAGGGTGATGAGGGCTCCCCTCAGCCTCCTCTTCTCCAGGCTGAACACCCCCAGCTGCTCCTCGTAATCCTTATGCATGATTCAATGTTTTCAGAAAATGGAACTTCAAGGTGTGCAATGCTATAGGAAGCCCTAGGAGCTATGGAATAATTTTTTTGTATGCTTATAAATGTCTCAATTAGTGCCATAAAGGAGGAAAATGCTCTTATTCTGGACACTGCCCAAGGTGTAATGCAGTTCTGCCCCTGCAGCAAGAAGCGCTTTTGGCATTTGACTGATTTAGGAGGCAAAGGAAGGGAAGGCACAGGGTTTTATACCTGAACTCCAGTAAATTGTAACCAGCTATTGCTGTAGAAGATTTCCTACAAAAAGGGGAAGAGGTGTTTTTTTTATAGGATTCAACAAAACCTTCAGGATAGCAACTGTGTGGTATTGACCTGCAGAGAGAGGGAGGACACAAGCGTTCACATGGTGACTTGGAAGCTGGTTTAGGGGCTGTGTGAATAGGTGGGAGCTGGTCCCACCAGAGCCCAAATGGGGACAGCAGGATTGTCACCCTCCCAGTGCCATCCTGTGCATGCAGCATCGCTCTCCTCTGTGTGCTTCTGGGACCGAGGGGCTTGGGAAACCCCTGCACGCTGGCAGGCATGATGGCTCTGGCATGGATGGACCTATGTCGGGGGAATCAATGGCCTCATTTAGTGTCCTCTTAAACTCTGGGTAATTGAGTAGGGCTTTTTGGCTGTGCCCAGCTGGATGGTTTCAGGCAGAGCGAGCGGGAGGGATGGGAGCATCCCACTGACACCAACCTTTTGAAGTCCCTCTGCCTCCCCCCCGGGATCCCTGTTCCGCTGCCTGGCCGTGGCCTCAGGCCTTTCCCGGAGCTGTTTTCCAGCTCATTTTAACTGCTGCGAGAAGCAGGAGGGAGGCAGAGACAGCAAGGATGACTCCAGGGCACAAGACGCATTCCTCCAGGTTAGCCAGGGTTTCCAGGCCTTTCAGTGAAAAGCCTCAATTAACCGATAATCAGCCAAGCATGGCAAACCCAGAAGCAATAAGTGTTGCTTCTGGCTCTGGGGCCAAAGGCTAAAATCTGCTCAAGGAGCTAAATTAGTCGTTTAATTAGGATTTCTGTCCATCCTTGTCCTGCTCTGGGTGCTCACAAGGATGAGATCAGTGACAAATTTTCAGTTCTCCCCCCCCCCCCCTCCCCCCCCCCATCGCTTTTCCTGAACAGCCCTGTCTAATTAGTGCTGTAATGCAAAAGGACCAAAGCCTGACCCCGGGTGCAAGGGTGGCAACCAGGCTTGAGCTTCCTTCTTGTCCAAACTGCTGCAGTCCCGTGAATTTGGCTGAGTTGCACTGATTTACACCTAGGAAAGGTTGAGTACTTCCCATCCTGCTCCAGGTAGGAAATACTAAGGGCAGCCCACCACAAAATCCCCCGTATTTCCCTGCTTTCAGCACATGGAAAGGGAGGGTGGCTCTGAGGGGCTGGGGAAACTTGCTCTGGAAGATGTTTCGTGGCAGAGTGAGGAGGACCAAGGGAATGGGGAGAGCAGGTCGTGTCCTGGGAGGAATCCCCCGGTGCAGAACAGACATCTGCTCAACACGTGTGGAAAGGCTTCGGTAACCTCCACAGCCTTGGTTGTCCTCAGCCCACCTTTTGCCGTGGGAGCACTCAAGAGAAAAAGAGGAACTGCTTTCCTTGGGTTTATTTTTGCTTTAAAGGCAAAAGGGGAAATCAGGAGTGCCAGTGCCTAACCCCCTCCCCCCCAAAAAAAGATAATTTGTGAATGTCAGAGAGCCCGTATCTGTTGGAGAGGATGTTTCATCCCAGACTCAGTGAGGCTGTGGGTGTTTGAGAGCTATCGTGAGCAGAACACGATTGCATTTTGCCACCCTGGGCAGCAGGTAGCCAGGAGGAGAGGATGCAGGGGCCAGAGCTGAGCCCCTCCACCCCCTTGGAGGCATGAAGAACCCTGAACTGTAGGATGGGGAGTGACCCTTGGAGGTCACCCAGCCCATTTCCCTTGCCCCGGGGTAAAATCAGTGATAACAAAACCTGATTAATTCTTGTCCAAAATGTCACAGATGTTGCTGGTGGGGCTGAAGCAAAAGGCTTGCAGGGCATCAGCTGTGCTGAGGATGGGGCATCCTCCGGCTGCCAGCACGGCTCGGCTGTCC
>NW_009260768.1:1362939-1372716 GCF_000687185.1 Egretta garzetta
GAGCGGGGCACAGGGGAGCGGCAGGGGCAGGGTGGGAAGGGCATTGCATCCCACCAGGATGGGGCTCTCGGCATCGCCCGGCCCTGCCGCACGGAGGCAAATTCCCCCCCACTGATATTTGTTAATTCGATTACTAAAGCTGTTCTCTAGGCTGGGCACTGGACTTGGGACTTGGGGATGTCTCTGACACCGTGTAAGCCTGTGCAGAACCCACTGTCCATATCTGTAGATATTGGCTTTTACTGCGCCTTGCGTGATGGATTTTCAGCCCCCCTTTTGAGCTAATAACAACAGGGCGAGTATTCCAGTGGAGGGCAGAGGGGATGAACTAAATCCGAGCTGCTCCTCGGAGAGGTAGCTTGCACGGGACGTTACGCTTTGAAAAGCTGAACGTGTCCCCGATGTCAGCAGTGTTGGCCTCTTCCGCTGAGCCAGACGTGGCTCTCCCGTGCCTCTCGCTGGTCTCGGCAAAGACCAGTTTTCTCATCCTCTGCAATCAGCTGCTTTGCAGGAAAGCCCTTCCCAAGGTGAGGCCCATTCCCGCATCCCCCAGGGCCCCTCCCCATCCAAGGACCGATAAGCCTGGGCGCTGTGGCCGCTACTGGGAGCCACCGGCCCTTCCCCAGGGCCACCGCTGCGGTAGCTCCACGAGCCCGGCTTCTGAAGGGGGCTTTCTTAGTATTATTATTTTGTGGTCAAAAGGTTGCATACGCTATTTTTTTGTGATGCAGAGGCTTAGAAAGAGTGGAAAGCAAAATATTTTGATAATTATTCAGGCCAGCGGGTTACATAAAAGGTTCCATAGCCCTCTGCATCAAACCTTAACAGTTCAAACCACAAATTCTGTTTTTGCAGCCATAAAACATTCAGGGCAAAAAAAAAAAAAATTCAAAAAAAAATCCATTTTCCATTTGCTTGAAACTTATAAAATTTTATGTGGTGAAAAATGACAGTTTACTCCCAGAAGGAAACTGTCCGGAGAGCCCTGTTTCATAGGCACAGTGGGATCAAGAAATAAGCCTGGGCTGTGTCCTTAGTAAATGGAAGATGTCACCGAGCAGCAGGCGAAAGCTGCAGCAGTGTGGGCCATCCCAGTCTCACTGGGAAGGGGTTTTGCTGGTGGGGAGGGTGCACAGGGGTGCTGTGTCCCCCAGGGCTTGCGTGGTGCGCTCGGTTTTGGTAAGGTGAGCCAGGGGTCTGAAAACAAGGGAGGAAATCCTGACGGGTGCTCAGGACCTTCAGCTTCCTCGGTGCCTCTGATCTCTGGCTGTGATACAGCACGTACCAGGGTAAAGATGCACGCGTGGGGTGCTCAGGGAGATGAGCTGTAGGGACAAGGGCGCTGCAAGCATCCCAGCCTGTGTGCTGGTCCAAGCAGGGGCTAGCATCAGTGCTTAGAAAGAGCATCTCTGGCTCGCAGGGTTGCCTCCAGCTCACGTTGCTATGGTTTAATTCTTGCAGCGGTGCCCCAAGCAGAAACATCGATGGAGTTACTGAGGTTTTTCTGGGCTTTTGCTGGGTTAAGGGTAAGCAGAGTCAGACCCTGCCACCACAGCTGAGGATGAGACGCTGCCCTGTCGATGGCAAGCACCAGCAGAAAAGCTCCCAGGCTCTAGGAATTCAGTCTGAATTCCTGACTGCACAAAGTCAAACCCGTGTGGTCTGGGAGCGGAGTTCTTGAAGCACGGAGCAGACCTCCTCCTCCTCCCCCCACCCCAGCTTGCTCCAAGTCTCAGAGCTGCGCAGCTCTGGGCATGATCTAATGGGCTTCTGCCCTCCAGCCTCAAGGAAAGGTGGCATCGCTGCTGGGCACAGCCGGGCACCAACTGCCCTGAGTGGAGCAGCCGCTTAGGTTTAGGGTGCCTGCAGGGCGCTCTGCAGTGTGCAGTGGTGTCTTCTGGGTGCCTACCCCCTGCCATAGTTGAAATAAATCTTCCTCATTGCCTTTTTACCAAAAAGAAGCTGCCTCAGGGATATGCCATGAGATCTTTAGTTCACTGGTTGTTTTCCAGCTCCGTATGAAGGTGCTGGGACCAACATATTCTGGGTTTCCTTTACTGGAAAGGTTCAGCTGGGCAGTGTTGGAACATCCCCAAGCTCCAGCACAGCCCATGGTCTTCCTAGATGGCCCCAGCACTGCCCATGGTCTTCCTAGATGGCCCCAGCACTGCAAATGCTCTGAAAATCACAGAAAACAGCAGGCGTGGGGCGGCCTTGGAGCCAGCCTGCCCCTGGGCTGCTCTGTGCCCCTGCACACCTTCAGCTCCCAGGTGTCAACACCATGACATGGAGATGCGAAGCAAAGTAGGCGAGTAGTTGGATTCCATGCAAAAACCTGTATTGTCAGGCTGTTAAATGAACATAAAGGCGTACATATGAACAGCCCCAATTATCTAATTACTTTTGCTTTCTAAGTAAAAGATACCCTCAAAATTATTGAGGAGGAGATGCAGGCACTTTATGGGTTTTCTACCCTGGAACATTAAAAAGTCATCTCATCTCCTGAAAGTGCAGGATGAAGAAATATGTTAAAAATTTCCCAATAGTCAGCCACAAAAACACAGACTATTACCAGCTAAAAAACAACATTATTCCCCCTGCGTGTTAGAATTTGACACTTCTGGGTACTGGCAACATTTTTTTTTAAAGAAAATTAAAAAATAGCTGCGTATAAATGAAAAAGGTCGCTTGGCTTTTCCTTTTCCATTTGCAAAGGGAAAAAACAAAAACAAAACCCTCACTTGGTGTTCTTTTTTTTACATGGGAAATATTAAAAAGTCATCAAATCTCCTGAAGCTAGCACTAATTAATGAGCAAGCATGAGATCTGGGAAGAGGAATAAAGCTGCAACCTGGACTTTCTGTAGTGCAAGTCAAAGCCGTGACACGTTTAAAGCCATAAATGCATTTTGCTTGATTCGGCAGGGTTGGTAATTAGCAACCTGAGAGGAAATCTGTGCTGCCATGAAACATGGGCTGCTTTTTTTTTTTTTTTAAAAAAAACTTCAGCATTAGTGGTTTTCTCGGTGCTGGGGATGCGTTAAACTGCATCTGGGAGCTCGAGCCCACCATGTAGGGCCATACCACAATCTGCCTCTGTGGCCATTCTGAAATACTCAGTCACTCCTCTACCAAAGCTGCTCAACCATTTATTTTTTTTCTTTTTTTTTTTTTTGAGATTTTTTTTTTGCAACCCCATCAGCCTCCAGCATTTTTGAATACCAACTTTGTAGCTGGGAGATTAACTATTGGCGTGACGGCATACTTTGTGAGACAAGCAGGCTTTAGTAAAGCCCTGTCCAGTAGATAAGTAGCCAGGTTGGTCTGGTCTATTCTTACTGTCACGCACCAGAAACCTAGCTGAGACCTGGACACACCAAGAGCTATTGCCCTGCTTGGAGCTCTGTCCTTCTTTACATTTAGTCATCGGTGCAGCCTGGAGGTCTCCCAAGAGCATGCTGAGCTTTGCGACAAGCATCTGCCTTGTTGCTGGTCCTCCTGTCCCCTTGCCAAGGGTCTTGGTGCAGCAGAGGTTTCGGCATAGAGCTCTGCAAGGTCGCTTCAGCTCGCTGGCCTTCCAGACACCCTCTTACTGTGAAATGCTTTGCAGATGGGCACCAATATCCTCAAACAGGCTTTGCAGCTCGTGGGGAATTCGCAGAAGTTATGTGGTGACCCCCAACACCTGAACTGCTGGGAAAAGAAAAAAATGCATGTTTTGGATGAACTAGAGCTCTGTACCTGCTAACAGCATCATCCCCAGGTGTATTTACTGCTGTAGTCTTGCAGAGCAGGCCTACAATGTGAGAAATTGCATCCAGATCGTTGTCTGCCAGGGTGGGATGGAGTTTCCTAGCTCAGCAAAGACAGGAAAAGTTGTTCTCAGAAACTGCCCGCTGCAAGTTTGAAGTCAGAAGGGAGTCCAGGAGAATGTCCATGCTGTGGGCTGAATTGGCCAATTGTGGTTGTGTAGCCTCAGCTGAAGGACTTATTTTCACGTCTGGTAATAAATAGAATAATGGACAGAAAGCCCAACTCCCTGCATGAAGTCAGAGTAAATGGGCTTGGTACAGCGGTTCACGGCAGGATTTGTGGTTTGGGACCTCCTTCCAAGCTGTGAATCAACACACAAAGCAGATCCAGGGCCACTCGTGTGGCTGTGAGGACTCACGGGCATCCTGGGTTTCTCTGTTCTGCCACCCCAAAATGCCCTTGCTCCCTCCCAGATGCCCGCAGGGTGGCCGTTGACATGGGGTGGTCATCACCTCGACCTCCTCCTCCTCATAGGTGGAGAGCTGGACGATAGGCGAGAGCTGGACTCTGCTGCCAGCTCATCCCTCTGGATTTTATTGCCATTTGATAAAGCCCTTCTGTTCTCTGTTTGTTTTAAATCCTTGTTGGAAAACCTCTTCCATAGTAACTCAGCCTCTGACAACAAGCACTTAGAAGAGCTGTCCTCCCAGTTTAGAGCTGTCAGCCGTAAGTCAGTGGCGCTGCCATTAACATAATCCAGGTGTCTTCGCTCTCATTTCCAGACGCTAACCGCTGGGCAGCAGTCCGAGCTGCGAGGCAAAGGGACTGCTTCAAGCAGTGGGATGGTACTTTTTAAAAAAAAACAAAACCATGAAATCTTCCTTTGCAACGTATCAAGAGAAAAAGCCTTCCTCTGTTTCTGGTATTCCTGATCAGCCTCTTCTTCAGTCTTGGGACTGAGGGAGCTGGGGGTGTTTGGTCTGGAGCAGAGGAGGCTGAGGGGAGCCCTCATCGCTCCCTACAACTGCCTGAGAGGAGGGGGGAGCCGGGGGAGTCGGGCTCTGCTCCCTGGGAATGGGCGATGGGACGAGGGGGAATGGTCTGAAGTTGCGCCAGGGCAGGTTTAGGTTGGACATTAGGAAAAGTTTCTTCACCGAAAGGGCTGTCAGGCTCTGGAATGGGCTGCCCAGGGAGGTGGTCGAGCCCTCATCGCTGGAGGTGTTTAAAAGAAGGGCAGATGAGGTGCTTAGGGACAGGGTTTAGTGGTGGGATGGCAGGGTTAGGTTAATGATTGGACTTGATCTTAAAGGGCTTTTCCAACCTAGACGATTCTATGATTCTAGGTATGGTATGATGGAATGGTATGGAGTGGGATAGAATGGAATGGAATAGAATAGAATCGGATGGAATAGAAGGATGGAATGGAATAGTGTAGGATAGAATGGGATGGGATGGAATGGAATAGGATGGAATGGAATAGGAGAATGGAATAGGATGGAATGGTATAGGATGGAATGGAATAAATAGGATGGAATGGAATGGAATAGTTACTGATGTTCTGTAATATTCCTGTTAGACTGAGGGCTATTAACCTAGAATTTGACCCCTTTCCCTGCATCGCAGCTTCTCTGAAAACACAGTGCTCCTTTTGGTGGTGTTTGCTACTTCTCTCTGCCTTCAATGCGCAGTCCCTCAAGAAACCGAGGTCGTCTTCTGAGCCAGCCCACCTCATGCAGCGCTGCCGCTTCTCCACCAGCGTTCTGGTGCGGGCAGCCGGGTCGGCTCGCAGCTTAGGGCGAGGTTTGCAGATGAAAAGGGCCAGGGTTTGGGGGTGGGATGGCAGGGCTAGGGGAACGGTTGGGCTTGATGAGCTTAAAGGGGTTTTCCAACCTAAACGATTCTGTGATTCTATGAATGCAGGTGGGTGAAGCTCACGTGGAGCCCATTTTGTCCCATGCTTGTGGGCTCAGGCTTTCAGGGATTTACATGTGCAATTCCTCAGGATCAGTGGGTACTTTCTGGAGTCCAGGACAGCAACCCCCCCACCCAGGGACAGCTTGGGAAGCCACGTCCTGAGCAGGGGTAAATGGGTGAGTGCTGCTCGCTCCTGCTGCTTTACCAAATTACGTTAAAGGATTTCACAGTGATGCCCCGTGTCTGCACAGGATTCAGGTACACGTTTATCTGTGTTTTCTGCAGTTTTTCCTTTTTATTCCCCCCCTTTTTTTAATGCTAAGAGCACTTAGGACCCTGGTCCTTGCCTCTTTTGACGTATTATTTTTTTCCCCCCTTGGGAAAACACATGTGTTTTTAACTCAGAAGAGGCCTGAGCTGAGCACTGCCTTCCTCAGCTACTCCTCTTCCTCTGGTCCCAGTCGCTGGCTGCTTTCAGTTGCCACAAGAGGGGAGGAGTTCAAGGTTTGATGAGTAAGTTTCAGTGGAAAACTTTGATTTGTTTCATTTGTTTATTTAATCTTTCCCTTCCAGAGGTGGTTGGGGTGGGTTTTTTTTTTTTTTTTTTTTTTTGGAAGGGGAGCAAGCTGCTTGCCTTGGGTGATCAGCTCCCATACATTTAGTTTTTACATTTATCTCTAAATTCCCTATATATGCGCATCCTAAATGAGTTTGCCAGCCTAGCAAGCTTCTGAAATTTGAGTGCTATAGATATTGCTAAACCTCTTTGCAGAAATCAGATCAAACTAAGGTTGAGACAGATACCACGAAATCATTCAGAAAATCTGTCCCTTCTCATTACCCAGTGTAGGGGTTTTTCCATTAGAGGTTACAGGGGCTTTAAAGTCATCTGCTTCAATATTGATGAGAAAATTGAATTATTTTAATCTGTGTATTATTTTAAGGCTTTGACACACAGTCAAACCACCATGCTAATCCCTAATCCCTGGATAATCAGTGCCCAGCAATTTTAAAACGTGGTCTCAGAGAATTACAGGAGGAGCCAGGAACAAAGCAATCAGAGGCTGCACATCAGATGACTTTCATAATAATAATAATAATAACAATAATAATAATAATGTTTAATCAATTATTTTAATTTCATTTTGTCTTAATTTAATAAATATATTATTATTGTTATTATTGTTATTGGTTTTGTTGTTATTATTATTATTACAATTATTATTATTTAAAGTACACCTCTGGCATGTCTCACAAAAACCTCTTCCCCATCTGCTCCGCATGGAAAGTTTCAGGAAAGAGGCAAAGTCAATCACCCAGAGGAGAACAATGTTGAAGGTGAATTTAATCAAATAAAAATAATTCTTCCTTTAAAAAAAATCACATCGTTTGCCACACATTTTAAAGCACAGAAAGTATTGCATAACTCTTAACCGCCGAGCGAGCTAGGAATACTGTATCCCTTTATTCTCCGAGTTTAATAGTTATAATTAGAACCTTTCCTATATGGTTTCTATATCTACGTGTAATTCTAAAAAAATCCCTCTTGTCTTTCCCAATAAACCCAAGCATTGTTACCCAGAGTGAAGTCAAACAATTAAAGTGAAAAATGGAGATGTTGGGGTTTGAAGGGGGGGGGGGGGGGGGTGCTTTTTTTGTGGCAGGAAAAAATCTCCCAATGGAAATGTTCTCCCTTAATGTCAGCTTTGTCTTCGCAGCGTTGCTGTCCACGCTTGGGCAGCCTCCGGAGGCGGAGGGGGATACAAAGAAAGTGGGATGGAGCTATGGGGAGCGGCGAACATGTGGAGAATAGACACGTGGCAACGCCTCGGTCAATGGTCACGTGCGATGAAAAAAGCAGCGAAGTGGCAAAATAGGACCTGATTTGGGGGGATAGGGGGGGGAAATGCCCAACAGCCCAAGGGGAAACTCAGCCTCATAAGAGCCAGGCTATAGGAAAAGAACATGAGCAAGAGAGAGGCATGGCTTGTCGTGGCCACAGTGATGTTACAGCGATGGGGGATGCCTGCTTGGCTCTGCTTAGAATGGCCTCAGTGGCATCAGGCCTCCCTGGGATGAGGCATCTCGCCTTTCTCTCCCTAAAAAGGAAGCCTCTCTCCTTGCTTAAAATCACAGAGGATGGTGAAGGAAAAAATTCTTTCTTGGACTTCTTCCTAAGCCAGAGAAACTCCCATCATTAATGCCAAGGTACAAGAGTGTGTTCTTCATTTCAGCCATAACTGCAGTGTAGCCATATGGTTCTACGCCCTCGATGTACACATTAATTTTTCAGAATCCTTTCTTTAGAATTCTTTTTTTTTTATTGCCACTTATTTTTCTTCCCTCCTACTCCACATGTCACAAGATGATGGATATGTGTAAAAGTGGGCCTTAAAAACACCAGTCATTGCCCGAGGTTCTTCCTATAATCAAAGCGCATGCCCACCCATCACTAATTAGACATTAGCCTCATGTCAGCTGATTGATTTAGAGCAGTCCTGCCACCCACCCGAAAAAGAGCACGGAGCCTTTGATGGTGGGCAATGGAGGGAAAGCGTCACCTGGAGGAGGGGGTGGTTGGCCTTCAAAAGTTCATGACATAAAGCCGGTTTGTTTGGATTTATATAAGGAAGATGCAAAACAGTTTTTCCTCTTTAGCGTTTGTGTTAAACAAAAGGAACTGGTTAGTGGGGAAAAAACAGTTCAAGTCCATTCCGGACAAATTTAGGAGGTTTAAGCTGTCGAAGACGTTAAGTCAAGTATAGCGGAGTGTGTCACCACGATAAAAGCAAAGGTCTTGCCTCACCGCCGAGGTGAGACCTGGCTGTTGGCTGGGTTTAGTCCCGCACTTTGCAGTAAGCTAGGAAAATACATTTGGCTGCAATTTAGATACAGTTTTTCAAAATCCTTTGCATTTTTTTTTCTTTTCCTTTATTTCCCCCCTTCTTTTTCCCCCCTCTCCCAAACCCCACCACCCCTCCCCACTCTGGATTTATGGGTCAGGAACCCTCAAAGTTGTCCTGATGGATTAACCAGAGACAAGTTATATCGAGTAAATTAAAAATGAAATAGTTACAGCTGTTGGAATAGTCTCAGGGCCAGAGGAGGTAAAAGACTTTCTATCCCCAAGGGGCCTGGAAGTAATCTGTGAAGCACCAACTGCTTAAATAAAGACAGCTTGAGTGAGGGCCGGCGTCCTGACGGATGGCGAGAGCATCCCACGCCGTTGGGCTTGAGCATGGTTTAAGGAGAACCAAGGGAGCAGCCACCCCCAAGCCCTGCTCACTCCAGGCGTCCCCAGGCCCCCAGGTCCCATAGGCAGGAGGGGCCAGCAGGAGGACAGAGAAGAGGGCGTTTGGGGACCAGCAATCTCGGGGATTCCATTTCTGTGATTGATTGTGAATCTCTGCCATGTGTCGTTGCGCCGTGGGGGTTAAAGCTAGAAGTTGTCTTGTGGTTTCCCAGATGCAAAGCGACGCCGAGAGCCCTGCCGAGCTCAAGGCATGCAGGCTAAGGAGTGAGAAACCCACCACGCATCCTACCAACATCTCCCTGATAGACAGAATAGATTGACAATAGGATGAGGGGGAATGGTTTGAAGCTGTGCCAGGGCAGGTTTAGGCTAGACATTAGGAAAAACTTCTTCCCCGAAAGGGTTGTTAGATTCTGGAATGGGCTGCCCAGGGAGGTGGTCGAGTCCCCATCCCTGGAGGGATTTAAAAGAAGGGTAGATGAGGTGCTTAGGGACAGGGTTTAGTGGTGGGATGGCAGGGTTGGGTTAATGGTTGGACTCGATGATCTTAAAGGGCTTTTCCAACCAAAGCGATTCTAGGATTCTGTGATTCTATGACCTATGGGGCACCTCTCCGCAGGTGGAGATGCTGAGGGCTGACTTGGGTGAAGATACCCAAGTTCTCCATCCTGCTCAGCTGCAGCCTCTTCCTCCCTTTTGGCAAAACTGCTTTGCCCTTCGGACACCTATTCCCTCCCCAGCTGTCTGCTTTTTATATTCTGTTTATATGCTGTCTATGCTACTGCCTTGC
Source organism: Egretta garzetta (assembly GCF_000687185.1). Lineage (NCBI taxonomy): Eukaryota > Metazoa > Chordata > Aves > Pelecaniformes > Ardeidae > Egretta > Egretta garzetta. The sequence goes on from NW_009260768.1 coordinate 1,372,649, forward strand.
TCTGGGTTTGGGGGGGGGTTGGTGTTTTGCAGGGTTTTTTGTTTGTTTGGGGTTTTTTGTAGAGTAGG
>NW_009260768.1:1372783-1389830 GCF_000687185.1 Egretta garzetta
GAGGACCCAGCGCTCGATGGCACAGCCCGGGAAGGCAGTGCCTCCCCCGAGGGCCTGGCCCTGTTCGATTCAGCTACCCGCAAAAACCCCACAGTCTCTCCCTATTGACAATAAATCAAACACAGACAAACACATTCATCATTTACCCTTTGTGGATTTGCAAGTTGTACAGAAATGACCCTTTTTAGTCAAATAAAAGCCCTCCCCTCCGACCCGCGCATTTGTAACAAGGATGTTTGGGCCAGCCCCAGGGTTAATGGAGCAGAGACGACAGGGATGGCTGGGAATAACACGTGGAGGAATTTTTTTCATCCCGACTTATCTTCAGACAGTGTCCATGAGGTGTCTCTGCCATGCACACAGCCACGAACCGCTCCCGGCTCCCAGCACCAGCAAGAAGTTCTGCCTCTGAATTGCTGCCTGCAAACACTATTTAAGGTAGAATTTGTCTCTGCAGCTGAGAGGAGCAGCTGAATGTGGTCCACGATGCAATATTCCCCTTAACCCAGCAGCATCTTGGGGGAGGAAGAGGAGGAGGATGCATCTCCAGCAGCAGAATCTGCGCAATTTCACATTTCTTAGCTATAAACCTTTCAATAGCTGGAAGTAAATCCTTCAGCTTTCTACTAGAGCTCAGCCTCTGCAGCTGCAAAGTTATTTGGCAGGCGGAGAATCCGGCCAAAAGAAGTAAATATGAGCGATGTGACTGATAGTGCTAGAACATTACGCAAGCTCCCACGCTGCTGCGGCGGAGGGCAATTCCCCGGCTGCTAATTCCCTGCTGGAGCTCTCCTAGCAGAAGCTGGAGCCGTCCTTCCCAGGATGCTGGGCAAAGGAGGGGACTTGGCAGCAGGAGGGAGAAGGTGTAAAAGGGGTGGGATTCGCAGAGCTGGGCAGCTTTGGGGTAGGATGCTGCTCGTGTGCGCTGGCGAGCTGCAAGCAGGGACGAGGCCCTTCTCTGGTTTGTTGATGACACCACGCACCCCCTTGTCTCACGTGCACAGGTACTATAAATCTATTTGTGCCTACTGGAGTGGGGCTGGCGGTTTAGCTTTTAGTGGTGGCTAAGGACTAACCAGCACACGGCACTGGCAGCACCTCCGAGGTCCCAGGAATTGCGGGAGTGTCAGAGCAAAGAGCAAAGACTTCAAAGCGTAGGGACCTCACCGTGCAGCAGATGAGCGTCTTTGCTGCATGCAAACCGCCAGGGCAGGTTTAGGTTAGATATTAGGAAAAACTTCTTCACTGAAAGGGTTGTCAGGCTCTGGAATGGGCTGCCCAGGGAGGTGGTAGAGTCCCCATCCTTGGAGGTATTTAAAAGAAGGATAGAAGAGGTGCTTAGGGATATGGTTTAGTGGTGGGATGGCAGGGTTAGGTTAACGGTTGGACTCGATGATCTTAAAGGTCTTTTCCAACCAAAGCGATTCTATGATTCTATGATTACCCCATCGCTGTCCCCAGTTAGCACCCAGTGTGTTAAAAAACTGCTCCAGGACGAGTGTCCTGGTTTCGCCATGCTCCTGGTTTCGCACCGCAGCGCCCAAAGCCGCGGAGGGAAGCAGAGAGCGGGGATGCGGGTTTGCCCGGAGGGACTTGGCAGCGGCCGCAGGTGCAAAGGGTGGGGAGCAATCCCAGGGCACACATGCCAACATGGAAAATCACAGGGGTTGCCCGGGTTAGGAGGCAGAGCGAGAGAGAGTGGGTGCTTAATCTGCCCTCTCTGGGCGCCCTTCGTACAGCAGCCATCGCTTCCCCTACAGCATCTTGGGCTGTACATTAAGGAGCTGTATATTAAGGGGCTGTACATTAAGGAGCTGTATATTGAGGAGCTGTACATTAAGGGGCTGTACATTGGGGAGCTGTACATTGAGGGGCTGTACATCGAGGGGCTGTACATTAAGGGGCTGTACATTGAGGAGCTGTATATTAAGGGGCTGTACATTAAGGAGCTGTATATTAAGGGGCTGTACATTGAGGGGCTGTACATTAGGAGATGAATGCCCCCTGTGAGCCCATTTCAAAGGCTGGGTGGGAACACACATTGGTCTTTTGGGGCCGCTCTGCAGCCCTGCTCACAGGCGGCTCTGCCCTGAAACCACCTGAGCCACGGCCGGGCTGTTCTTTGGAACTGTCAGATGTTGCTGCCACTTTTAGTACTCAGCGCCTGGGAGAGCAAATTCCCCCTCCCAGCCTCCTGGTTCACCTCACCGCTCCACCCCACATTGCAGACTGGTTTCCATCAACACTGTAAAGCTAATAAGGGTCCTGAAATGGGAATGACCTGGACCATGCTTAGTGCACGTGTATGACTGTGTGTATATGTGCTTTCTGATGCCAGAAAGGGCTCTTTCTCGTTAATATTCCTTATATTTTTATATTAACTTGATGGGGTGTCCTTTTATCACAGCCTGCATCTCAAGAGGAAAAGGACAGGCACGAGTCCTAGCCAGCAGTACAGGAGAGAAGGGGCTGCTTGATAGCTGCAGCATTTCAGGAAGGCAATATTATTTCTATATTTCAAACTGCCATGATGTAAGCTGGGGCGGAAGGATGTTCATTTTCTTGTTTGGTAAAACACAGGCTTTTGGAGTCATGTGAACCTCAGGTTTCACTTAAGCCCAAACTGCTTCTACTGCTCTTGTTACACAGGCACCAGAGACTGCGATCTGAAATACCCTCTAACATCTTAAAAACTAAAAACCAAACATGAAGGCTCCTCATTTTCAAACAAACCTTTATTATTTTCGTCCATTTAACCAATGTCTCTCTTCTGGAAAAACAATTTCTTGAAAGACTGTACTGGTAATATTGAAGGTGCTGGACTGGTCCTGGACCCAAAGAAATACAAGAGCTTTCCCAGGGACCGGCTGGTCCCCGCCAGGGCGGTGTCAGCTCAGGCTCCCGCACGCAGCCCTGCCACCTTCCCCCACCACTGCCACTCTGCTTTGTTGGACCCATCCATGCATTTGCATCTTATAGGCACCCAGGTGAAAATGGATCTGGTCTGATAGCCTGGTGGTGTGTGCGCTGAGCTGGGCAAGGTGATGCCAATATTTTATAATAATTAGGGCCAGCTGTGACGGGACAAGGGGTAATGGTTTTAAACTGAAGCAGGGGAGGTTTAGACTGGATCTAAGGAAGAAATTCTTTACCATGAGGGTGGTGAAACCCTGGCAGGGGTTGCCCAGAGAGGGGGTGGAGGCCCCATCCCTGGGACCATTCCAGGCCAGGTTGGCCGGGGCTGTGAGCAACCTGATGTGGTTCAAGGTGTCCCTGCTCCTGCAGGGGGGTTGGGCTGGATGACCTCTAGGGATTCCTTCCCACCAAAAATATTCTATGGTTCTATGATCATATGATTTCTACTGGTGGTGTTGTTGGTGTTATTATTACAGTTCCTATTGCATTAACGCCCAGGTCCCCTGCCATAGAGTAAGAGCCCTCAGTGCTAACGCTTACAGATGTAAAACAGAGTTGTGAGGCCTGGCCCAAAGCATCTACCATCTGACAAATACCTTTCCTCGCCTTTACAAACTGATGTTGCTTAACACTTTTGGAATCTCATAGCATTTCAGCCATTTGAGCTTTTTATATCTCTTTTTTTTTGTACAGGGACCTTGTGGGCATGGGAGGGGTGGTTTGGTGTTGTTTTGGCTTTGCTTTGAGTTAGTAATTTCTTGCCACTATATTGCAAAGTGGTTCCGTCAACTCGCAAGCACATTGCCAACGCAGAGAGCCTACCTCAAAGGACACCTCACTTGACCGGGGGTCTTTTCTGACCAGAGAATGGGCTAAACTGCAAAGCACCAAAGGTAGCATTGGGGCCAGCAATAGCTCCCATACGTGGTTGCTTTTTCAGGAAAAGAACAGGGTATGTGGGTGCAATCTATTCTGAATGCTGGGGCACCAGAATGATGCTGGGCTTCAAAACAAGCCTGCATGGGTCTGCCTTGTTGGGGAAAACCAATGTGGAGCATCTAGAGCTGGACTTGAGTTACTTGACAGAGTTTATGCCATGGTCACCACCCCAAGAGTCAATGTCCCTGAAAGGCGACAGTCCCCATAACTGGTGGAGTGGGGGGGGGATCCCTTGGCAAAGCATGACCTGTCCCTCTCCCAGCAAACCCCCAGACTGCAGCCACAGCCCCATAAATTGTTTTTGCAGTAGGACGCCGGGCAATGCCACAGCCGTTACTCACGGCTGCATCCTGGAGCCCAGACGAGAACATTCATTTCACACCACAAACTTATTTTTTCCCCCTCTGACGCTTTCTTTTATCGAGTTTCAATATAATAAACAAAGGGGACGATATTATTTCACTGGCAAAGACTCCAACTAATGCACAAACAGTTTTCAATACTGGCACACGGAGGGACTTTTTCACCATACCAGTCAGACCCCTATCAGTCCTAATGGCACAGGGAAATGGAAATGCAGATCTTTAACCTTGAAGAATAGCTGCAATTCATACGCTGCTCCTACTCCTCCCCTCCCACTTCTTCTTTTCTTTTATTGCTAGCACAGCAAAGCGGAGCATCACAGCAGTATCAAAGGAATCTCGTCCAAGCTGTTGACATACAGCAAAGGGACACTCACATAACTCAGCGTTTAAGCGTCTCTTTCATAGCACTGTGTCTGTAAGAGCAGGGCCCCAGCTTGCCTGGTGAGCACGCTTTGGTTCTCATGAGGACGTTGGGCAAGTTGCTTCACTCCTCTGGGCATCTGTTGCCCTTTTAGCTGGTTTATTTGGCTATAAATTCTTCCGGCTGAAAGTCATGAATTTAAGCCTTATTCTTGGCTTGTGCTAAAGCCATTCCCAATAGACTACATCTAAATTGGTACCTAATTAATTGGGACAAAGGGTCAGAGGCAGCTGAGTCCAGCCCCATCACTCTTTCTGTCCTATTGGCTTTTGCTACAGGTGCCGTTATCATGCTGGCCCCTGGGCTCCAACAGACCTTCGGCTAGTTACCAGTCCCAACCATATTTGATAAGCTTATTTGATAACTCCAGCTGTTGTTAATCTAACGATAGAGCATCCGCAGTGTTTAAAGCAGACAAGCACTTTATTTTTATTTTTTCCAGACTCAGCTTTTGAGCATTCCTTTCTGGAGCTGAAAAGATGCCGACATCGTTACAGAGCCTCTGCATGAGCGTTCTACAAAGGCAGGGCTTTTGCAGGCAGGATGAGATCCAGATGTACCCACCAACTTTCATGGCAATAAGAAAGTGGAGTCCCCATCCCACCGGTACACCCACAGGGTGTCACTGGGAGAGCACACCCACGGAGGGAAGACCATGAAGTGCTATCACTAATAGCCAAGAAAACCCAGGGGAAAAAAACAAACCCAGCACAACCCATCTGGGTGACTCCTCCAGGCAAATGTCTCTACCCAGAACAAGCCAAGATTCACTTCTGGCCAAAATTCCTGCACTAACACTAACCGCCGCTCAATTAAGTGATTTTTTTTTTTTTTTCCCCAAGATCATGATGCAAGTCATTGTCAGGGAAAGGGCTTATGCAAGGCTGCAGCAGTCCCTGCCGAATGCCCGAGCCATTCAATGATCCAAGCCACACAACCCGTCAGGCCTGTCACCTGCAGGCAGCTCCCCGCTGGAAAAACACACAATTTTCCAAAGGTAAGGGAGGCTTGGGTTACTAGGAACACAAATCATTATGAGTAAAACTGCATTCCCAATTTATTGTATTTGTTTTATTTATAATTTTATTACTTATTCCACATTTTCCATATTTTCCGTGTGTTTCACATCATTCTTGTCCATTCAGGCCTTTACGTGGAAACTTGGGCTCTTCCCCACTGCCTGATGTGTTGAAGGCTTTATAAACAGCCTTGTTTCGTTGTTTGCTCCGCACGTTTCCATCCCAAGAGCATGTGCCTAACGCTGTGCCTGGTCCAAGGCTGAATGTTCTCTCATCGGAGAACAGGACGGGGCAAGAAGGGAAGAAGAGCAACTATTAATGCCATAAGCTGGTGGAAATGAAGACCATCAACTTGTTCCACTGGTGTTTTAGCAAAGAACTGTTTGAGTCTCCTCTGATTTGGACTGTTTGGGTTTTTTTTTTTTTCATTTTAGGGTTTGAAGTTGTCAAAGACAGAGATTTTTTCCATGCACTGCAGTCCAGGCTGAAGGCTGGTCAACCTGTTGCATGTACATACCTAGAGTTCCCACTAAACCAAAACCCACAGGTCGGTGAACGACGAGGAAACTCCTCCCCATGCTGGTAGGTTCCATCCCTGCTCTGGAAGGCGGTCCCAGGCATCTGCGTGTGCCGTTAATTCACCGTTTCCCCCCTCCTGGATGCATTAGGCAAGTGCTTTCTTTCATGCTCACATCTGACCGCAATCTGCCAGCAAATCAGAAGGGTTCGGCAACGCTGCTCTTAGCTGTGCTTTCAAGGTTTTGTGTCAACAGGAACATTAGGTCAGCGTGCAAACAGCCTTGGAAAATCTGGTGCAGCATCTCTGCTGTTATTGACAGGGCCTGCTCAAATTCAGCATTGCTGGGCTAACAGTTGTCATTCAGCTCCTGAGCACATTTTCACCACCATCTCATCTATTTTTCATCAGTCTTGCACCCTTCGCGACACCCTTATCAATTCGTGAGCACATTCACGCTGAGTTAGTGCAACCCCACGAGTACCGAGCCACACATGAACCTGAATAATCTCTCGGCTAGCAAAAGGATGCTCAGTTCCTGCAAAAAAAAAAAAAAACCAACCCAAAACCCTCATCAGGTTTAGTCTAGGTTCTACACTTCAGGTGACTTTTTCATATCAGGAACTCAAAAAAACCCCCCAATGTCGTATTTGATGGTAGAGGAGGGGCAAGGCGATCGGATTAAAACATCTGGCGAGGTAATTAGATTCACTAAAAAGTTTACACTCCAAACTGCCCCTGCATAATTGATGGGACCATCGCGATGTGTCACTTCCACTTAGGGGCGTTCGGCAGCCGCTCTCACCTTGCTGCGCCCTGCCCTAACCTTCGCGGCTGACCTGCTGCGGTCCCCCTATTAAAGCTGCAATTATGGGGTGACTCTTAATAGCGAGGTCTTGCTTCAGAGTGGGGAAAAATGTTTCTGCAGCTCACATGCGACAATTAAAGATAATTTAAAATGTAAGTAATTGCACTGGGTTTCTGGAAACTACTGTAGAGGTCTTGTCCCAGGCATCTGACAGGCATGGTGGTGTATTTTGACAAGTTTTGCGCAGATTTCCATTAAATACCAACTAGCAGCTCTATTTTCTTTGGAGTCATTGGTCAGGAAATGGAGATTGTGAAAGGTCAGGCCTGGAAGATTTGGGAGGGGATGGAGGTGTTATTCATGTCCTGATCCGTGGGGATCTAGTTCCAACATAAATCCTTCACTCACTTGATTCTTGCTTTCTGTGTAGTCTTTGAGCAGGAGAAAGGTAAGGACTGATCTGCAGAAAAGGGCTTCTCTTGAGTAACTTTCACCCCTGCAGAGATGCCAGGCAAGGTGGGGCCTACAAAATGTCCATCTGCTCTCTGGAAACCTACAGAAACCTGGTGAGTCTGGGTTGAGAGGCCTGGCAAACACCAACATCTTTGGCTGGATCTCCATCCCACCACAAGCGTTGCACTAAACCCCTTAGTTTGCAAAAGTAGATTTGAAACGGCAACGACGCCGGGGCTTCTGCAAGGTCAGCGAAGCGTGAACATCATGCACGAACACACCCAGCTCCTTTCAGAAGTTCAGCAGCCCCTGAAAGAGTTTTGTATCATGAAAACAGACTGTCAGATGAGTTTGGATTCTGCCACATGGTCCTAGCGATAATAAGCCATCTGTGTGCATCATGCCACACACGACCTCTCCTCTCTCGATTTTTGTCTCCATCACTTTTCTTCCGAGTCCTCTCTGAGTTGACCTACATTTAAGTAACCCGACAAATGCCAGCAGTGCACACGGCAGAGTTAAATACGCACTCGGTTACCAACGTGCTAATGAAGAGTGAGTCCATCCACATCAGAGTGAAAAATAAGCAGGTGAAAATAGGCTGAGCCATAAAATGGAAGAGAATATCAGGAATATAACCACTGTCTGCCACATTTGACTGATTTAGGCTCCTACCTCAGTTAGTGGGACTTCTGCTCCTAAATCATTTGGAGTAGGATTTTAAAAGACATTTGGTTTCACGAGATGCAGAGAGAAAACTTGTTCAACATTTGAAAAGTGCACTTGTATTTCCTTTTCCATAGCTGGATTTCTAAATTACGTTCAAAAGCTAGAGCTTCTACCTCCGTATTACAGATGTGCTCAGCTTGTGCTGCTGGATAATCACATTAAATATGTGTATAAGCAGTTGCGGGATCAGGATGTCTGAAAGCTTTATCCTCTGTATAACTTTCTAGAGGACAAAATACCTATAGGAAATAAAAGCTAGGACAGACTCACCCTTATTAGTGCTTTCAAGAGGCCGTCTCTCTGCCTGCAATATTTCAGATGCATTGGTAACACCATGGCAGCTCACCACAAGAAAAAACCATCGCAGGACTTCAGAGAAACCAGCAAATGATCTTCAATATAAAAAAGAAAGAAATTAAACGTCTCTGAGGCACATGCAGTGAAACGCAAACTTAAGCTGCACAACCACAAAAAAAATTGCATCAAACTTTAAAATAATTTTTCTTCCTTTCTAAAACGAAATTGTCCCAAGTAAGACTATGCCTGAGCCCCTGGTCTTTATATCTATTCCAGTCTGGTGTTTTTAATGAGGGACGCAAAGACAAATTACCCTTGAAATGCAGAGAGCTGCAGTTCTTATTTTATCATGACTCAAGTGTCACTTATGCCATGGTCGGATCCTTATGGATGAGCCAGAATGACAAGAACTGGGTTTGGGCTTGGGTTTTATAACCCACAATCGCTTCCTTTTTTTTTTTTTTTTGGGGGGGGGTGTGTGTTTGTTTTTTAATTAAAAAGTCATCAATGCGCTCAGACACAACACGACGCGTGTTGGAGTGACCCAGACAGAGGGAAGAGGTCCTGTGCCCTCCGGAGAGCCGCGGCTGAGTGTGCCTGACAAATGCCACCGCGTGGCACCGAGCAGAGACAGGCGCTGCAAAAAGCATGCCGGGGCGATTTCCTGGTGCCTCTCCAAGCTGACAGAGGAGGTTTATATTAACATCACATGGCTGTCTTCAGCGGCATTTGTTAGCACAGCCCATTTGGAGATCTTGCCATGTTGGGCTGCATGGGGAACAGCAGAGGGGGTGGAAAAAAGAAGGGGGGGGGGAAAAATAAAAAGCATGGCCAACGTATCTAGCTTGTTAACACCAGCATCTTCACTGGTAACGCTATCAAACCCAGGCTCCTCCGCCCTTGGCCGTGCAAAACTTTTGTGTAACACTCGGAGGGCAGCTTTTTAAAATGTTTTTGAACACATAACACATAGGAAAATAACACACTATAGAAACTTGGCAAAGGAGGTTGCCTCAAGTAGCCAAGCTGGGCATGGAAAAAAAAATTAGACAATAAAAGGTAATTTCTAGCCAAGTTTTAAGTGAGTATACAATACATACCTTTTTTTCCCCCTGCTCTTTGCCTTAGTTATTGGCCAACTTGGCTAGGAGCTTATGGAAAACACTGAAATGGAATTATTATAATTGGGGTGGGGTTTTTTTCTCTTTTTGACCAGGCAAAAGTTCTTACAAGCAATAATTTAATTATGGCAAAAAAGAGTAACACAGACACGGTTTTAAGGATGCATCGTCAATAAAACCCGCTTTTCTACACCATACTTTAAAGCAAAGCTAGTTCATGAGTGCCGGTGATCTAATGCTACTGCTAGCTATGATTTTTTTTTTAATTATTTATTACAAAATACATTATAAAGTGGAAAATTACTGGTGCCGATCACATTCCCAAGGAGGCTAATTCAGAACCGAGCTCCCTAAGCCAATTAGGATAATCAACCTGCTGGAGTGAGGACGGGGACTTCCTTGGCATTAGCCTTTTCAGCCGGCTTCTGGCGCGCTGCTGGGCAGGGATCAAATGGGGGACATTGAACGAGTGGCTGCTGAAGCCACCCTCCCGGCTCGCCGACAGTGCGGCGATGGCTTCAGCCTGTTGGGACACGTTCCCACAGCCTCCTTCCTCGCCCCCGGGGATTTCAGGTGGATGCTTGGTTAAGAGCAAGCTCCTCGCTGACGTAGGCTGCGTATTTAACATCCTGCTCTGTTGCCTACCTTCATGCGCCTTGGCTTTTATTTTATGGTTTTGGAAAGGCAGAGTTTTAAAAAAAAAAAAAATCAATTAAGCTACAAAATCAATCAGCTACAAAAATGATCCGAGGGCTGGAGCCCCTCTGCTCTGGGGCCAGGCTGGGAGAGTTGGGGGTGTTCAGCCTGGAGAAGAGAAGGCTGCGGGCAGAGCTGAGTGCGGCCGGTCAGGGCTTAAAGGGGGCCCAGAGGAAAGGGGGGGACAAGCTTTTTAGTAGGGCCAGCTGGGACAGGACAAGGGGAGATGGCTTTAAACTGAAGCAGGGGAGGTTTAGACTGGATCTAAGGAAGAAATTCTTTACCATGAGGGTGGTGAAACCCTGGCAGGGGTTGCCCAGAGAGGGGGTGGAGGCCCCATCCCTGGGAACATTCAAGACCAGGTTGGCCGGGGCTGTGAGCAACCTGCTGTGGTTCAAGGTGTCCCTGCTCCTGCAGGGGGGTTGGACTAAATGGCCTCTAGGGGTGCCTTCCAACCCAAACCATTCTATGATTATGATTCTATGATTAAAAGGAAAAAAAAAGGGATTGATTTTTTTTTTTACCCCCTGAGAGCTGAGCTGGAGGCATCCTCTTCCTTTTGAAAGCTGTGGGGTTTCTGTCTGGAGAATCAGAGTTCTGGGATGTTTGACCTCGAAACATGGGTAATTCCAGCTCACAGCCACCCAGGAGCCCATGTGGCCTGGACCAGCTACTTCAGAGCAAGATGCGTAAGCAGCTCATAAACAGCGGCTTCGGTGCGCTGAAATACCCTGGTGATGCTATTCTGCCGCAAGGACGCCAACGCTGACCTCCTGCATGAGAGAGAGAAAAGAGTCAGGCATGACAATAAAAGGGAAAAAAAAACCAAACAGATTTGAAGATGAAAAGCAAAAAGAAAGAGGGACCATAAGGCTGAGATCAACAGGAAGGTTGTGAGCTGCAGGGCTGGGCTGGGTTTGAAGAAGAACAAGGGTTTCCTCTCTGCCCTTGTCAATTAAAGATGGCAATTCCTTTTCAAACTGAGCCAATCTGACATTTTCCCATATTCTCTTGGAAATGTCCTTGCAAGTTGGATGACTTTTTTTTTTAATAAGTGGAGGTTTTGCCGGATGCATTCATCTCCGCATTTTTTTTTGTCTTTTCGCAAAATAAGAATCTAATGTTTAAAAAAAAATAATACTCCGTTTCTATTTATGCTACTGGAAAATGGGAGGAAGCTGCAGCAATGGAAAAAGCAAAATCTCTTCAGTTCAGAGAAACTGATTTTTTTTTTTCTTTAAACAGAAAACATTCATGGCCAAACTAATTGTGCAAAAAGAAGGGTGTTCCCCTCCCCGCCCCCCAGGAATATTTCATAGCAGAGCACCACGAGTCGCCTCCAAGCCCACGTTGGTTGCAATGTGTGAGCAGCTAGCGAAGGGGACTGGGTTGTGAGCGGAGAGCATCGCCCAGCTGGCTGTCACAACTGTTATGTGAAAACCCACGGGCAGGCGTCTCCAGCCCATGAATTTGGCACCGGGCAACGCGCCTCAGCGATGGAACAGCCAGCCCTCCGGGCAGACTTCACTGCAAGCTGTTTACTTGTGCTACCGGGGGGGCTTCGCAGCCCAACAAGCCTTGTCAAGCTCAACATGTGTAAGGCGGGTGGGGCGATCTCTAATGATACCCCTTAGGAAGGACTTACATGACCTAACATATCTAGCACATAAGAAGTCCATTCCACGCCAGTTAGATGGTATTTGTTAGCTGGCACGACTGGTTCTGCGCTGCAGAAGCAGGGAGTTGGAGGGAAAGTAAACATGGTGAGTAACGCCGGAGTCACGCTGGATGCAGCATGTAATAACTTGATTGGTGACAAACGCAGTGGAGAGGCTGGCTGATGCGACTGGCTGCCTCAAGGAATTGCCTTGGGTGATGTACGGCTGGTGCTTCACGTTCATAAGTTCATCTGGAGAAACATCTACGGGTGAGGCTATCGCCGGTAGTGGTTCAAGGGCACTGGCTGGACCTCCTTGAAGAGAGGGGTACGGGATTGGGTTACGCTGCTCCTCACTGCCTGCCCTGTCCCCGTCTCGTTAGGCCGTACATTTTTTGGCAAGGAGGCTCTCCTTTATTCAGCATTTGCGCAGCGCCTCTCCTGTGCCGTTCTCATCAGCTTACCTGTTAGTCACGCTCCAGCGAGGCTACCGAGAACTCAAACCACCCAACAGAGGCATGTGCATCACTGTCCTTGTCTCATTGCTGGGGAATCTGCCCAGTCCCCATCCTGGTAGAAAACTGGGGAAAGGACATGGCAGCCTGCCACCCTCTCCTCCATGACAAGACTGTATTCCTGCGCTGCTGTCTCCAGAAGTGCCATAAAACAAAAATTTAAATAAAAAGTCTATGCAGCAGTGACGAAGAGAGGAATATGCCTTTTGCTTGCAAAATCCAGAACTCATCCCACTGCTATACCATCAGTTCTGTCCTTGGTCTCAGCTATTCCCTTGTCTCTTTTCCTCAGCCTAGACCAGACACCACCCACTCGCTCACCCTTGGGGTTGATGGGACTCAAAGTCTCACCCAGGTGCAAGACCCTCGGAGCATCAGCGGGACATCACGCCCGGCCAAAGAATCTGGGAGGTTTCTAGCTTTTACGAGTCATTGCCATCATCTCAAGCACCATTCGAAGGAAATTGCTTTAGGGCGCTGTCATTACTGTGTGAGAGTATTCGGTGACAGTGCAATGACCGGGCCATTTTTATCAACCTCGGGCTGGGTTAGATTTGAATACAAGATCACCAGCTTTAGCACATCCAGCTGAGCTGAAGAATGAAGGTCTCGGCATCGCCAGGAACTGGCAGTTGCTTAAAAGCTGCTACGCATCCTTGTGCGCAGCCTTTGCCAGTGATAAATGAAAAATGATGCCCCTAACTTAGTTGAGGACAAAATATAATTAAATATTTACATACCAATGTAATTACAAAGAGGTAGGTGCTTAAATGCCATCACTGATCTGGACCTAAACCTGTTAGCAGGAGGAAATAGATTGCAAACAGGTACACACAATTTTGCCAATGAGTTACACAATCTTACGCTCCTACAGCTACCAAGAAACTGCACATTTCCAGGCCTGGCCTGGTGCTCACATAGCCTGATGGCATCACCAGGAGGGTGCTCATTTATTCCAGACAGTGAAAGTAGCGTAGACTGGAAGTTTCCCATGCAGGAATGAGACTGACCCATGCGTCATCCAAAAGCCCTCCTCCACATACATCATTGCGAGACACGTCACTAAATTTAGTACTTACAAATGAACTTGCCAGCAGACATCACAGTTCCACTAAAAATTAGGTGTGCGTTAGCAAGCCAATTGCTGGGCAATTTTCTCCCAGTTTTTCCTCCTTGACAGCTCACAAGATGCTAAGTCTCCACCTTCTTCACCCCAGAGATGAGCTTGGATTCGGTATGTAGGCACTTGACAACCCCAGCATCCAGCATCCTAGTCATTACACAGATGGTGGCAATGTCCATGGAGAGTCTAAAGTCTGGATGGAGGAAGGAGGCAAAGGGATAAACAGAAGATAGATGTCATTATCATAATGAAAATTAGCACGCTCACCCTTTTCCAGTTAGAGGCTGCCTCATGCTGGTGAAGGTAGGGATGGTGGCCTTTTCAGGGTCAAGCTCTCATAGAGGAGCCCAGGTACTTAAAAAGAGCAATGGAACAACCCTGTGTGGAAGGTATCCCGATGGAGAGAGGTCCCCAGTGCAGGCAGAGGTGAGGTGGACAGCAGGGCTCTCCTCCGAGGGTGTTTCCCATTCCTTGCCTTGCAGGCAGCCCCAGCAGCTCCGGGCTGTTGACTCACCGTGACAGCTCAGGATGCGTGGCCTCATCATTCTCTTAGCAGAAGGCTATTTCTGTCTCCCAAACAAACACAGGAGAAGCCTTGGTGAGGCAGAATGAAAAATGGCTGTGTGGCCTACCTAAAGGAGGTGACTGTCAGCCCTCTCTTACCATCTGATGGGGCTTAAACCCAATTTTGTCCAAAATCTATGGACAAATAGCGGTGGTATAACCACAGGATAACATCCTCAGGAAGGCTGGCTGAGATCCTAGTGTAGCTGAAAGCGACTTGAGACCTGGCCAGCCCAAGCAGAGTATTTTGTTGTTGGTTTTTAAAAATTATATTCATTAAGACCAGGAGTCGGGCAAAGTTCCCCTCTTTTAGTAAGGCTTAGTAAGGCCAATGTGCTCTTCTGCAATTGCTAATATTGAAAGAAGGAGATGGGGGGAAAAGAAACCTCGGAAAATAAAACTTATTTCGCTCTGCTGATTAAAACCAGTTTGTGTTTCATTGTGAAAGGCTGTGTTTGCTCAAGCTTTATTCAGTTCTGGTCTCTTCCATCCACATAAGGTTTGGTTTAATGACCATAATGTTATATGAATCTATTAATTTTTTTCCTGAAGGTTTCATAATAACAATGCCTGTTTTTTTCATATAGCACTTTACAGCCACGCGTCTGGAAATGCATTGTAAATGGGCAATTAGTGTCAGCCCTATTTTGAAGATGGAGAAGCTCAAGCAGAGCCCAAGCGAGGCAATGCCTAAATAGCAATGCCAAAACCAGGCAGTTAGCTTGATCTTGAGAAAATTGGAGCTAGAGCCTGAAAAGGCTCTCCAAGACAGTTCAGCAAAGACAAATGCAAAGCATTTCATTCAGCAAAAGGGGAATGACCGACACAGGGAATGACCGACACAGGGAATGACTGCTGACCACCGGGCAAGCCGGCACAGCTCGTGTTGCAGTTAAGCAGGAGTCACCGGTCATCTGCCCTCATGAGGAAGGCAACGACTGGACCAGGAGGTATAAATAGGATTGTGGCCTGCAAAATCCTTGAGAGATGCATTCTCCTGCCACCAATCCTGGGATGCTGACCCAGCTCTTGGCACCCATTGCCTTGGACGAGCACGGTGGCCCAGGATGAGGGGTCAGTGGCAAGGATGGATTGACCCGCACGAGTGCTTTAACCTAAAGAAGAGGAGGAGGAAGAGGACTGTTTCAGTAACGGTAGACTTCAAAGAGGCCACTGCAACCACTTACCTCCCAAGGGCTGGGGGAACTCACTCCAATGAAGGGCTGACAGTCACCGGTGTAGAGGCTCCTATTTTTTGACAAGATCTCGTTTCTTTTCTCCCTCCAAGGGTTTTAATGGGAAAATCTGGAAAGGTTAAAGCTCAGAGTAGAAAAACAGCGAGATAATATTATTTGAGGCAAACCTCTAACCCTTTACTTGGGCTATGTGGGAGGCAAGAGAAAATGTTGCATGCAGGGGAATATTAAATTATTAATATTATGTCTAGGTTGAGATTAATCAGATTCCAGAGACATATAATAACTGCCTGCTGCCTCCTCAGATATGTATGTGTGGAGGCATGCATTTAATGAGCAGACTTGCATGAGGAGGACCGCAGCCTGCAGGGAAACAGGTCCTGGGGCAGGACATGTTGCCTTGCACCACAGGTCTGAATCCAGCCCACCAGGCAAGAGGAGCAGTTGCACAACAGCTCCTTGAGCAGGGAGCTGAACAAGCACGCGCAGTTCCACCAGTGCTCACGGGGAGTGGGATGGGGTGAACCGGGCTGCCCTACCACCCTCCTGCGTGGATGGTGCAACTGTGAGCTTCTCTTCCCTTCATTTCTCCTCCAGGAGGAAAGGATGGTGGGGAGACCTGCTACCAAATCTGGGGACCAGCAGAGATGCTGACACCAAACCTGCCCCCTCCACTGATGCACTTGGCTGGATGGGTTTCTGCAAACAAGCGGTTGGGTTGTGCCCAGCCACAGCTGCCGATTTGCTGCCAGAAATATTGTGGAAATACATTCAGCCCTTCTCAGAGCTGCTGGGTGAAACGCCACAGCCTCTGCAAAACCCCAAACCAGTCTTACCCCAGGGCACTGCACAGTCTCCCACCTCTCTGTTGGGTCCAGCCCATGCTGGGCTGCAGCATCTGGGGATGCCCGGCCCCGATGGTGCTCCTGAGCTGCTGCTCATGGGGTGGCCACCCAAGAGAAGCACCCACGAGCCACAGAGAAGTAATTGAGGTGGTGCCGGGCACATGGGCTGGGTAACAGCAGACGGCTGGGAGGAGCCGCCGGCAGGTAGGGGACGTGGGAGCAGGGCGAGATTGGAGCTGGCCCCAGAAACCTGCCTATAGATCATCCTGCAGGAGCAACACGTGGATCTAATTCTCTAATGCCAGGGCTCTCTGTGCTGTTATCCACATAAATCCCAAAGCCCTGACACCAGCCTCTTCATCATTTAACTGGAGTTTGTGGGGAAGAGGGAGAGGAGGGAGCATAGGCTTGGAGGGAGAGATGGGTCTCGGCAGCAGGCACAGCTCCTCTTTCCTCACGGTCTTTATCATCCTTAATAACCCCCTATTTCATATATCAGCCGATAACATGTGGGTCCTATTTCCCCCCTTCCCTCCCCAATCTGAACTAGATGGTAGATGAAGCCATCCTGCAATCTGAGGCATGGTTGCAACTGCTCGTGATTAAAAAAGAAAAAAGCTCCCTCGCTGTAACGAACGCAAGGCTCGGAAGGGCTCCCCACGCCGTCGCAAGGCGCCCTGGGTGATGGTGGTTTCAGGCTGCGTGGTGCATGTTCTTGGAGCTGATTCCCTCCCGCCTTCGAGAGCCAGTTTCTCACCTGGGCTTCACTGGCACAGGGAAAACCCTGCCTTTTAATTACTCTCCCAGCTCACTTTATCTACTTAAGCAAATATTAAATGCATGAAATAATTTCAGTGGCATTAGGA
>NW_009260768.1:1389908-1393364 GCF_000687185.1 Egretta garzetta
GTTTTTTGTTTCAAAGAATAGAAACTAAAGCCAGAACATCCGCAATTTTAAAATCAGAAGGGAGGGATTAATGAAGCAAAAATTCTCCCTCTTTTCTTTCTGGGGTGGGAATTAATAGAAGTTATTTGGGGCGTGGGGATGGGATGCAGCAGAAAGAAATTTGCCTGATCAAGTGAAGTAACAGAGAAAGCACCAACCAAACTGGGGACATTTTCACCATCAGACATTTCTGCCTGGTATTTGTAACATGAAAATGTAAAAAGTCTCAAATGGACCCTTGAGAAGATTTCTGTTTCTACCACCCTACCCACTGTCAGCGTTGCTGGCAGGGAGCATCGTCCTCACAACAGAGGAAAAGGTTGAAATGCTATCATTTGAAATCAGTTGGAAATTTGGGGAGGGGGGCAAAACAGGAGAGCAAGAGGACTCACATCAGCCGAGACCTGGATGAACATTTCATGACCAAGAGCTCCCAGCACGTCTAGGTGGCTCTCAGCTGCTGCGAGTCCTTGGAAGTTTCTCCTTCCTAAAAAACCAGAGAAAGACGATTAATTCAGTGCAGAGCTCTGAACCAGCTTTGTCCCAAAATCACCTCCCAGCACCATCGACAGCAGTTTGCTTCACGCATTAATTTACCTACCAAGTCACTTGAGCGGACGACGGTCTAAATTGCCAGCCTACCTCTTGCATTGCCACCCATCGGCTGTAAATCAGGCCCTCTGTAGTTTTTCTGTGGTTCAAGCTGCTTTGCCGCTCTCCCCATCATGGGCTGGTGTGGAGGGGGAGGGTGCTGCCACCCAGCCCCCTGCCAGGGCTCCGGGGCTCATCCCTACGCCTTGGGTAGGTGCCTATGATCCACCTGGAGGAGCAGCCCTGTGGTTTGGAATGATCCTGCGGCGGCCTGGGAAATCTCAGTTAATTCAATCAGAGAGCAGGTCCTGCTCTTTGAAGCTGCCACACACCGGAGCTTATGAGAAGTGAAGAGCAAAGAAAAATTTAGAAAAATGGGAAAGAAGGAGAGATACTAAGAGGAAAAGAGGTGGTGAATGGCAAGAAGGGAGTTAATGAGAGCCAGAAATGCAAGTTGGAAAAATGTTGATTTTATTTAGCATTAATTGCAGGAAAGAGCCTATAAAGTGCGGTAAAAAATTATTAAGTACCACTATGCAATGCCAGCTTTGTGCCAGCCATCCCTACGAAACAGGTGTATTATTCCTAGTTCCCTAGGTATAAATAAATAATTGCTTTTCCACATCTTTTTTTATGATGGCATTTCATTATTTTTTACTGCCATATTGTTATGGCTCCAATTCCTCCAGAACAGATTTGGAGATCAGCCGGTGAGGGAACGCGTGTGCACGTGCGCATACGGATGCGTATAGGGGTTGGCACGTGTGAGCCGGGGGAGGTGTCTCAGATCACAGCATCCCAAGGGAACAGGCAAAGCCTGATCCCCCTGCCCACAGATTGAAACAAGGTCTCACCTGTGGTCCAAGCTCTGACAACGATGTCCGGCTGGATACAGAAAGGAAAATTATGGCCACGGTTACAAGCCATCAGGGAACTATTTGGCAAATCCAGAGGGAACAGGGCACCCAAGTCATCTTTCCTGAGACAGCGATTGCCCTGGGACAGACATTTTGGAAGATACCACTCTGGTTCAAGCACCAGTATCATGTCAGCCCATTTATCTTAGAATCACAGAATCATTTAGGTTGGAAAAAACCTTTAAGATCATCAAGTCCAACCATTTACCTAGCACCACCAAATCCACTGCTAAATCATGTCCCCAGGCACCACACCGACACGTCTTTTAAATACCTTCAAGGTATTTAAAAGACCACACACCATTCCTGATACAAGCCAGGATGCTGTGGGCCCTCTTGGCCACCTGGGCACACTGCTGGCTCATATTCAGCCACCTGTTGACCAACACCCCCAGGTCCTTTTCCACCGGGCAGCTTTCCAGCCACTCTTCCCCATACCTGTAGTGTTGTGTGGGGTTGTTGTGACCCCAGGGCAGGACCCAGCCTTGAGCCTTGTTGAACCTCATACAGTTGGCCTCGGCCCGTGGATCCAGCCTGGCCAGATCCCTCTGTAGAGCCTTCCTACCCTCCAGCAGATCAGTGCTCCTGCCCAACTTGTCATCGTCTGCAAACCTACTGAGGGTGCCCTCAATCCCCTCGTCCAGATCATCGATAAAGATCTTAAGCAGAACTGGCCCCAGTACTGAGCCCTGGGGAACACTGCTTGTGACCAGCCACCAACTGGATTTAATTCCATTCACTCTTTTGGCCCAGCCATCCAGGTAGAAGAGTATGACCATCCAAACCATGAGCAGCCAGTTTCTCCAGAAGAATGCACAATCATGATGCCAGGGACACAGAGCTGGGGTTTCCCTAAGATATCCCATCCATCTATGACTCCTGTTTGCATGTATTGAGATTAGAAAAGGAAAATAAAACCTCTATTACACTCCACTTTTAATTTTCTGCTTATGATATGCCCATATGCTCTTCCCATGCAGACTCTGACATTGCCGGAGTTAAGAACAAGGAGGGCAGACCACATTTTTCCTGAGCAATGGTCATATCAGCATTTTGGGGCTTGCTCTATCAAGTCTCTCACTTCTCAGAAGGAGACTCAGCAGGGAGATACGCGCTGGATGCATTTTCCTAGCAATGTCTCTTGCTTCAGACGAGGCCACCAAAGACGTTCAGGGAAGCAACGATTCCCTGGTAATGCCTCAGTCCAAGCTCTGACCTGGAACCGTGAGCTCTGCAAATACGCATAAATCTTCAGCTCATGTCCAAATCACTGCAAGGTTCAGTGCAAATAGCAAAACTGCCAGTGAATCTAACCTAAGCTTTAATCCAACTCCGGCGTGATTTATGACCTCAGGTGGAAACCATGAAACGTGATGACTTCAGCCCCAAACCGGAGGATGGTCGGCTGCCCCAGCCCAGAGGTGGCTGTGCCCGGTCCTGAAGAATTGAGACAGCACAGATGAAGGTAAACAGCACAAACACAGCCCAACAAAGTCTTCAAACCTTGTTCATCGTGTGTTGAGTAAATGTAGCTGACACACAAATCAAACCAGTGTCTGCTCAAGGCAGGGCCAAGAAATTAAACAAATTGAAGAATAATAAGGGCAAGCGAGCAATAAAGCCATTTTTTTCTGATTGAAAAGTAGCAATTCACAGGCTTCACCGTTTGTGGACAGCACGTCCCTAAATGCAGAATTCTGCAATAGTGCTATGGAGTTTCAGGACATTTACAATGGCTTTTTCATATTTATTCCCCGGTCAAAATTTTATCATAGATGGTAGGAGACACAATTATTTTCTCCTACCTAAAATAAAAGAGGAAAGAGAGAGGGCTTCAGTCTCAGGGACCCAATTTTCACGGGAAGAATGGCTTTCAAGTCAGCTGGGGAAGATGCCTCTGGGTTTTTCT
>NW_009260768.1:1393391-1397089 GCF_000687185.1 Egretta garzetta
AAGGAATGATTATCACTACAGGCCATTAACGAGCCCATCTCCTCTCCTTTCTCTGACCCTCGTTATCTATCTACATATTAGCTTGGAAAAACTAACCATGATAACAATTAGCGTAAGATCCCAGGTGATGTGACCAAGAAGACTTCTGACCAGTCTAGGTATCGACGCTGCGTATCACTAGTAACCTCCAAATACTCCAAATTCTCATTCAACCCTTGAATTTCGAGTCTCTTCAATAGTTTAGCTGGGAAATTAGTGGGTGGGGAGGGGAAGGACGGCGGAGGGAGGGGATTTCTGCATCATGACTGTATTGAAAGGCAGCCGTGAAGAGCTGCTCGGCTCCGAGCCCGCAATTTACAGCCCGTGCTGACGTGGGCTCACGGTTGTAACATCTGTATCCCATCCCGGTGCCAAATTCGCCTTTTTTCCAATACTCGGCATCCCTCCCCCCCCACCCCCTGCCATGTGCGTGTAAAGCTCCAAAGGGAAACACTGCATCATGGGTTTTGACCAAGAAGGTAATCCCGGGCAGAACGTTATAGCAACACCTGCAACGCACCGCGGCTTTTCCAGCCCAGACTGCCGTTCTTGTGGCACAGGGCTTCCACCGACCCCCCAGGACCCGCAGACGGCCGTGAGCTAATAAGCCACAACGCAGACAGTTTACAGCACCCTGCAGGCTTTCGGGTCAGGAGGCGATGAGGAACGGGTCACCCAGCCAGTGACTTTGGGGGATCGGTGGAAGGCAACGCTGAGTGTGCAACAGCCCCGTGCAGCGCCCAGGCCCGGCTCGGTGGGACAGGGACGGGGCTTCTGGAAAGGGCACGTGCCACGTCAAGGCAGAGGTGCCACGAGCAATCGGGTGCCAGGCAATAGCACCACCTGAATCTCTGCTTCTTGTTCAAACAGCACCCAGAATCACAAACTTTCTCCCATTGCTGCTTAACGGTTGGACTTGATGATCTTAAAGGTCTTCTCCAACCTAGATGATTCTATGATTCGATGATTCCAAGTCTTTCAGTTACAGTTTTCCTCCATTTCTTTGCACTGAAGGTGAGCGACCACCGCCATGGCAGCAAAGCTGAAAAACCCAAATTCTTGTGACTTTTCCCAGTTCTCCCTGATCTCTGCTGGGCGCTGGGTGAAGGTGGCTGGAGGTGAACGTCCCCGTCTGACAGCAGCGTTGCCAAAGTTCCACTTCCCCGCTCCCGGGAGCGTTCTCGACCTCACGGGCTCTGCACCCCTCCGCACGCTGCAGCCTCCAGCATAGTCACCCATCTCCTGATACCCATGACAGCAGCTCCTCCCTTCGGAGGGGTTAGACGGGCTGGAGATGCTCCAGAAAACTTCTCTGATGCTGAACGGGTTTCATCCACTGCAGAAGTAAGAAATGGAATCACTTCACTTTTATAACACATCCATTTCTTCAGGCAGACAAAACCTAAGGCAGCCTCCCGGCTTTCCATAGCTATTTCTCATCCCTGCCGTAGCACATGTGGCACGGACATAGATGTCACAAAACCCCTGCCTGACCCCAGCTCTCTCTGTTAAAGCCTAACAAAGCCTGTCCTAGCCTGATCAAGCTTTTTCCTGTGGTGGATATTGGCAAAAGCATAATCCAGAGGCTCATTTGCTCCCTCTCTTCCAGTGCAAAACCAGAGAGATACCCAGCTCTTCTCATAGGAAAAAGTAAGCTCGCACTGAAAGGGTTTCTGCAGGGCCTACCCTGTAAATGAAATGAGATTAGTAACAAAGTTTTTGCCTTCTTTTTTTTAATTTCAAGTGAAAGAAAAAATGGAAAAGGAACCAGGAGTCTGTCTGCCATGGAATATTCCTGCAGTATTTGGGGCTGTGGTTTATTTTACTAGTGGTGACTAGTTCAAGCCACATTTAGTCAATAAATATGAGATATGAGGTCACTCGCCATTTAGCTGTTACCCCGTCTACATATTTCACAGCTGGGTAGTAACCTTTTAACTAGCGTCTACCTCGGTGGGGAGTCTCCATAAAAAAAGAGCCAGGATCCATTGGTCGTGGTGGGGGATCAAGGCCTGGGAGCACCACGGAGATTTCTGAGCTGGCTGAGTGGGAGAAAGGGAAAGCTCAGGGCTTTGCTTTTCCCTTTCTTTCCCTGGTTTCCAGTGACAGAGCCACCGGCCGAGGCACAGGAGCCCTCCGAGCTGGCCCCGCATCCCCATGTGGATAGCGGGCGATGAAGCAGCACACCCCATATGCTGAGTTTTACAGCGAGTTTGTCCATCTTTCATATGGAAATGGGCCAAAAGACAAATCTCCTCCAGTTTCCAGCTTTACAGAACAGACTTATCAGCCTCAAACACTTCCAAGGGCTTAGTTTCTCCTTTTATCCATATCTGATAGGATTTAACAGAAATTCAGCTTTAAAGGTTAATTCTCCTTTACCCACGTCCGCAGCTTCTCCTCGCTGCCTTTGCTTTGGGATGAGGAGGACATTTCCCCGTTTTCTGAGCTGGTAACTCAGGGCTAAGCCAGGTTACGATGGAGCATCCCTAAACCCATCATTAAACCTTCACGCCAGCACAAGGTTGCAATGAGAGTAAACTCTCTGTGATGGTCCCAAGCACAACCAGGAAAAGAAGCTGCAGCCCCAGCCCTGCCCCGGCCCCGATTTGAAACCTCCAAGGTTTCAGGTAAATGGATCTCCTGCTGCCCTTCCCCTAATCCTACTTTGTGTCCATCCTGCTCCATCGTCGGCACGGCCCTGCCGGGGGCTCAGCCCCAGGGGCGGTGGCAGCAATCCGCAAGAAAGCGGTGAGGGTGAGAAGGGACCCGGGCCAAGTCCCCTGGCCTGGCTCCAGAACGGTATTTAGGTACCTAACAGAAACGAAACGCATGAGCGGCCATGGCGAGAAGCGGGCAGGGAAGAGAAAGCAAACCCGTGAGTAAAAGAGGCCATGTTAGGGAAGCCAGCTGTGGACCAGACCATGGGGCTGCGTCGCTTTACACCGGCTCTGCCCATCGCACTGGTGTACGTGCGCTGCGGGCGAACCGAGACCTGGGACCTCAGCTGGCCTCATCCTTCTCTGCAAACTCCTCTATCTGCGAAGCAACCGCCAGCAGCAACCCCCGGGCGGGGGGGGGGGGGAGATGATGTGATGATGTGCCCGCCCTGCGGAGTAAGGTGCTAGGAAGTCCCTTCCAAGCATTGCACACAGTCTCCAAGAGGCGAGCCAGGAAAGCAGCAGCTCGGCACTGCTGGGCTGAGCCCCCGGCTCCTGCCCTCCGGCACGCCGGGAATCCCAGCCTGGCTCTCCCTCCCCAACGTCACGGCCGAGGCTCAGCACCAGCAGACGCGGCTTCGGCGCCGGGAGACAAGGCCAGCTCCTCCCAGCTCAGCTGGAGCCTCCAAAATCAGAACCTCTTCTGTCAGCTGCCTTTTATAGGGCTATAAAACCACAAGTTCATGTACGAATCCATCAGACGTTGGCCGGCATCAGCCTCTGCCACCTTCGCCACCACCTCCCCAGCTCCCGCACGCCCGTGGTCCCTGCTCCTTCCGCCTCCAAAACCACCACCTGAGGACCAGTGCCCCTCAGACGGACAAGCGGACATGGAAAGATGGACCTGCAGCAACGTCAGCTGAGATGGACGTGCCCAAGCAAAACAAGGTATGAGCGAGGCAATTAAATGCCCTGTATTTGGAGCATCCTCATCCTAAC
>NW_009260768.1:1397188-1398347 GCF_000687185.1 Egretta garzetta
CTATTATCAGACGCCGCTAATAACGTGTACACTTGTAATGCTGGGCCCAGCGACAAGAATAACATGAAATAACACTGCACCCACCCACTGAGAACACCAAGTGTGTCACACTCCTCTGTGTCATGTGTTTAAAAATATCTCTACTGACAGCCTTTCCCCCCCCCCGCTTTTCTTTTCACATTTATTTATATTTTTGAATGCCGAACTTGCCCAGGTGGAAAAAGTTTGCATCAGAGCCGAAGCAGAGGATGGTGACGGGTGTCTGCTTGTTTTACGTTAAACAGGAGGAAAGGGGGGGGGAAATAAAAGTTTGCAATTACATGTTCTTTGCAGAGAGGTGTGGCCATTGGCACGGAGCAAGGTTTCAGCCTAAACCGCACAGACAGATGCTCAGGGAGGTGGCTTTCGTGGCCAGTGGAAATACACAAACAGGGGCAGCCTGCAGCTGAGATTTTATGGGAGCGAAGGGATTAGAAGCTAATTGAAAGGCTGAGGAAGAAGTCGGTCCTCCTGAGGGCTTCCACTTTGCGTTAGTCACTTTGCCCAAAGCTGCAATAAGGAGTTGGCAGCCCCGGGTGGGTGACAGCGCTCGGGTCCCCATCCGGATCGGCAGGCGCTCGCTCCGGCTCAGGACCCCACTGAGTGGGGCTGGCAGCTCTGGCCATCCCGAGCAGCGGGTCCTCGTCGCAGGGCAAAGCCGTACGGGCCTCGACTACCCAAAACTGGCAGCACACCGAGGTCCATACCTGGCATAAACACTTCTCCTACCCTTTCACTGCCTGCAATTTTTCCCCCCCCCCAAAAAAAATTAAGTGTTGAATTCTATTTAAATCACCAATGCGCGTACTTAGCTCGCGATATAAAGCATCCACAAAGGGAGGTATCTGGGAGCGAGGCATATTTGGAGAACAGCCAAAAGTAAACAAGTCAAATAATGGGTCAAATCGCAGGCGCAAGGGGAATTTTGCCAGCTGAGAATCAGGGCTTTAAGGAATCGGCAGGCTGGCAAAGAATGGAAGTGCAGGAGAGGAAGAAAAAACCCCAATATTTTGTAAAATAAAGGCTGAATCCTTCTACGTTACCCTTGTCTGGCCTACCAGCCTGGCCAAAATGACTTTAAATTAAACCAAGGACCATTGCACTTTTAACAGGTACGCCT
>NW_009260768.1:1398383-1403955 GCF_000687185.1 Egretta garzetta
AGCATAGAGTGGCTTGTGTTTCTAGATGTTGTATTTAATTGTCTTTTATGAACCTCCCCAGAATTAGTCACCTTTTGTCTTTTCCTTTCGCACAGGTTTCTAGATTCCCAGAAATTTTGGACTTTTCCCCTTCCCAACCTCCCAATCTCACGCTTCAGCCGTTTGGGCTTCACCCCATCAGGCAATCATTCCTGCAAACATCCATCTCCCAGGTACAGGAATGTCCTTTCTACCGCCGATGCCCATCATGAGCAAACGTACTTGAAATTACTGCCTGAACCCGCCCCAGCTTGAAGTATTAAATGATGCTGGGTTAGGTTTTGAGGTTTGTTTGGGTTTTTTCTAATCAGACAAAAGCACAACCACGCAACAACCAGCAAAAAGTGCTTGGGTGACGCCGACGTACTCGTGTCACTCCACGGGATGTGCCAAGCCACGGGAGGTGCCACATGAACAGGGCTGCGCTGCCCAACGAGGCATAAAAGCATCACGAGCCGGACAGCGCTGTCTCTGTCACCTCTTCAGCCTAATTTAATCATGCAAAAAAATGGGTTTTGAGCTATTTTTGATTCTTTTTCCAGGATGGGAAAAGGATACAAACAATGCAATGGGAGGCCCTGAGCTTAAAAACTCTCCCCTTCATTTTTTTTTTCCCTTCTTGCTTTCTTCCGCAATAGCAGGCTGAGACACCAAATCCAATTGCTGGCCTAACGCACGGCTGCTGCAGGGTAGGAAAAAAGCAATGGAGTGGTGCCTACAATTGCCATGTTGTGGCTTTCGGGAGGCTCAGCTGCCGAGCTAATTTGGTGCAGTTTCCTGTTTTTCTATAGCAGATAGAAGGAGAGAAGGGCGATGCAAGCTAAGCTGAGCTGCTCGAGCTTGCAGCTCCTGTGCTCCTGGGCCAAAAAAGCTCAGCGCAGCGCGCTCAGAGCCCCAGCTCAAGCCCGCGGTTAAGACCAAGCCCAAAGCAGTTTGTCTGCTGCGAGGCAAGCGAGACGCAAACCACCCGCTGGCGCTCGCAACTGAAAGCCAAGGGATGGGGTTTGCTTTGACTGCTTGGCAGCAATTTGGTTTTGCAGCATGGACCACAGCATCAGGCAGCTGGGAGCTCGCACGAGCCCCTTCCAGCTCCGAGTGGTCAGCGCTGACGTCCCTCAGGCTCCGAAACCGCCGCGTCTACAGTGCTTAAGCCTGACCCGTGAGCGCTGACTTCATCGTTATTCTCCAAGAAGAACGGATCTTATCTAATTCCTCAAAGTCTCTGCAAAACGCACACAAACCCAGGAGTGGATGCATATAAATGCGCGTGCACAACAGATACGTAGTAGACATATATATATATATAATCTGTAGGCAGATATATATGCACTGTGTAGAGATATACGCTCATATTAAGAATATATAACACACACATATGTTGAATGCATTGTATGGACAGCATTTTCCAGGGCACTGCTATATTTTAAGGAGCCAACTAATTGCCCGTAACACGCGCCGGCACTGTGCTGAGCCGCAGAGCCGTGGCCAGCCCCGCAGCCGGGCGTCACGGGCTCGTACGGGGCTCAGCGACAGCAATTCTCCAGCCGGTACGAAGCAGGGGCTGCTCAGAGCCACCCCCAAGATCCCCGAATCAAGGAAAACGCCGCTTACAAACACGCTGCTTCGGGGGAGCTCGCCTAAAGGGGCCTCGCTGAAATATCCGCCCCACCTCCCTTCACCCAGCGCATCTGTGCAAATAAATACGAGCCGCTCCAAGCGGCGGCCGTCCCTTCCGCAGGAGGCACGGGCTCCTGCCTAATCAGTAACAGGGAGCAGGCTGTGCATGCCACAGCCCCTTGTTTGAACATCTGCCGGCCCTAATAGGAGCGGCAAAGCACAGCCCACGCCAATTCCTGGCATGGATGGCGATGGATGGATCTTAAAAATGCCTTGCATCATCTGCAGCGGGGAAGGATTTCACCACGGTCAGTTGGTCCCATCACTAGCGCAGCATCCACCGGCTCAGATGATGTGGCGCTGCAGCCGGGGACTTCAAAAAGGACGGGATTATCGTCTAATTGGATTTCTGGTCTCCATTAGGGCAGGGGGGAAACCAAACGCAAAGCTGACGTGGAAAGCTTCAAGCATCTGCAACAACAAGTGGCTAATTTACAACGCTTCCCACCTAGGAGCACGCAAGAGGGATGCAGCCCTTCCTCCCGAGGTGGCCAGGGACTCACCTGCTCCCGCGCGAGCCCGGGGATGCTCCCGATCACCAAGGAGAGAACGTCATCAAACGCCACCTCCCTTCCCTGCAGCATCGCCGCCGCAGGGATGACACCGGGGGGTTCGGCAGGTGATCTCCAACTCCCTCCTTCCCAGACGTGGGCTGGGCTGCAGGAGACAAGCGGGATTGAAGGGGGCAGCACCCCTGCAGCTCGTTTGAGAAACCTCAGGAAACTCAAATCGGTTTCACCTTGAAATCAAACAGAGATTAGGGCCTAACAAGCAGCTGAAGCAAAGTAATGGCCCGGGCCACATGTTGCAGATCAGATGCCATGTGAGGCTAATTAGTGCAGCCCAAAGGTTAGAATGGCTGCTCAAGCATTCCCACATGGGCTTCGAGAGCCAGCCCTGGAAGCATCAAAAAAGAAAGGAGTCAGGACAGAGGTACCAAGAGCTGATGGCCAGTGCTCCTGCTGGGCTGCGGGGAGGGGCAAAGCCCAGGCGGGGGTGAGTCCAGGCACCCCCCGCAACCGATGCAGCTTCTGGTGTGGCCGTGCCACCCTGCGCCTCCCCAGCACCGTCCATCAAAGGATCCCGGAGACCCTCAGGCTAAAGCCAGGCTCATCCTGCTCCTTTGCATTGCTAAGGCAAAGCAGCACTGGCAGCCCCCCCATCCCTCCTCCCTCCCCTCCCCGTGCAGGAGACGGGGGAGATGAGACTGGGACATGTCCCAGATCACCCAGTTAACCAGCACTGGGCTCTACCACCCAAAACACTGGTGATGGCATCTCCGTCTCTTGCACGAGACAGCATCTGCCGAGCTGAGGGGCAAAGGGCTTCCTCGCAGCTGCTAAAATGCCACGGCAACCTATAGCTTCCAAAATCCATGCTCCTGGGAAATAAACCCCAGGAATAGCCACGCTTTGCGCTCCGACTCTCCCTCTGCTGGCTGCTGGACCACGGCCGCTGCGCACCCCTCGCTCCCGGGACCCCCACGCAGGGCTGCCGGCCCACGTGAGCCCACGGATGGGGCTGCCCCGTCGGGCCCACGCTGACTCCTCAGGCTGGGCTCTTCAAATGCAACAGCATCCTCTGCATCCCCGCAGACACAGACGGCAGCTCCCCGCTCCCCGCTCGCCAAAGGGCATCGTGCCCGGAGCCAGGGGACGAGCCCGCTTGTCCTTCCCACGGGAAGATGCTCCGGGAGCCTGGCGCTCGCTCTGCCAGCACTGCTTCCCCTCTGCGAGAGCAGGGGGTTTGCCCAGCATTAACGTTTTCCTTCAGGGGTCCGGATTACATCGTTTAACTGTATCTTGCCAGCTGATATAAAATCTGGGTTTGCATCCATTTGCATGGCACGTTTACATACCCACGGGGCTCAATTCTGGTTTGTGAACGTGCCGTAGATGCAGTAACCCCAGGGGCTCCACACAATCCCACTCCTACCTTGGCATCACAAGACGAAGGGCTGCGTTCCCAGGGAGGGAGTAGAAATCATGTTAAGGTTTGGGGTGACAAACGCCCCCATCGCACTGCATATATTGTGCCGATGCAATGGAAAAACGCATGATGCGTTTTCCCTCCCCACCCCCCCCCAAAAAGGCCTATTTCTCTCTGAGCAGCATCCTTGGAGTCGCCGGGCTGCGGTGCTGCGGCTGGAGGGGCTGCGAGGACGCCGCGCAACCGCGTCTTATTTATGACACAGGTTATAATGATGGGCTGCAGCCGCGGAGGAACTCCCAGCAATTTCCACCCTCAGTAGACACAGGTTTTCAGCACTGGCTATTTTTGCTGCCCACAACTATTTTCATTCAGCTGGTTCAAAATCAGAGCTGTAAATGTAGCAGGCTGGATGCTGAGTGGGTGCGAGCAGCTCTTGCTCCATCAAAATCCGAGGGAGATGCTGCCATTCTCACCCACGCGGCATGAGATTATTGCTTGGCCCCTCTCCAGAGGCGCTTCCAAGCTGGTTTTTCCTTTCTGCTGAGCAATCTGGAATTCGACTTTCCTCTGCTGTGCATTTTCCTCGGCGGTAGACGTGGGGACAGAGGGTTCGGCGCACCAGTTTTAATGCTGCTGCTCAAAAAAGGGCTGGAAGCGAGCCTCTGCCTTTGGAGGGCATCAGCAGCAGGATTGAGAAATGAACCCCCAGCGGTCACCGGCACCCTCACCTACATCGAGGCAAAAATGAAATGAAATCGCAGGGAGATGGCACAAATAGCAAACAGAGTGGAAAGAACAAATGCTTAGGAGAAAAAAAAAAATAAAACAAACCGCAAGGGCTGCGAGCAAAGTGGTTCTAGAAAATAGATGCAATTTAAGCGTGTGATTCAGAGTCTTGTCTGAGTGTCAGAGGTTCAATACTATTGCCTCCAATTTAAATCATTTTTAAAAGAAGTGCAAAAGAAAGGTGATGAAAGGGCCCTAACGTTGTTCCCTGGTCGGAAAAACACAGCCCACTTGTGCACTGTGGTAAAGTTTTGCATTTTGGCTAGACATCGCGTGCAGGGCTGTGCTGGAGCCTTTGCTTATTTTTAAAAGTTGAAGTCACCAGTGATCCATGGAGGGAGAAAATGCTTTTTCCTTTGAGGAAGATGCCATAGGAGCAGCATCTTCCAGGGGAAAGGAGCACAGCCACTCCTGGGGGGTCCGGAGGGGCCATCGCACGCCTCCCGGTCTAACAACACATGGCTGAAGACCAGACCTTGGGCTGCCACCTTCTCCTGCTCACTGGTAAGGCCTGCCACAGATCATGGGATGGTTTGGGTTGGAAGGGACCTTCAAAGATCATCTGATCCAACCCACCCTGGGCAGGGCCATCTTCCACTCAAAGCCCCGGCCAACCTGACCTTAAACCTTTCCAATGATGGGGCATCTACAACTTCTCTGGCCAACCTGCTCCAGTGTCTCACCACGCTCCTGGTAAAACGTTTCTTCCTCACATCCCGTCTAAATCAAATCATAGCCATGCTCCTCTCTCCACTCCTGCTTTGCAGTGGTGCTTGAGGGCATCAGAACTGTTCCCAGTTGGAGAGCGGCAGGCAGAGGGTTCCCCTCCAGCGCCGAGAGCTGCAGGGACTGGAGCACGCCCACGCCGGGATGGGGATGCCCGGCCACACGCCGCAGCTCTCACAGCACCCTGCCTTTGGGTAAAATCACTCAGCAGCAAAGCAATCCCCATCCCTGGGCGTGCAGGATCCGAGCAACCCTGATCCTCAGCCCCAGAGGCACAGGGAGCAGGTTTTGACATACCCACCCTGGCTCCCGGCCTCGCCCGGGATTCCTGGTAGGGAAGGCTGAACCCTGCGCTTTTTCCAAGATAAATACGCTGGGCTTTAGGCCGTTTACTCTATGGAGGCCCTTTGCT
>NW_009260768.1:1404021-1405568 GCF_000687185.1 Egretta garzetta
CGCCACCTGCGGGGCGAGGCCGGGTTTCCCCTCGCAGGACCGGCGGTCCCGCATCCAGCCCTGCCGCCCTCGGCGCAGCCCCTTCCCCTGCCAACGCCACGGCCACGCGGAGCCCCGTCGCCCTCCAAAGAGGACGGAAAAGCCGGGTGCAAGCATCCAGAGACAGCCCCAGCGGGCTGGAAACAGCCACTTCACCCATGGAAACTGCTCACATCAAAGAGAAAAAAAAAAAATGGGGAAACAATTTTTTTTTTCCTGCATTATTCATGCACCTGGACACTTCATGCACCGAGCTGGGCTAGATAACCTCACCCGGGAATGGATCACTCCTCTCCCTGCTCTGAATCTTAGATTTTCAGCTCAGCATGAGCTATTATTATCAGAGATCTCCTTTGCAACCCAGGCCGGAGACTTTCGCTGCTGTATCAAAACAATAACTTCTGGCTAACCCTGCCAAAAAACTTCTACAGGGATGTTCTCTCTGTATTTTAAAGGAGAGAAATGCCAAATAAACACCCGTTCCTTAGGACAGCCCTGTGGGTTTGGGGTACCCGTGTGCGTGCATACCCCTGCACTGAAAGATAAGCTCGACAATTGTGTGATTGCAGCTTTTTTTTTCTTTTTTACCTCCCCTCCTGCTTATGCAGTGAGTTACTAATGTCCTGATTGGAACCAGATTTGCATGAATTAGAAGTCGAAATTGGAGCAGCAACTGCTGTGCAGAGGATGTAAAGGGAATAAAATGAATGGGGTATTAACCTTCAACCACTGAATATTAATCAGCGTTTCACAAAAAAGAAAATACAGAGGCTGCCACACTAAATATTTTTAGCATTTATTGACGGGCTTGATTTCCTCTCCCTTTTAGACCTTTTGCTTCCAATCATGGGCCATAAAAAAAAAAATCACACAGAAGATGGGGAGGGGCGAGGAGGGGGAGGGGGTGGAGAAAAAAAAAATAAAGATCATCCATTTTCTTCAATGCTGGATGATATTTATGAGTTATGCAACACAGAAAGCCCATCTCCCAAACAGAGGACCGCATCCCGCGGCCAACCGGTTCAAAGGCTCATTTCTCCAAGTCCCAAACCAAACAGAAATCTACCCCGAAGTACGGCGAAGCCTTCGGAAATGAATGCACGATAAAGAAATAAACTTCTTAAAAGCTCAACTTCCCGTGTGCTGAAAGGTAAAATGCAGTTGAAAAGCAGCCTAATAAAAGAATCAGCTCGTTAAATGAAGACTGATTTTCTCTTTTTTTTTTTTCTTTTTTCCCCCCAGTGTGCTCCAGTGCAGTCCATAAAATAGCTCCGTGGAAAGCAAACGATGAAAGCTTACCGAAAGGCCCCTCGGAACGGGGACGTCTGCGCCGCGCCGGCGAGGCTTGGGCCTGAGAACCAGAGTGTGGCTGGGTGCTGCGTCCCGGCTCAACTGGGATGATCCTGGGTGCTAGCGACCACGGCCGCGTTCCTCCTCGGGGTGTTGGGGTGCGATGGGCTGCGGGGAGGGTGGGCGCGATGGGCGGCTGCCAGGACCGGGGGCTGCTC
>NW_009260768.1:1405707-1406620 GCF_000687185.1 Egretta garzetta
AACCCCATCGAGTGGTATCGACCAAACCCTCTCGTCCCGGCGTTTTCTCACCAGCAACACCTAAAACAACGACAAAACCGCACAAGTGGAAAACTACAGAGTCTCTCCTTTCGCCATTGCTCCCCTGCAAAATTTGGCACGGGGGGATTTCGAAGCCAGCTGTCCCTTGGAATCTCTTTTCAGCAGAGACAATTCCTCCCCCCTTCCAAACGCTGCTGCCCTTCTCCTCAGTGCACCTTTGCAAAACAAAATTCATTTGTTTTCATTAACTTCTTATCGAGTTACCTGGATTTGTTTCAATACTCGGACTCTATTAGAGAGAGGGAGAGAGAGAAAACAGTGGTCGGTTTTCAGGAAATAGCAAGTTCTTTTTCACGGAGATAGAAATCACTTGGCAAGCCACAGTGAAATACTTCTAGGGTCCAGGAGAAAGCAAGGGCTGGGGGGGGGAAAGCAAGCAAGAAAAGGGAAGATGCTAATGAAGTGCAGAGGAGGGAAAAATAAAGTTGAAAGGAAAATGAAAACAAAAGGAAAAAAAAAAAAAAGAGAGAGAAACTCAGTGTTGGTCACACACCCGCATCCTCCCTGTGGAGGGAAACTGCAGCGCGTCTCCAAGTCCCCAGATAAGGACCAACCCTCCTTTCCTGGGGAATGGTTAAGGATGGGTGGTATTACAGTCCCAGAAATAACCGGCATTTAGAGCCTTTTTGCCAAAACCCCCCTAAGCACCAGCTCAGCGATAATTGTAGGTGCTTCCCTTCTGCCTTAGCAAGACGAGAGGCCAGCAGGTACCTGTGTCGGTGCAAATAGCAATAGAATCATAGAATCATTTAGGTTGGAAAAGCCCTTTAAGATCATCAAGTCCAACCATTCCCCTAACCCTGCCATCCCACCACTAAACCCTGTCCCTAAG
>NW_009260768.1:1406832-1413968 GCF_000687185.1 Egretta garzetta
TGTGGCTCTCCTCTGGACACGCTCCAGCAATGCAACGTCTTTCTTGGAGTGAGGGGCCCAAAACTGAGCACAGAATTCAAGGGGCGGCCTCACGCCTAACTTCAGCACGCACCCAAGTGCGCTCTTCTTAAACGGCAGTAGGTGCTGAAGTTGTGCTAGACGCCTGCCTTCGCTGCTCTGAAATCCCCCAACGTACCAAACCCCGCCGGCTTTGCTTTAATTCCCATCCCGTGGCAGCTGGGCGTTAGAGCAACGCGGTGAAGAATCGGGTCCTACTCAGGCAGGGATGAGCTGCCCCCAGCCCTGCAGCGAT
Source organism: Egretta garzetta (assembly GCF_000687185.1). Classification (NCBI taxonomy): domain Eukaryota; kingdom Metazoa; phylum Chordata; class Aves; order Pelecaniformes; family Ardeidae; genus Egretta; species Egretta garzetta. The sequence goes on from NW_009260768.1 coordinate 1,407,146, forward strand.
GGGGTAAATACCAGCGGGGTTTTCCCCGGAGAGGGGTCCAGGAGAGCCCAGCACCCCCGGGAAAGCACTAAGGAGCATCCTCACACACCTTGGCTGGTGTGTATTTCCCAGCTCCGTGCACACCGTAGCAGCAAAGCTGCGTTATTCCATATCCTTTAGCGTTCACTCGGCTGCTTTCCTGGGGACGAAGAGGGGGGATTGATTGGTTTTTTTCTTTTCTTCTTTCTTTGCATTTTCTCGGAAACAGGGCTGCATTCTAATTAGTTTGCATTTACAGGCTGCATCATGGAAACGCGATCTCTCCCCTAACCTTTATCATCTGTTTCTTATCTTCAGAGCTGCACGATCCCCTTAACTCTTAGCGCACAGGGAGGCATCTAAAAGCCCTTCTCCTCCGAGCAGAGCCGCGGTGGGATGTGGAGGAGGAAGAGGCAGCAGTCCCAACCCACACCTGTGTCGCTGGGGGGGACGGGGACACGGCTCTCTCCTCCCACCCCTGTTTCTCGTGGCACGCCACCCCCGGGAGGTGTACAGGGAAGATGCTGGCGTTCGCATGGGCTGCACCACCAAAGGTACAGCAGCTCCTCGTGCTTATCCTCCCTCAGCATCTCTCTCTACCGACTGGCGGCGGTGGCAGGACACTGCGATGCTGCCTCGGGGACCGCGGGGGATGTTTCAGACTCTGGAAGGGGCTGCCCAGGGAGGTGGTCGAGTCCTCATCCCTGGAGGGATTTAAAAGAAGGGTAGATGAGGTGCTTAGGGACAGGGTTTAGTGGTGGGATGGCAGGGTTAGGTTAACGGTTGGACTTGATGATCTTAAAGGGCTTTTCCAACCTAAATGATTCTATGATTCTGGATGTGGTGAACAGAAGCCAGCATCTACCAGATGTGTGTTGAATGAATCTCCATTCTGCCCAGACATTTGCACCAGAGGCTACAGGGGTGCAAGGAGCAGCGTGCAAGCAAGCGTGAAAGCGCGGCAGGAGGGAGCCTGCAACGGCGCTCGGTCAACTGGCTTTGCAATTGCTAACGTTGGTCCTGCCAAAGCCGCCGGTAGCCCTCCCAGGGGAGCCTGGCAAGTGATGAGCGTTTCTGCAGAGCTAAAAGTTTAATCGCTTGTTTAGATCTTAAATAAGCCATATGCCTGAAAAAAACATCTCTCTGCAGCAAGTGTCTTCGGTTAGGCGTTTGTATATATAGGCCCTCTGAGCCACACGTTAATTGTAGGTTGCTATAAAAAAGTTTTTTCCCCTTGCACATTTTAAATCTGTCAGTTTTGATTTCCATCACATGCTACTAATGCGAAACGTCCTGGGGACTCTCTCGGCGTGGGGCAGGGCTCATCCCGAGCTGTTCCTCCTGCGCTGGGAGGGGAGGAACCTCCTTTGAAGTCCTCCGGGTGATTCATGTCCGAGTCCTTCCTGTCCCCTCCCCAGGAGAGGTTTCCTGGGCTGACCTGACCTCCTCTCCTCTCCGCCTCCGTGGCAGACGCAGGGAAGATCAAGTGACCTTCCCAAATCCCAGGTCAAGGAGGAAAGCCTTCCTGCCCTGCTGAGCCCTCGGCGGTGAGGGGACCCCGTTCTAGTTTTACGCCAGAACTGGACTGGATTTAAGCGTACGGGAAGACAACCTGGTTCAGCCTTGCACATACTACGGGTTTGGTTTTTTTTTTTTTTCATCTGGGAGGGATCTATTAGGATCTTTTCCAGCACTAAGTTCAGGGAGTTCCATCAGCAATCGTGATGGCGAGACAAACAAAAGCCTTATTTGTTGGCATCCGCGGATCTCCATGCCCTATCTTGCTTTGATAATGGAAGAACACCAGCTGGATTTTTTTATTTTTTATGTTTGTACTGTTTCTCTTTCTTTTTCTTTTTTTTTTTTTTTAACCAGTCTGTATTGCTTTTTAACCGTTATCCTGTGCATGTGGTTCAGCCTTTCACAAAAACAAAACAAAACAAAAAATCCCTAGGTGTGAGAAGATTAAAGATTTCGAGATCTGGACATTTTCAAATCAGAAACACATGGTTTAAAATAAATCGGGCTGGCAGACAGCCACCACTTTTAAAAGCCAAAGAGCTGTTGCATTAAAAGGATCCCCCGAAAGCCTGAAGAGAGCAAGAACATCAGCGGCTCCTTCCACCCCACCAGCAGAGCCGGTCGAGTCCCTCGGGTTTTATCGTGCACCTCCATGGTCTGTGCTGTCTCCTACCCACATGAACATCACAACTGCTTTTTGACCAGCCCTAGGGATTTCTGTGTGCATACACTCCATCCATCCATCCATCCATCCATCTCCAAAACTTCAGCACACTCTGTCTCCTCTGAAAAGACCTCAAAGCCCCGCTTCTTTCCTGCACGGCCCAAATCAGGTCCTACCAAGATCTCCAGGGGAAATTGCAAGGACAAAAGCTACAAAAGCCACAGTTTCACCTGAATTCATCATGCAAACGAGACAACCACCCCGCAAAGGACAAGGGACTGGCCAGAGCCCTCTCTGCTCCTGCGAATGAAGAACCCATCCTTGCAGGGACGTATGGAAGAAGCAGCAGCCAAAGCTAAAGAGGAGCATTGCTCAATCCAAGTCTCCCAGCTCAGCCAGGGAGCTACCAACAGCCAGGAGGAGATGGCTGCAAGGTGCCTTTTCTGCCCCTTTCCAGCTGCTTTCTGCCTGCAACATCCAAGGTGTGCCTCAGGCCTCCCAGCCAAGACCCAGATCATAAAAACATACGTGCTAACCAAATAAGATATCAAGTCCAGTGCTTGACTGAGGTCAAAAAAGTATCATCTCACCAGGAGCAGCTGCTGTACAGTACTGGGGACCCTGAGCGATCTTGAATTTTGCTGGCACAAGTGCTGAGAAGAACCTCGCAGGGCTGAAATGCCTGCCCAAGAGGGTCCATCACCGCTGGGATGGAGCTGCAGACTGCCAGAGCATCCAAAATAACCAAGTTTCTTCCGACATGACAAGGTAGATGCATTTCCAAGCAAGAGGAGAACATCCCAGAAAGAGTTATCCGGCACTTTGCTCACCACCACCCAATTTTCTTACTCCTGGCAAAAACAGCAGGAACATCTAGAGCAGGACTCAGGGGTTTGGAGACCTAATGGGGGAGGAGAAAACCTACTTACCTCGCCATGATGTTCAGAACCTGCTTTACATGGAATAATATTCTTCGTTCTACAGTTGTTTATAGGGTCTTTAACTCTTCCCTTTTTATAGGGGGGTTTCTGAAATCTATTTTATTAGGGGAAAAAGATTTGAGTGTATTAGGCAAAGTGCCAGTAGCCATGGTAACCTCGGATTTTTCCATCTTCATTACAAGTTCAAGTAAAACCTTCATATAAAATCTAAATGAAAGGGTACATTATAAGTCCATTTTGAAATGTTTGCCTGGAAGTAAAACTTTGGACTGCATCCTTTTTTCTCCGCTGAACATTCTGGTTCTATGCGGAACACATTTTTCAAGTCAGATTTTTGTTTTCTTTCAAATTTTATTCCGTTTGCTCATACAGGGTGGGTCGTCTAGTGGTTAGAGCAAGGCATCAAGGCAACTGGTTTCCAGTCTCAGTCTGTTCCTGATCGGTCAGGGAGTGTTCCCAATTTTATCCAGGTGACTTGGGCAAATTCTGTCAGCTCTAAAAAACCCTTTTTTTTTTTTTCTTTTTTTTTTTCTCTTCCTTACCAATATAACAGTGATGATAATTATTGTCCTGAGGTTGCACTAGCGTTCGCTCATTAGCGTTGACAAAGAGGTCGCTCCCTGGAAGAGTGGCTCATCTCTTCATCTCTTCCACTGCCTTTTCTCCTGGGCCTGGAAGCCGGACTGAAAGGATAGGGAGCGGTAGCGGTTAGGGGATGGCATGAATTGTCTGTTTGCTTTTCAAAGACTTGATTAGGAAATATAAAATTAGGCTGCCTGGTGTAGATACTGACACACTGTTGACCCAGGAGGTACTCGCCAGACTTAGGCAACCCTTTGGTGCCACTTGAGCAGATTAATTCTTGCACTGTGTCATCTTAAAGCGCTCTGGTTTCATCTAGTCTTGGGAGGAGGCAAATTCTGTAGCTGCCTTTCATTTCTGGGCACCATCTCACCCGGAGCCAGAAAGCCACGATGACAGCAAAGACGTCCTTCTCAAACAATCGCCTCTGGTGTACACAGCTGAGCAGGCTCCCTAAGGCTGAATCAGAAGGAGAAATCTCCTCTCCAGCCTCTGCCCAGTCTGTGCAATGCAGACCAACCCTGGGGACCCTATGAAGCACCAGGTACTTTGGTTTTCCTTGAGAAACCAAACCCTGGCAGGGGTTGCCCAGAGAGGTGGTGGAGGCCCCATCCCTGGGAACATTCCAGGCCAGGTTGGACAGGGCTGTGAGCAACCTGATGTGGTTTAAGGTGTCCCTGCTCCTGCAGGGAGGTTGGGCTGGGTGACCTCTGGGGGTCCCTTCCCACCCAAAACATTCTATGATGCTATGAAACATCTTGAGACCTTGACCACAGCTTCAAGGTTACAGAAACGTATGGGCTGATGCACCGTAGGGAAGGAGGACTGGTAGCAAAGCTCTGTACCAGTCCCCTCATATTTCAGCCCGTAGATGGCTATCGTTAATGGCCAGACCTGGTTCGGGCTCAACCCCTGTGCAGTGGGTGCAGTGCATTCTGCCTGCCTGTGGGCTGGGGGTGGGTCAAACTGGCATTTTGGCGCTTCGTCCTGGCTCCGGGCTAGTTGCAAACTGGGCTGCAAGAGCTGGGGGCACCACTCCCCCCCTCTCCTGCACAAAACAGCACTTTCCTTCTCCCATGGGGCTTTATGGAAGCAGCCCCCCGCTCCACGCATTACATAGGGTGCAGCATTGCTCACAGCAGAGCAACTTTCACCCTTGAGGACCACCACGTTGGGCTCAGCGGGGCTGGAACGCGCCGGCGCGGATGCCAGCAGGCGAGGCGAGCGGGCAGCACGCCACGCTACGTGCCAAGAGCTGCATAGGGCGGGCAGGGCGAAAGCGAGCCAGAGCAGCCATCCCCTGGGCACCCTTCGCCAGGCAGGGACAGGGCACAACCCAGCCCCGAGCGCTTTTCATCCTTTCTAATGATGCTGGAAAACATTTTCACATCTGCCATTAGACTGAAAGGAGACCCTGCTCCTGTTGAATCTGATTTCCCTTCTGCTCTGCTACAGTTGAAACTACAACCTGCTGCCTCCCGGCCCCGCGTCGTTTTGGGGAGGGGAGGAGGGGGGGGTTACAAACGGCGCAGGGCTTTTTCTTTTTTTGATACATCCTTCCTTCCGCTCTTCGCAATCAATTAGAGGGCAAAGACTTCCGAAAAGCTCTTTCCTCCCTAACCTTTCGCAGCCTGTTGCGATAATGACTCTGGAGAGCTCGACCTGGGCCTTTGCGTGGGGTTCGTTACCTTCCCGGGGCAGCGGAAGGTGACCTTCATCGCTCCCTCCTCTTCCTTTCCTACCCCTGCAGCTCGGATGGTCTCAGGGAGGAGGAGGAGGAGGGGTTGGAGCTGCCTCACTCCCAGCAGATAGAGTTTCTCTCCAGTGTCATTTTTGCAATCGAAAGTCAGAGGGTGGTTCTAGAGATAACATAGACCCTGGGAGGTGGCGGGGGCGGGGGGTTGCCCTTAAAAATAATGATTATAATTACATATACCTTGAATCGAGACATCAAGAGATGGAGGGAAAAGGGGCTTTCTGGTTTTAATTTGTAATTTCTTTCTCCCTCTCGCGAAGCAAGCTGCTGTCCAGAAACCCAGCCCCAAGCTGCTGCACCTTCCCCCAAATCACAGTTCACAACTGAAGCAACCTACTTGACCAGCAGGCATGGGCGGGGAAGGGGTTGCGGGGGTTTTTTTCGGTCCCTCCGTGATGCAAAGGCACAGGTAGGAGATGTTGGCAGAAGCTTTCCCTGGCACCACGGCCGCTTTCACAGCCTGTCTGCCTGGGGACGGCGTGTGGCGGGCTTTTCAAACAGCACCTCGTACAACAGCATCGCTGCTCCGCACAGCAGCTTTGTGCTGGTTCCCAGGCAGCGGGGAACCACAGAATCATAGAATCACTTTGGTTGGAAAAGACCTTTGAGATCATCAAGTCCAACCTTTAACCTAACCCTGCCATCCCACCACTAAACCCTGTCCCTAAGCACCTCATCTGTCCTTCTTTTAAATACCTCCAGGGATGAGGACTCGACCACCTCCCTGGGCAGCCCCTTCCAGAGCCTGACAGCCCTTTCGGTGAAGAAGTTTTTCCTAATGTCCAACCTAACCCTGCCCTGGCGCAGCTTCAGACCATTTCCCCTCGTCCCATCACCCGTTACCAGAAGGAGGGAGGGGAAGGAGGGGAAGGACTGTGAAGGTGTCTTGGGACAAGCACATCCCCCTCAGCACCTGCACAAGGGCTTCCCCACAGCCCTGGCACTACTCCCCAAAATCTGGCAAGTGCCTCTCCCAGTGGCCACCGCCACAACCTCCCTCATCCCCCGCTGCTCGCGATCCCCGGAGCTGCGGCCCCGCCGTGTCACAGGCGACACTGCTGTGGGTTACTGACTCACGTCGCTGTCCCCAATTAGCTTTTGGGCTAATTTGTCCTCCTGTCACCAGCAGGATAAATGAGGGAGCCACCTCCACTGCAGCACTGCTGCCCGCGGAGAAGCTCCGGGGCGGGGGGAGGGGGAGATGGAGCAAAACCAGAGAAACAGATGCTAAACCCCACGATTAGGGCCATGCAACCCAGAAAATGCAACGCTTCTATCACCCTGATGCAGCCACAGCTACCAGTGACGCGGTTCCTTCGCCGAGCGGCACGTGATCCCCTC
>NW_009260768.1:1414139-1439100 GCF_000687185.1 Egretta garzetta
CACCCCGCACCCGGTTGCTGCCCCCGGCAAAGGCGCTGCGCGTAATCACGACCGGCTCTCGCCCGCATAATCGAAACCATCCCCTTCCAACCCAGCCGAGAGCGACTGGAACCACTTTGAGGCAAGAAGCCTATTACTGAGTTATAAACCTCTCCCATCCTCCGCGGGAGCCTTTCATAGGGCCAAGCTAGAAAAATAATAACTCAAACCCATGTGGGGAGAGGGAGAGAACACGGTGTCTCCAGGTAACAAATATTTGCTTCTTTCGCTATTGTTCCAGCCATAAAATGGATTTATTAAAAACATCCAAAATTTGATTTCATTTGAATTAAATGTGAACGTGCCTCCTTGCTCCCCACCGAGCGCTGCTTTAATATTTGTTAAGCCACGAAGTCACAGCCGAGCGCCTACGGTACGGAAGGCTGGGCTCTCGACAGCTCAAATAGCCGGGCTTCGTTGGCATCAATGGATTAGCATTGATTTACATTAAGTAAAGATTGGGCATATGGTGTGTACGTGCAAGCAGAGAGCGCCTTGGCACGGGCAGATTTCCTCCACCACCACCCACCGAAATGCAGAGCTCCTGGCGTCCCTCGGCGCAGGGATTGCATCCCCACCGCTCTTTTGCATCTGCTTTGCACGGTGAGGGGGATAGGAAGAATCAAACTTTTGGGCATTGCCATACAATGAAGCCTTTTCTTCCTCCCCATCTCAAAAAAAAAAAAAAAAAATTCCCCATTTTTTGTTTTTATGACTTCCCCCCCCCAGCCCTTGGCCCAAGCTCTCACCTCCTCTGGAAGCGGGAGCTGAGCAGAGCCGTGCCTGTGAGACGGCGGCGATGCCACGCTGCCGGTGGAGGCAGGCTGTGCCCCGGGACCACACTGCCTGCCCTCCTCGGATCCCCAGAAAACACCCGAAATCTGCAGAATTCCACATTTTGCATCCCCATTTACTCTGCTTGAACCGGCCCCACCAGCCTCTCACCCCGCTCCAGCAAAGCCCTTTGGAGGGCCGGGATTCCCTTTCACGTAATCAACCGGATTAAAAATAAAGATTTGTAATGACAGGCGGTCATTAATAAGCCCACGATGGATCCACGCAGGGTCATGGATCTGCCTGAGACTCAGAGAACAGCTACTGCTCAGGAAAACTGCGTAACCTCGGGGAAAAAAAACTCCATCACTACATGGTCTTAGGATGGAACTTAGGATCATTGCTTTTCTGCCGCTTCTCCCATGAAATCTCACCTCTGGCCACCGGAAGCAGAAGAGAAAGTCAAGAGACAAGCAGAGGACACGGTCCCTACTGCTTTGCCCCCTCCTCCGCCCAAAATCTAATAAAGATGATTAAATTACATGTCTTTTCCTCCCACTGAAATCACCGCACGCTGCTCAGATATTAGAGCTCAGGAAATAAGGCACGACAACTTCCCTCGTGAAACTTAAGAAGGCAGAGCAGGGGGCTGGAGCGACAGGCCTGCGAGACTGGGCTGCTCTAATTAAGAAATCACCCTGCTGAGCAGAACCTAATCTAAATAAAATAGAAAAAGGAACTTCGTTCAAAACGCTGCCTCGCGCTCGCCCCCCCTTCCCGCCAGCCTCCCCCAAGGAACCCATCCAAGTCACAGGGAGTTTTTCTCTTCTGCTCTTTCTTGGAGGGCGAGGTAGGCTCACACAGAGCCCTGTGTGTGCTTGGGGTGGCCAACTTCCAAAGGAAAAATACACCAGCCATGTATGGCAAAAGGCTGCTATTTTTTTTTTTTTTTTTTACTGGTGATTTTTTTTTTTTTAGATGATACTTGGCCTGCTGTTTGCTAAGGAGGGGCGAAAAAAAAAAAAAACTGTAACGATTACATTGTTGGTATGGCTGGTGAAAACTGGTTTGGGACAGAAAATTGGAGGTTAGGCTACGCTTTCCCCTTGCCTGAAAAAGTCTTTCGTGGAAAAATGTTGAAAAAATGAATACTAAAGCTAAATTTTTTTTTTTAAATTACAGAATTGAAAAACAAAATTTTTTTAAGCCAAATATCTCAGCTGGTTTGATCGTTCACCATCTCTCCTCAGAGAATTCCTTATGTTTCCATCCACCCTGGCAGATCAGGCTCCCCCAATGAAATAAACCTCCCATGAACCACCATCCCCCCCGGCCGTGCGCCAGCGCCGGGCATCGCCGTCCCACCGGCCCCCAGAGATCCGACCATCATCTCCTGCTTGCCCAGGTCTCCCCCAGCCCCATTTTCCTCCCCATTGCCTCATTCCACACACATCGCCGTCCCACCAGCCCCCAGAGATCCGACCATCATCTCCTGCTTGCCCAGGTCTCCCCCAGCCCCATTCTCCTCCCCATCACCCCATTCCCCCCCGCGCCCATGGTCTCTCTCCCCTCCCCAGTTTGGAGTAGGTGTCCCACCATGCACTGCAGCCGCTCGGTCCACCCGCTCCTTACATTCACGTATTTCACGAGCATGAAGTTACCATGTGAAACGCTGTTTAAAAGCTCAGGCACAGAAAGATTTATAGCGATAAACAGAGGAGCACAGACATTCCCGTGTATGTTTTAAAAAAGCACTTACCTGCTTAAAAGGGAAAGTGCTGCTACTTGAAGGTTTCCTGGCCAGACCTGAAAAGTAAATCAAACAAAACACTATTTGCATTTATTCATAATTCCCAGCAGATTGTTGTTCCAGGAGCTTTTGACCAGTGCAGTTAATCTGACTCCTGCCAGCAGAGGACCATGCTGGCTGGAGATGTTCTCCTAAAGACATCAGGGATGGGACAAGACCAGAACACCAAAACCAAACACCCCAAGCCGATGCTGTGCGGGTTTGGCACCAGCTGAACGATCACACAGATTGAGAACACCAAACCAGAGGACATTACGCAACGTGACGCGATGCTGTCGAGCATCACAGACTCAAGCACGCGCAAGGGCTGCCATTGCCTGAGTGTCGTTTAACCTCTGAAAGAACCAGAGCTGTGAAAGGGAGAGGAGGGCAGAGCCCTCTGCAGCCCACCTGCAAGACCGCATCTGCAGCACCGTGCCCAGTTTTGGGCCCCCCCGTCCAAGACAGACGTGGACATACTGGCTTGAGCCCAGCAGAAGACACCGAGATGATGGAGAGCTGGGGACAAGCTGAGGGGCTTGGGCTTGATCAGCCTTAGAAAGGAAGGGGGCAAATCTCATGGCTGTCTTCAACTGCCGAATTTGAGGGTACAGAGAAGATCGAGCCGGGCTGCTCTTGCACAGGGACACAGGGCAGTAGGACAAACTGTTCTCATCCTCAGGGTGGTCAGACGCTGGAACAGGGACCCACAGAGGACGTGTAATCTCCATCCTTGGAGATATTTGGCCCTTGACTGGACATGCCCCAGGCAACCTGCTCTGAGCAGGGTTGGACTGGAGACTTGCAGGGGTCCTTTCCAGCTGAAATTATCTGCATTCTGCATCCCTGCACACGCACCCCCCCTGCTCCCAAGCCCCCCTCCAGCCTGCACTTGCCCCCAAGCCTCCGAAGGGGCGCAGCGTGCTCCCGGACCCTCCCCTACATATTACTCTCACAATTTCTTTTCGATTAATAAAACCTTTTCTTCATAACTCGGCTAAAGCATTAACACTCCCGTTTCAGTTTCTTTTACGATAGCCCCCGGCTACTGCCAGCCAGGTTCCCCTCGCCACCCAACCCACCCCGCAGCAGCTCCAGCTCTCATAGCGCTGCCTGTTCTCCAATGGGGGGGAAAAAAAAAAGTAAATAAATACCCTGCAAAAGAAGAACATTGGCATTGTCGGCCAACAGAAAAGGGCAATGAGCCAGCGTGAGTCCTCCGGGCTGCACTGCGCCCACCCCAGACGTTGGTCCGACCTGCTTCAGCCAGCGGGGCTGCTGGGGGGGGGACAACAAGGCTGGTCGGAAGGACAGCAGGGCGCCTGGCTGCTTATCTACGGTGGTTGTGCCCGTTCTTCAGCCCTTGGGCTATAAAGGGGAAAACCAGAGATTGGAGTGGAGCCTGGGGGGGTTTTATCCCTCCCATTTTCTGCAGGGCTTTGCGCAAGTCCCGCAGCTGCTCCTCGGACTCAGTTTCTTCCCTGTAAAACAGGAAAAGAAGAAAAAAAAAAAAAGAAAAGGTTGTTTTAACTTTACTGAGAGTAGTGAGAATGAAACCCACTTGCAAAGTATCAGGTGAGGGATGCCCACTGCTGTCCACAGGGAAAAATGAACTCCTGCCAACATCTGCTCCCCGGCAGGAGGCACCATCAGCCCCCCCACACCCCCAAAATCACAAGTGGAAGCTGTGTTATCCAGTGATGATGGTCTGCGATCCCTTTGCTCTTCCTCCGAGGTGTGATACACCAGGCAGTTGTGGGGCATTGCGCTGGGGAAGTAGCCCCAAATGGATAACATGCTCCTGCCCCGAAGAGCTCATGGCCTGTGTCGATGGTCAGGATGGGAGCGTGATGACAGACGACTTCTCAGCTTGGCGCTGCATGCGATATCTTATCAGATGCGGTGTCAGAGGTGTCCTCTGCATCTGCTTCTTTCACTTTTTTTAACAAAGCCAACAGGAGCCTTTCCCCTAACATCTACCGACGACAAACTCAAGAGAAACTGTTCCCTTCCTCCACCTCCGATTCATTCACCACTAATTTCTGTTTGCTTCAGTGCTGGGAACAACCCTTGCTATCAGTGCAGATCCACTGCAGTTCCCTGGAACATCTTTGCAGTGGTGCCCAGCGCCAGGACAAGGGGCCATGGGCACAAACTGAAGCAGAAGAGGTTCCAGCTGAACGTGAGGAAGAGCTTCTTGACTTTGAGGGTGCCCGAGCCCTGGCCCAGGCTGCCCAGGGGGGCTGTGGAGTCTCCTTCTCTGGAGATATTCAACCCCCACCTGGACGCTGTCTTGTGCCCCTCTGCTCTGGGTGATCTCCCGAGGTCCCTTCCAACCCCTGCCAGGCTGGGATTCTGGGATTCTGTGCACACTTGGGTAACTGAAGGTTCATTGCTATCGCCTAAGTGAACTGGTCGGCGCTCACCGCGCAGCCCCTGCCCCCCTTCCCTATCTCACCAGCACTGGGGGTGCTCACGGTTAGCATCATTCTTGGTGAATAGATGGGAAACGGAGACAGAGAGACACGTTAAGCAATTTGCCCTGGGCAAAAAGCATAAGCAGAAATGGGAAACGTTTCTTTTGAACCCGAGCCTGTGTTTAACCCCCAGGCTTCCATAGGTGCCCATAGCCATCCCTCCATCCTGCTGATGGAGATGCACGTTTCTAACCGCCTTAGCCTCACTCCACTTTGCAGAAACAGATAACGCCAGAAAGCGCAGCACTGAGAGGCATCATCGCCGGGTAAACGCTAAGCAACACGGGGCAGAAGAAAAGAAAAATACATTCAAAAAAATCTATAAGGAGGTATTTAAAAATTCCTGATGTCCTGAACGTTCATTGCAACTTATGTGGTGCCCAGCACCAGGACAAGGGGCCATGGGCACAAACTGAAGCAGAAGAGGTTCCAGTTGAATGTGAGGAAGAACTTGTTGACTTTGAGGGTGCCCAAGCCCTGGCCCAGGCTGCCCATGGGGGCTGTGGAGTCTCCTTCTCTGGAGATATTCAACCCCCGCCTGGCTGCTGTCCTGTGCCCCCTGCTCTGGGTGAGCCTGCTTGGGCAGGGGGGTGGCACTGGGTGAGCTCCCGAGGTCCCTTCCAACCCTTGCCAGTCTGGGGTTCTGGGATTATAATTTTCTTAGCTGAAAACATATGCACAGCCCAAAACTACAAGCGCCATAAGTTTTGTGCTTGCTGTCGCATCAAAGCTCTGCCCTTGCGCAGTGTACCATACCCTCTGCTGGGGACCCATACACGGGCAGCACGGGTCTCTCTCTCACGTCATTAATACAGTTACTGTTCCACCCGTGTCTGTTGTGAATGCCTGCTAAGCTTCAATAAAGGAGGCAAAGCCTTTAATAAAGCAGTGCACGCCGGCGAGGAAGGCTCGGTGAAGACGGGAAGGCGCCAGGCAACGTTCAGCCACCCCCATCCCTCCCCCTGGACCACTGCAGCTCCGCTCCTCAGCCCTGCTCCAGGAGAATCACAGAATCATAGAATCGCCTAGGTTGGAAAAGACCTTTAAGATCATCAAGTCCAACCAAGATCCAGTCAGAGAGCGGATCATACAGCCCCGCTGCTCGGGCCCTATACGGCTATACAGTCTCCTTACCTCTGAGCCAGTTAAACTCTCAGCAGAGAGATTTATTTCCCATTTCAGGCTGGGGAAAGCAGGCATTAAGAGTCTTTACATGGGCTGAACATTGAACAGCCAGGCCAGGAACAGAGGGAGGGTACGTATGCTGTACATATGCATATACACACACACAGGCATATACATACCTACGCGTCCAGGGGGTTATGTGAAGCCATTCCAAAGTCATGCTCTTCATTTTTAGCCTCTTTGTCTGTGGTTGGGGTCCCAGGGCTCCTCTGCAGACCACAAATGTCCGACCTCCACAGAACAGCACGGTGCCATCACCCGGACCAGTCCCCGTGGTGCTACAGAAACCCTAGTGCTCACGGGTGAATTGGTAGCCTGGAGCACGTTGCAGCGAGCCGGGCAAGCACGCCAGGCAGGCGCATGGCCAACACTCACGCGCCCCTCGGCAAGCAAGCACCCGTGCCACTGGCGGGGACCATGTGGCCCAGCTCGAAGGACAAGTTGCCCCAAAGCTCCCGTTCAGGACCAGCTTCCCCCGCTGGCTCCATCCTCGACTTTGCTTCCCAGAGAGCAGGGACCACCGAGCCGCAGCCCCGGCATCCAACCACGCTGCAGCGGGGATGAGCGGCGAGCCGGCTGCTGCCACCAGCAAAGAAATGAGGCCAGAGCAGACTCCAACCTCATCCTTTATAGCGCTTTGTTTATAAGCAGTCGGCCCGCTTCGGGAGGCAGCGGCAGCGAGCGGGCACACGCAGGGAATGGAGAAGATGATGGGTTTTCACAAGAGCCCAAGGACACCTTTTCTTAAGCTTCATTCATAGCAGCAGGCACGGCACAACAGCCCAGCAATTGTTCTCTCAAATGTCACCTTCCCATGGAGGCCACCGTGCTGACAAACCCCCCCTTACGGGCCCGCGTGGGAGGGAGCGCTCTATTATTTTTCTAGGCATTATTTTTTTTAACCACACCATCCTGCAAACATCTCCGGAGAAACTCCTACCACGCACAGACAAGAAAAAAATTCCTGCGGGCCCGCTCCTCGGGCTGCCCGCGCCGGGCTCGCTCCGCGCACGGGGGACGCACAAGGTCTGCATTCAGGCAGGGGAGGGCAGGAAAGCCAATCCAATGTACTCGGGGACTGTTGTGCCATCAACTTAATACCTGCCCAGGGAAAACAAAGGCGCTTTAGAGAATCGACTTTGGTGCTGTCACCCTTCCCCCAGCCCGGAGGAACCCAGGAGATAACAAGGGCTGAAAGAAAAGGCACAAATGTAATTAAAACTACCCAAGCAATTTCTGGAGGTATTATAGATGATGATAGCCCAGAGGATAATAGTAGTCCTGGTATTATTAACATCCACTGGCACAAAGAGACAAGCGGTTTATTTGGGGGTTTTTAAGCTCTTCAGCGTAATTATTTTGGAAGGGGAGGAAAAAGTTCCTTTTTGAAAGGGAAACCTGGGTTTCTGCAGCCGGAGCCGGGAGCGGTGCTGAGCCCTGGGGTCCGCAGTGTGTTCTGCGCGCAGAGCTGCGGCGATGGGGCGGGCATCCCCAGGGGCACGGCCACCCCGTCCTGTCCTCCGGACCGCTCTGACCCACAGGCTGGGTGTGCCCGGGAGGTGTCGAGACTCCCCCATGCCAGCTCGGGGGTTCAAACCCACCCGGCATGGCTCAGGAACCCATCCCGCAAGCGCGTTGGGTGCAGAGCACGGTTAATTCCTCTGCTGCAGCCGCTTTCTTCCCGCCTGGGGTGAACAAAGCTAAGCAGGTGCCCGGGATTAACATCCCGGACGATCCTTTTGTTCCCGTGAAACAATTTCAGGCTCTCGGCTAATGAAGTCCAGAATCGGGCTATTCATCTCCCTGCCCGTAACAAGGCTCTCGTAATCAGGCCAATTGATTCCCAAACTCAAGCTTGCAGCACGAGCGAGCATCCCCGCCAGCACATGCCATAGGATGGGATGTCCCCAAGAACCATGCCATGGTGGCCAGGCAGATGCCAGCCCTCTCCTTCCCTTGGCTTCAGATGCTTTGCCAGCCCCGCTCCCCCCAATATGACAGGCACGTTCTGCAGGGTTTAACTATTCACCTAAAGAAATACGGTCAGATCCCTGGGGAAATTTCCTGTCCAGCATTTTTGGCCCATCATACACGCTCAAACAAGCCAGGGCCATGTGCCGTGACCGAGCAGACCTCAGCTCTCACAAGCTGGGAGTTGAGCTCAATGATCCTTATGGGTCCCTTCCAGCTGGAGATGTTCTATGATCCTAATCTGGGGGGTTTCCCATCAGTCCTGTCGATACTCCACATCACTTTGGGTCTGGGTTTTCTGGCCTCGCGGTGCAGAGCAGCCGGTTGGGGAACCAGGTGGGAAAAGCCCCAGCGAGATCAAGTGGAAAAGGCTCCCCAAGCTGGGCCACGCCGGTTGTTTCGGGAGGGTGGCTCAAAGCCAAACAACCCCAACCACCCAGTCAAGGCAGGAAAATGGTGTTGGGAGCATCACGGAAGTGGAATTTTCCTGAGAAATCACAGAGAGGTTTGCGAAGAGTTTTTCACCCTGGTTTGTTGCTAGATAGAGCCAAACCCCATCCGACTCCCGTTGCATAATATAATTAATGGTAATACAAGCTCTGCCGTTATGCAAGAAAACTGGGGGCACTTTCTGTTCCTGCTTCATCTCCTCCTAATCACTGCTTTCTTGCGCAGGAGCTAACACCGTTTCCTCGCGCTGCACTCAGTGTAACTTCACTAAGCAAAAGCAGAAAGCCTGTGCTCATTAGTTATTCCACAGGATAAAACCAGGATATTACTGTGATAACACGAGTCAATTCTCAGTGAAGCCTCTCCTGGCAAACTTTTAACACAATGAACGCCACCCCTATCAGATCCAAGATAAAAGGCTGTCACATAGAATCATAGAATCATCAAATGTTTTGGGTTGGAAGGGACCCCCAGAGGTCACCCAGCCCAACCCCTCTGCAGGAGCAGGGACACCTTGAACCACATCAGGTTGCTCACAGCCCCGGCCAACCTGGCCTGGAATGTTCCCAGGGATGGGGCCTCCACCACCTCTCTGGGCAACCTGTTTCAGTGTTTTACCATGCTCATTGTAAAGAAGTTCTTCCTTAGATCCAGTCTAAACCTCCCCTGCTTCAGTTTAAAACCATCCCCCCTTGTCCTGTCCCAGCTGGCCCTACCAAAAAGCTTGTCCCCCCCTTTCCTCTGGGCCCCCTTTAAGCCCTGACCGGCCGCACTCAGCTCTGCCCGCAGCCTTCTCTTCTCCAGGCTGAACACCCCCAACTCTCCCAGCCTGGCCTCAGAGCAGAGGGGCTCCAGCCCTCGGAGCATTTTAGTAGCCCCCCTCTGGCCCCGCTCCAACAGGTCCATGTCCTCCTGGTGCTGAGGGCTCCAGAGCTGGACACAGGGCTCCAGGGGAGGTCTCCCCAGAGCAGAGCAGAGGGGCACAATCCCCTCCCTCGACACCATAACCTCATGTCAGTCCTCGGCCCAGTAACGCTATGCTTCAAGGTGCTGTAATTACATTCCACTGATTTTTTGCTTAATTGTTACTCATTAAAAAAGCCAAAGCAAAAAATTAAATCAGTTCAATGTTATTTAGCACAAGCTCTGTCCAAAGCCAGAGCCCACATCGGGGAGGGAATGGCTCTGTTAAACTCCCCTCCCAAGGCACCGCTCTGCTGGTCCTTGAGTTTGAAATTAGGTGGACAGCAGTTGGGGTGAATAGGATAAATATTGTCACCTTCTAAATATCGTCACCCAGCCTGTGCGGGAGGGTGCAAGCAGGGCTGGGGGCAGCCCTTGGCCACCTGAGCCCCCAAAGCTGCGCTCGGTGTGGGTACCTCAACGCTTCCCTTCTACGGATGGGAGAAAAATGGGGGCGCAAACCTGAGCACTGTTCATTTGAGCCATTTCTGGTAAAAGCCAAAGAGGAAGAAGCCATTACAATTTAGGGGGAAAAAATAGGAGGTAGTCACAAATTAAAGCTACCATTTGGGGGTTGGACTAGATGACTTCTAGGGATCCCTTCCAACCCAAAACATTCTACGATTCTATGGTTTTGATGCACTCCCGCTGAAGTCTTGTCGCAATGCTAGACCCCCAAAACCGAGCCTTGCCTCCCGCACGAGGCCGCTTTAGTCCCAGCAGAGCCCAACGCTGCTTCTGGGGCAAACACGAGCCATATGGGCAATGCAGTTACCGGTTTCTGAAAGGCTCATTGACCTCAGATCACTTCTCCCAGCTTTACATTCCCCCAGCATATGCAAGTAGAGAAACGGCCACACGATTCGCGGGCAATGGGGTTATTTTAAAATTAGAAGAGGCTTCCAATAAGCTATGCCATGAATTTATTTTGTGAGTTGACCTTTTTCTTTTTGAATATCTAGGACAGCAATGCAGGAAAAAAAAAAAAAAAAATCTATGCCAGAGATGGCATGAAGCATGCTATTAAAGCAGGGAAGCCTTCGCGAGGTGTCAGAGCCATGATAAGTCCTGTTTAAACTTTACCCAGAGCTAAACACCAAGTGTCAACACGAGCTGCTGCCCAAGCTCTCTGATCAGGCCAGGCAAACATCCAATCAGAAGTATAAATCAAAGCCAAGACACAGCCAAGTGAGACGGGAGTGTTTAACTCTACAATTCCCATCTGACCAGGACTTTCCCAGCAGGTTACCCACAGCCAGGTCTCTCCCCAGACATTTATTTATATAAGAAACCCATCTGTACGCATTATTTTTGTATTTATTTTCCCCTGGTAGGCAGAGACACAAAGCAAATGCAAGGCAGGGTACACGGCGTACCCTCAGCAAGCGCGAAGGGAGAGGGAGGGGCACACCACGCCAGCTTGGGGGGCCCTCCACGTCGCTCGCCCTCCCTCCCCCTAAATCAGGGATGATGTTCCCCGGGTGAAGGGGCACAGCAGGGAGGTGCTCACCTTTTGGGAACTCTTTCAAAACCCCCCAGTGCCGCTTTCTGAAGCCTCGGTCGCAGCCCACCGTCACCGACAAGGCCAGACACCTCCTGCCAAGGACGGCACGCCGTTCCGGCTGCCAGCAGCGCACGCCTCTGGGAGCTCTTGGCCACAGCAGTCGCCACCGGCGCACGCCCGTGTGTCAGCATCCACGTACCTTATCCCATGAACGTATTTTGGGCTGGCCGGCCGTCCACTGAGCCCACTAAGCTTCAGATTAGGCCTTCAAGTGATGTAACTCATAATTAAAAACCCATGTCAATATTCTGAGAAACTTTTTTTTTTTTTCTTTCAGATTGGGCAAAAGAAAGGTTAAAAAACTCCATCTGTCGTGGTAATTTTTTTTCGTATTTCTCTGTCCTTTCCCTCTTTAAAGGGAAGTAGGGAGAGGAGAATGTTCATTTGAAGCTCGCAACATGTTTTATTAATTGATGGCAAATAATCCTAAGATAAAGTGCACAATAAAATTTTTAATGAGAACATATGGTGGGGAAAATTGATAGGACTGAGCCTTTGAAGATTTCCTTGTGAGCACAGTTACAAGAGGAGCAGGCAAAGACTTGCACGGGGGAGCCCAAATACTCCCCAAAGGGAGGCCAAGGCAAGGGGCAGGCGGGGGGCTCGCTGCCCAACAGGCCCCACGTGCTCCAGCTCAATGTGATTCCCAAAGCGACGCCCCAGCGCCTGATGGTTCACTGCCCACCTAAACACAAAAGTGTTAGAGCACCCTAAACTCGCCTGGGACTTCGATCCACGCCGGGTGCCCTGGTGCCACCGGCTCCGGGGATGCTCCTTGGCACCAACCGATTAGGAAGGGGCTTAAGCTAAACTAAAGCAAGCTGCTCGTAAAGAGCAAGCAGCTCAGGAGTTTATGCCCAGTTGGCCACTTTAATTAAACGAGAGCGAGTGTGCACATGGATGCAGGCGTGCTTTGGCCTGCTGTAAAGCTAAGACTCCATCCTGGAATGACTTTGGTAAAACAAGGAGGAAAAAACCTTCTGCTTTCACATTGGTTTCTGCTAACCAGGAGCTTTTGCTCCTCCGTAACCTATTCTCTGCAAAGCCACGGCACACGGAGACGATGCGACAGGGACATGGGACCGAGCTGTGCCCGCTGCCCTGCAGAGCATCCCCTGCTCCTCCTCACTTCCCCGGCTGTAAAGCTGCCACCTCGGGCTCCGTCCTAAGAACGGCAGCAAGGCAGAGCCAAAGGGAAATGCCCAAAAGCACGTCAGGAGCTGTCTGCCATGAAGTGTTTTTTCTCAATAATGCAATTCATGTATTTTAAGATTTATTAGCGGTGCCCAGCTGTGCTGCAGACACATTCACAAAAACCCAGGGAGCGCGGCGGGGGGGACGGTATTCAAAGCAACATCCCTGACAAAAATCAATAAATAAAAATTACCTCCCACGAGCGACCTGATCCCCAAGCAGCCAGACTCACATTAAACATGGGATCCTCCCAGGGACAAAGGGACTTAGGAGCACAGCCCCCCAGCTGATTTTTACAGGACTCGTGCTCACTTCAGCATCTCCAAATTTCCCATTCTAATACGTGTCCATAAACAGTTACACCCTCCAAACCAAACACACCCCAGCCCTTAATCCATCGCTCCCGGAGGAGCCTGAGAAAACAGCCGAGTCGCGCAGGGGACGATGAGAACTGGCTCGTGCAGCCAAGCGCTCCCCACCACCCACCAGCACGTTTCGGCGCTCATGAACTGGTTCTTCGTCAGGGAAGCCCAAGCCCTGCCCCGGCGGCATCTGTCTGCTGGGGGCGATACCTTCAAAACACACGAGATTCACTGCCCGTGGTTTGGGAAGGAATTTCAGCTTGTACCTGGCAGCGAGACACCGCTCCGGGTGAATCAACACATCCAGCATCCCCTGAAACCCCACCGCGGGGCGCGGATGCACCAACAGCCCCGGGGACCTGGGCTGGAGGCTACGCAAACCAGGTGCTACAAAAGCAAGAAGTGTCCCCAAACTTTATCAAACAGTCACTTCAAGATACAACTAAACCCCTCATTAAATGGAAATACAGAAATGAAAAGGGTGCCCGGCTTTCACATCCTTCATGCTCGCTCGGGAAAGTGGCTCCGCTGAAATTTAGCTTTCCAGTAGGAAAAGTCAGGATTTGTGTGGTTCTGGGAGCTGGAGCTTTAAGGAAAATATTCTCCGTGGGGAGAGTCCAGTGCTTTTCCAGCCTGTCGATATTTCTTGGCCCTGTTCGATTCAGTCATGAGACCTGGCCGGGGCACCTCGGGTCAGGAGCTGGAAGTGCCAATTTGCGTCTGTAACCCATTAACCACAGGCAGATACAGATATTGGAAGAACTTTGATTTAAAAACATCTAGCCCCAAAATAAGATGCCTTGCACCTGGACTTCACAGCTTTTTGCCATTCATTTGGGATTCCTGCTTAATACTTTTAAGACCCCAACGAGATGGACAAACAGTTCTGGACCAGGAACACACCAGAGGCTTATAAATAAAGATATTTTCAGTAGCACATGATAGAGGGTGCTTGCATTTTCTAGCCACCAGCCCTTCAGGGGGGTGGTGAAAAACCAGATCTTTTGAAAATACGACCCCAAAACAGCCATCGGCCCCACTTGCCCTGGGTGCTCTGCAAGCTCCCGCCCCGGGCAGCCCAGGAGGATCCTCAGCTTCCCGGCTCTGGCTGATCCCACCGGCCCCAGCCAGCAGGATTCCTCTCATTCTTCACGTGGACTTTCACCGTTCAAACCAAACACGGGAGCAGAGTTGCCGGGTGGCGTGAGCAGGTGGCGGCGGTGCCCGGGGGAGGACGCAGGCTCGGCCAACCCTGCCGACTTTCCCACGCTTTCCGTGATCCCTTTTTATCAGTGGTGTTACAAGAGATGTCAAGGACTTTCTAACGGTGCCAGAGGTGCCTCTCCGGCCTCGTGGGGCGGCACTGGGGAGGCTTTGCCTTCCTACGGGGGCAAGGGGGGGGTGTCCCTCCTTGACACGGCAGCCGCATCCAGGGCAGCTCTGGGACCCAACATGTGGGAACGCCTCGGTGCCATCCTGGGGAGCAAAATGCTCCAAAAGAGCCCCAGAGCCAGCAGTGCCCCCGTATCATCCAACCCACTGGCACCAACTCCTGCAAACCAGCCCCAGGGCAGAGGAAAAGGTCCCCCAAAAAGCAGGGGGTGAGGAGCAGTAATAGGAGGGGAAACAGCAAGCAAAAATTGGTTGGACAGTAAAACGGGCTCAGGACCCCCCGGGGAGATGCCTGCGAAGTGCCCAAATCCCTGCGCTGGCACCTGCTTTAGGGAGAGGTTTTTGGAGAGGCCACGACTGCCAGGGGTTTGTTTAACGCAATACCCCGGGAGCAGCAGGGACACCTCCCCGAGCCACCACCTCCCGCAACCAGCCCTTCATCGCACCCCATCCTCCTCCTCCTCCTCCCTCTGCACACGCAGTCCCTTTCCCATGGCTGTGCTCCCTCTCCCTGCTCCTTTCTAGCCGGATTTCCAGCTTTCTGTGGCAGGTTTTGAAGGAAAAGACGCTTTGTCATTTTGCAAGCCAAAACTAAACGCCTGGCAGTGGCGGGAGGATGGTGAGAGTTTAAGGGGAGGGTGATTCTTGGAGGAACGGGGGGTTGTTTGCTCGGAGAGCCGCATGCCCACTGCTGCCCTTCCTCCCGGCCAGTTCCCCGCTGTTTCCCAAAAGGCACAGACCAACCCCTACCCGCACAATATTCACCGTTGTTCACGCACCTACCGCCAACAGCCTGCTCCCTATCCCTGCCAGTTAACCTCCGGGGACACAGGCAGCATAGAAAAAAAGATTTTTCCTATTGCAGCTCCTAAAATTAAGCTATACAGAAAACAAAGGCAAAACAAAAAAAGGCAAGAAACCACAGAAAAAATATTTGCAACATTTATCTTAAAGCATTACTGGAGCAAAAGGCAACCAGCAGCAAGCTGAGGTCTTGCCTATAGCTCTTGAAAACTGGCCAGTTCCATCAACACAGTGAAGGCAACACACAAGTGTGCATATATATTTTTTATATATATATATATGTATATAACTTTTCCCACAGAACTTTGGACTAAGTGGAAAGTTGGGCCAGGAATTCTATGAGAAGAGAACAGGATTTCCCAGGAGATTTCCATCACTTCCTCCCTATGCTCCGGCCGGAAACCTGGTGCTGTGAGAATTGTCCTTCTCTGGGTATTTTGGCCCATCCTCTTCCAGTGCCAAACAACCCGAGGCCAAACTGATGGGAACCATCAGATTATCTCTGTTTTTTTAATTAAAAAAAAAAATATGTAAATATTGTTCACAATTTGGATAAAAGTTCAGACCTGAGAAGCCATTTTCAAACTGGGACTCGGCAATAAAGTTATCGGAGCCTGAGGATGCTCCAAAGTGATCTGCTCTGTGGTGGGACCCACAAGCTGAAATGTTGAGCCACCAGCACAACCCAGCCCGGGTGCCCTTTGGGAAACGGGGCTTCAGCTATTTGGGGCATGCCTTGCTG
The DNA here is from genome assembly GCF_000687185.1 of Egretta garzetta. Lineage (NCBI taxonomy): Eukaryota > Metazoa > Chordata > Aves > Pelecaniformes > Ardeidae > Egretta > Egretta garzetta. The sequence goes on from NW_009260768.1 coordinate 1,429,846, forward strand.
ATATCGGTTCGACAACGAGGCATCCACCTTCGGCATAAAAACCCTCCTTCGGAGGAAGAAAGAGTAGGATCAGCAGGATACAGGTTTTCCAAGAAAACCCTTTTCTTCGCTCCTCGGCACCCGGAGGTCAGGCCAGTCCGCCCTCGCTTCACACTTTGGGACAGACGTACTGTATAGAGTGGAACTTCTCTACTAAAAAAAAAAAAAAACAAACTATTTTCGTTGGGTTTTGAGTTGGGCTAAAGATGCTTTTCCTTACTGGCTGGCGTATCAAAGCAGCAGCCGTAAATCCTACCTCATTTTAAAGAAGTGAGGCTCTGCAAAGCAAATGGAAATGCAACATGCAGCCCTGTCAGGGCCGGTTACTGTCCCCATCAGTAGCCTGTCCAAAGGGAGCCCCAGGAGGCCAACAATTCGCCCTACGCCAAAGCAAAATTAATTTGTGACTTTAGAACCTCAGGCAGACTAGGAAATATGACGGATTTAATTTTTTGCAGGCCTACAATAACGAACCACTTTCTCTTCGCAGGCCCAGACAGAAACCTGCAGAAAATGCTTTGCCCATCTGCTCCTTCCCCCCAGAGCAAGGCAGGGATCTGCAACTCCTTTTTTTGCCCCTCTAGGGACTCAGCGGCAGGTCTGCAGGAATCTCATTGCATCCTTACGTGCGTGAAGCGGTACAGGCAAGGGCGCCAAAAAATTCCAGTTTCTCCAGAGACAGCAAATAAGGATTCCTGGGATTTCTGAACACCCTGAATCAAAGCAGCTTCGAATCTCACAAGGAGAGATTCCCCAAAGCCTCTTCCAAACCCAACTGGAAAAATGCTGATCTTTGCAAAGGGAAGCCGATCGCATCCCGCTGAAGATGCGCGCCGCCCATCGTCTGCCCGACGCACTGCCTGGCAGCGGGGGAAGCACGGGGTTAACCCGAATCTCCCACCATTTCTGCCTTCTCCCACCATTTCTGCCTTCTCCCACCATTTCTGCCTTCTCCCACCATTTCTGCCCAAGCCGCTCGGCTGCGTGTTGAGGTACCAGCCTAAGAGCAAACTGAAAACAAGACACTTGAACACCCCTACGTAAATATAACCCACCAACACTCTCCGACCTTGCACCACGGACAAGGTTTCCCCAGATATGGTGTTTTCTGACACTGGTTTTGCTCTGACCAGCATCAAATGCCAAACTCCTTTCTTTACAGGAGCTTTTCTGGACCACACTGTTCCCAAGCAGACACCAAATTCAGCCACACGGTCCCATCGCCACCCAACACACACCTAGGGATTGCCTCTCTGTACAAGTCCTTCCAATTAAGAAAACAGAAATTCTTAGGGAGAAATGGTAAGGAAGGATCTCAGGAGCCGGACTGGGGCTTCTTCAGACTTCAAAACCTGGAGGTCCCACCTTTGTGAGGGGAGAGCAATGCCCTCACCCAATTCAGCACACAAGACCAGCCCTGTGCGCTCAGCAGCCATCACTCACCCACGTTTCGGACAGTAATTAGCACCGTGTGTGTCCCCCCCCATCCCTGCCCACGCTCAAGGAGGTCTCAGGTCGGCTGGGAGGAGGTGGGAAGGGAAAGGAGGGGTGTTCAGAGGGAATTTCAGACTTTCGCATCCCCTCTCCAGATGTGCCGGGTAAGCGGCCGAGAGTGGAATCTGACTCCGGAGGAAAGGATTTAAGACATGATTTAGCAGTTTACCTCCAACGTTTGTCCTGAATTTTTTACGGAGCAGTTCGAAGTCAAGCTGAGAAGTTTCTCAAGCCCTTGTCCAAGCCGGCGGGGCTGCCGCGCCGGTGCCAACCCTCACCCCGTACCTCCCCGCAGATTCTAGGAACTTCACCCGAGCAAGGGAGGAATTTTTCTGCAACCTCCCTACCTCGCCCTGTGCTTTTTGGCCGGGGCTGTGTAATACCGTTTGGCCTGTCCTGGCAGCCAAGTGCCAAGGTATATATGTACGTACCGATCAAAATGAATGGGGCTGCTGAATTAAGTGTTGGAGCAAAACCCCGCAGGACAATAAAATCCATTGATGGTGGAGCGGAGTCCAAGCCTCCGTTGCTCTGAGCCAGAGCTCCCACAGCAGAGCCCTCTAGGTCTGAGCCATCTCTGCTGTGGGATGGTCACCAGCCTCCCGGCTGGATTCCTCCTGGGGAAAAGCCACTTCTCGCTGGAAACATGATGGGCAGACCTCTGCTGCCAGCTCAATGCGGGTTTAAGTCTTCTTTAAGGCTCCTACCACCTAGCTTGTAGCCCTCTCGAGGCTACCCAAACGCTCGTTGGGAGTCCACACACAGACAACGTCCTCCCGGTCACTCAGTCTGCATAAACTGAGACCAGGCATGGTCGAGCATGCATCACCCTAAGCCGGGTCCAGCACCCGCCCTGGAAGCCTGCATGACTCGAAGCAACGGTGGCTGCATGCCCCTTTGCTTTCCAACGCTTTCCTTTTGCCGTGCGAAGCAAAGAGGGAAAGCAGCTTCCAGCTGCCACGCTGAGTTTGGGAGGGAGAAACCTCACTGCGATTCATAAACGGAGCAAATTCGGCATGGACAGCCATCGACAGGGGATAAATATTAAAAAAAAAAAACCCAAACCCCTAGGATGTCATTATTACAGTTGCTCTCTGGCTCTTTTCTGACCATAACCACATTTTAAACACCAGTTTATGATGCAAACAGCCAGTAGCCTGCTGCTGGAAGCTTGTGGAACAAACTACCCACTTTGCAGAGATAGCAACAGCCCAGGTAGACGTGGGCAAGCCAGCTCGCTTGAAGGCTGAGCCAGGACGAGACGACTTGCTTGGCTCTGGGATGCAAACCACAGCTCTGAGCCATTGATGCTGGCCATCTGCATGTGAAAAAGCAAACATATAAATAAAAATTACTGTGAATGGCAGAAAACGATGCTGGAGAAGGTTCCCCACTGGCTTGGCTTCTCCTTAGCCCTGGAAGCAGAGCTGCACCACAGCCAACACTTGGCCAGAGCCAGCCTGCAATCGCTCGCCCACCTCCGCGCCCGGGCGTGCAGGCTGGGCTGCAAACCCTCTCCCACCCACGCTTGTTGGAACAAGGGAGAGGCTGTACGCTTGCAGCTTTGAAAAATGATTAATAAAAAATGCCAATTGGTTGGTCAGAGGTTTTGGGTTTTTTTTTTTTTTTAATTTAGTTTTGAATGACACAAACCCTCCTGTATTGCAAAATCTCATCTACCGCGGGTCAGTTCTGCAAATGGTGGAGTTCGCTTTCTGCAGAGGACTGCTCTGTGGTCTGCCTGGGCTTTGGGGGAGGATGGAGGTCAGAGAACTCTGGGATGGACCCGCCGCATGACCCCAAGGGCTCGTTTCAGCGCTCTCCCACGGGAGCTCGTTTCTGCCATCGAAGGCAGGGGAGATTCACCCTCAATGGCCGCACCATTGCCACCAAACTGTTTCCTGGGGGTTCCTGGCAGTGACAGCCCAGCACACATGGGGAGTCCCCAGCACAGCAAAGGGGCCGGGGCAGATTCTGCACCACATTCCCTGCTCGCACCCGGCCGCTCTCCAGCAGCTCCTGAACACCCTCATGCTGGTTGCTGGACCTTAAAAACCCAAGATGAGCCAAGAAGTGCACTGGATACCCAACCTGAAAGCAGCCACGCAAAAGAGTGCAACCTCAGCCTCCCTTATTTTTAATTCTTTTTCTAAAGCACAGTTGTGCAGTTTCCCTCCATGTGTCCCTGGATCTGTCAGCCTGATAGCTTCAAAAGTTATTTAGATAAACCAACCACCCTTTGGCCAGTTTCAAGCCTGTCTGGGAAAGGATGGACCTCCTAAAGGATGGACCTCCTAAAGGATGGGCCTCCTAAAGGATGGGCCTCCTAAAGGATGGACTTGTGTGGCAGAAGATGGTCAGGGAGAGGAAGGGAGGCCTACGGACGCGGTGACTGAGAAAGCACTGCCCCGTAGACACACATTACGCAGAAGCATTGGACGTAAGAGAATTTACCCAGAGAAAGCTTTTGCGCATGCCCCACTAATGGGAAAAGCTTTCACCCATCTGCCCTGCCAACAGACTAAGAGTTTCTCCCATCTCCACCCCACCTTTGAAAAAAAAAGACTTCTAGGATGGGAGCAATTTATTCCTAGCCCTCTTGAGCCAGACGTGCCATAGCTGCACGCCAGCACCGGAGCGTGGTCTCACGCCGCACCCAGCACTTGGCTCTTCCGTAAAGCCTGGCTGTAACCTCCCGCACTCGCTGCTCACCACATTCCCGCAGCCTGTGCCGATGCCGCTGCAAAGGCCGGGCCTCTCCAGCAGGCAAAGCATGCAAAAACAGCCCTAAAGACCAAGGCGGTCACATCGTGCCGTTCACACACACTCACCAGCCCCTACAGTTTTTCTCCACCATAGCCAACCCCGCCACTGCACGCAAACTCTACCTGATCAACCTGCAGCTACTGGCAGATCTCATTAATGTGATTCACCTTCCTAAAGAGCATAATTAAAAAAAAAACAAAACAAAAAAACCCACACCACAAACAAAACACAAAACCCAAACCAAGAAAACCCCCACAGGTGGCACACCCTTAAATACAGAGGTTTTCATCATGGTTAAGCATTTGGCCTGGAGCCAGACCGCAGCTCTGAAAGCTCAGGGGCAGGAGGAAGGGACTTAGGATCTGAACTCCAAATTTCACAACTGGTCCCATGCACACATAGGGACGAGCCCAAACCCCCACATTCAGGAGGCTGAAGTCAGATCTCGATCTGAATTTGGTGGCTTGGGCCAGTTTCAAGAATCACAAATTACCTCTACTTATTATTATTAATAATAATAAAGTGTTATTTTATGCAGGAGCTTTGAGGTTCATTGTGATACGCAGACAAGCGGTTAGACCAGGGGCGAAACGTGCAGCTGGCAGGAGCAGGTGGGATTTGCATTATCTCCAGCGGCTTCCAGCACCGGGGCCGAACTCTGCCTGAACCCTGTGATGGGAACACACCACGTGCAGGTCTCAGCACCACCTCAGCTCCAAGCCAGGCCCCAGCCCAAGACCGCAGGCATTCACCTCGAATCCCCCCTCCCGGCTGCAAAAAAGCAGCAGCTCAGCCTCCTGCACCTTCACCGTGAGCACCACTGGCTGGGTTTGTCCCCTGCGGTGGCCACAAGCCCAGGGCTGGCCCTGGATCTTCTGCCTGGGATGAGATGTCACCAGCCAGAAGCAAGGCAAGGTCAGACACCAAATCAGTTCAGCACAACCCATGCTAGCTCAAGTCTCCATATGGGAATTTTGTTGGGCTTTGGGGTAAAACTTTTGTGAACGAGGCTGTCTACTTCTTCTTCTTGTACCACCCTGGTTTTGGAGTTTGTTTAGTAGCAGAAGAACCAAAATTGCAAAGGAAAGATGTTGCTTCAACCTACAAAAGGAGGAGGCAGGGCTGGAGCCTGGAGAGGACTCACCGGAGCATCCATTTCCAACCTGACTTCCACCAGATTTCCAAGAGCTCAGCCTAAGCTGCTGAACATCATTGGCCAAACTGAGCCAGCAAAACCCTCTACGTTCCCCAAAAAAGCACCCAGACAAGCAGCGTTTCTGCTGGTGCCAACCGCTCCGCTGGCTCCCACTGGCTCAGAACCTGGCCCTGACCCCTTGGGGGACAGTTTCGCTTCTCCTCTGTCCTTCCTTCCAACCCAAAGCCTCCCCCACCATCTTCGAGGTGCCCAGCAGGTCAGCGTTACCAGGCTGACCACCTTCAGGCTAAGACCACTGGAAGAGCTGATCACGTTCCTCAGTCACATTTGCAAACGAGCGCTCATTTCCCGCTGACCGGGCGAGCCCGGGCACTTTGTCCCTTTAAATCCTTGTCTTCAGCCAACGATACCAAACACCAAGCAGCCCTCGCTGCAGCCGCTCCATGTCATCAGATTCAAGGATCGGATAATTAATATTGAAAGGTGTGATTGCAGCCAAGCAGGCTGGCTAATCAGCTACTGATTTTGCTCTAGTGTCCTAAATCATTTAGAAATATAATCTGGAGGTGGTGGGAGGGATAGGGGAGCACTAACTGGAATTACTGTGGAAATGCAGTATCCCTTACCACATCTAAACACTGCCCAATTATGGCAGTGACTTGGTTACCTCCTTATTCATCAGACCAAGGCCAAGTTCCCAAGCTAAGGAACTTGGATGTATTTTTTCCTCCAGCCCTTTTCTGCACCGGGTCAAACGTGGCTCTGCCGTCCTGCGATCCTCTCCAGGCTATTGCATTAGCAGTTGGATCAGGGGAAAAAAAACCAAACCCTCCCGGGTCAGTTTGGTATCTCTGCCCCCTTTAAACCATAAAGCACAAATACCCATTTCCTATTCCTACACTGCTGTAACACCGACCCAGCCTACCAGCACGAACGTAGCCAGGCAGAGGCTGTGCAACCTCTACGCTCAAGTAAAGAGAAGGAGGATGCACCATTCGGAGACTTCTTTATCACAGGTTACTGACTGTGGATTCCACAAGGCCATCACAGTGATGGGTTTCTGTGACCACGCCATGGCCAGAGATTCTGCAACAAAACAGTTTCTTTAAAGTGCTGTACAAACCAAACCCCATGTATTTTATAAGTGCGCAACCTTGTAGATGGGCTATGTTAATAGTTGGGGTCCTGTTCCAATGAGTTGGAGACCGCAAGGAACCATCTGATTGATTTTGCCATAAGGAACTGTCAATGGTTTATTGAAACTCAGACCTCCGAGGTCACCAAAGCCGGGACCTCGGCAGAGTAGGTAGCTCTCAAGAATGACTTAGCCCACAGCTGAAAGCTACCACCGCACCCCTCCATCACTCCCGTCCTCCTTATCCCTAACGACATCTTCCCACTAAACAAGCCACCCCATGGCACAGCAAGGGCACGGACACTTAGCAAAGCACTGTAAATCTCCCTGGCCAAGCTTTGTTTGCACGCCAGAAAAATATGGTGGAGGAGTGTGGCCAGCAGGGCGAGGGAGGTTCTCCTCCCCCTCTGCTCTGCCCTGGTGAGACCCCACCTGGAGCACTGGGTCCAGTTCTGGGCTCCCCAGTTCAAGAAAGATGAGGAACTCCTAGAGAGAGTCCAGAGGAGGGCAACAAGGATGATAAAGGGACTGGAGCATCTCCCCTACAAGGAAAGGCTGAGGGAGCTGGGCTTGTTCAGCCTGGAGAAGAGAAGGCTGAGAGGGGATCTCATCACCACGTAAAATATCTCAAGGGTGGGGGTCACAAGGACGGAGCCAGACTCTTCTCAGTGGTAAGTGCTCAAGGGTGGGGGGCACAAGGAGGGAGCCAGACTCTTCTCAGTGGTGCCCAGCGCCAGGACAAGGGGCCATGGGCACAAACTGAAGCAGAAGAGGTTCCAGTTGAATGTGAGGAAGAACTTGTTGACTTTGAGGGTGCCCGAGCCCTGGCCCAGGCTGCCCAGGGGGGCTGTGGAGTCTCCTTCTCTGGAGATACTCAAAGCCCGCCTGGATGAAGTCCTGTGTAACATGCTCTAGGAGAACCTGCTTTAGCAAGGGGGTGGGACTGGGTGATCTCCCAAGGTCCCTTCCAACCCCTGCCAGGCTGGGATTCTGTGAAAGCTGTGAAGCTGAGAATCCCTTCCTCTCTTTTCTGCAGACCTGTGAGCCCGTCACCAGGCGTGGTGTGCCGGGACAGAAAACACTCCCCAAGCCATAGCCACGGGGTGTTGTCCTAACCTTGTGCAAAGAAGATCAGAAACCAGGTTCTTACACTACACGCAACGATGCTTTTCTTCCCCTAGACTTCAGCAGATCATTGCTCTCCCTCCCCTTTTTAATTAATTGAAGCAATCCCTCTGCAAAAACATTCCTGGTTTTCCAACCCCCGAGGGGTTCCACACCTTCCCCCTCCCGCTGCTGGAGGGGAGCGAGGAAGCACACAGACCTCTCACCTGCCCTCTCTCCCCATGGGAATCGTCTTCAGCCCGCCTGCGTCCCGTCCGATGGCTGTTTGCTTTGGATGCAAAGCCCGGTGTGTTGGGTTAGATGGGAGCCAAGTTGACCTTTCCTGTTTTCCGAGTCAACGGTCTTAGATCAGGCAAGTCAGGCACAAGATGTTGAAAATTAATCAGCATCTGGGGCTGACAAGGGAACTGCTTGATTGGAGAAACGGCATGTGGGGGGAGCAAACCGCCTCACTTTCTCAGCTGAAGCAAGGAACCCTAATGCTCTGCTAAAAAGCCTTCCCAGGGCCACCAGGAGCGGCAGCAGAAGGCAGCTCCCATAAAGCACAGAGCAGGCACAACCCCACCAGGGAGCCAGCTGAGAGCACTCAGCATCCTGCAAGGTCGAGCTCCAAGTGCTGATTGCCCTACAAGGCCAATCCCATTGATTGCCAGGACTCAGACCAGGGAGGGAAGAACCCATTCCCCGGGGAGGGAGGTGGCAGCACCAGGTGGGGAGCTAATAGGTCATTAACCCAATCCACCAGATTCCCCTGAAATAATAGTCCAATAATTCCCAATACTTGCCTGAGGAGCCTTACCCAGCCGGAGAGGTCTCCTCTCGCACATGGATGTGCTCCACAGCCACCCCCGTTGTTGGCTTTTTCTTTCACAAATGCTGCAAGACCAGTAAGACTGGATTGGATTTTTCTTTGAGGGATATTTTTTTTTCCCTATCCCAAAATACATCCCTCCTACCCCAGTAATACAGAAAAAATGTGGGCGTTATCTGTGTAGTTTCAGGTATTTTGGAGACCTCCAGTTTGTCACCTTCTTGGGGACCATCTCAGAGAACTCGCCCTCTTGCAACTGATTTGGTTTGGACACCAAACCTGGACCATTAGACCCCAAAAGATTTAGGAACTGATTCTGGACCTGAAGATCAGTCTTTGAGCCAACTCAGGACAAATTATAAGGTGACGGACAAGCAAATAACTAAATAAAAAGCCAAGGAGGGTTGTATGGGCAGCAGAAGTTGGGAGCGCTGTCTTCCTAGGGATTGGCCTCAGCATTTGTGGATTCTCTGAGGTCTAATATAGGGGAAGCTCACGTTGCTGCTTTTTTCTCAGCAGTGTTTCACCGTATCTTCACAAATTACCAAAAAAACCTGACCCCTTCAACCTCCTCTTTGTCGAATATGGCTGAGATTGGAGCAGGAGTTCAAAAGGAAGACGCAGGGCACCGATGCGGGAGGAGGAGACGCGCACACACGCACGCCAAAAGGGACGCTAAGAAGCCTCACTAATAGGAGATTGAAAAAAAAAAAAAAAAAAAAAAAAAAA
>NW_009260768.1:1440026-1442313 GCF_000687185.1 Egretta garzetta
GAAGATCAGAAACCAGGTTCTTACACTACACGCAACGATGCTTTTCTTCCCCTAGACTTCAGCAGATCATTGCTCTCCCTCCCCTTTTTAATTAATTGAAGCAATCCCTCTGCAAAAACATTCCTGGTTTTCCAACCCCCGAGGGGTTCCACACCTTCCCCCTCCCGCTGCTGGAGGGGAGCGAGGAAGCACACAGACCTCTCACCTGCCCTCTCTCCCCATGGGAATCGTCTTCAGCCCGCCTGCGTCCCGTCCGATGGCTGTTTGCTTTGGATGCAAAGCCCGGTGTGTTGGGTTAGATGGGAGCCAAGTTGACCTTTCCTGTTTTCCGAGTCAACGGTCTTAGATCAGGCAAGTCAGGCACAAGATGTTGAAAATTAATCAGCATCTGGGGCTGACAAGGGAACTGCTTGATTGGAGAAACGGCATGTGGGGGGAGCAAACCGCCTCACTTTCTCAGCTGAAGCAAGGAACCCTAATGCTCTGCTAAAAAGCCTTCCCAGGGCCACCAGGAGCGGCAGCAGAAGGCAGCTCCCATAAAGCACAGAGCAGGCACAACCCCACCAGGGAGCCAGCTGAGAGCACTCAGCATCCTGCAAGGTCGAGCTCCAAGTGCTGATTGCCCTACAAGGCCAATCCCATTGATTGCCAGGACTCAGACCAGGGAGGGAAGAACCCATTCCCCGGGGAGGGAGGTGGCAGCACCAGGTGGGGAGCTAATAGGTCATTAACCCAATCCACCAGATTCCCCTGAAATAATAGTCCAATAATTCCCAATACTTGCCTGAGGAGCCTTACCCAGCCGGAGAGGTCTCCTCTCGCACATGGATGTGCTCCACAGCCACCCCCGTTGTTGGCTTTTTCTTTCACAAATGCTGCAAGACCAGTAAGACTGGATTGGATTTTTCTTTGAGGGATATTTTTTTTTCCCTATCCCAAAATACATCCCTCCTACCCCAGTAATACAGAAAAAATGTGGGCGTTATCTGTGTAGTTTCAGGTATTTTGGAGACCTCCAGTTTGTCACCTTCTTGGGGACCATCTCAGAGAACTCGCCCTCTTGCAACTGATTTGGTTTGGACACCAAACCTGGACCATTAGACCCCAAAAGATTTAGGAACTGATTCTGGACCTGAAGATCAGTCTTTGAGCCAACTCAGGACAAATTATAAGGTGACGGACAAGCAAATAACTAAATAAAAAGCCAAGGAGGGTTGTATGGGCAGCAGAAGTTGGGAGCGCTGTCTTCCTAGGGATTGGCCTCAGCATTTGTGGATTCTCTGAGGTCTAATATAGGGGAAGCTCACGTTGCTGCTTTTTTCTCAGCAGTGTTTCACCGTATCTTCACAAATTACCAAAAAAACCTGACCCCTTCAACCTCCTCTTTGTCGAATATGGCTGAGATTGGAGCAGGAGTTCAAAAGGAAGACGCAGGGCACCGATGCGGGAGGAGGAGACGCGCACACACGCACGCCAAAAGGGACGCTAAGAAGCCTCACTAATAGGAGAAAATAAAAAAAAAAAAAAAAAAAGCAACTGTTTTATAAAGAGCAAACATTCCCTACTGCCAGGCCCCGGGGCTGGTGGCGCGGGGCTGGTCCCATCCCACGCTGGCAGAGCGGCGCTGTCCCGGACAGAGCTGATCCCAAATCCTCCTTTGTTTCTCAACTTGGCTCTTTGAGTTTTCTTTGCTTTTTTTTTTTTCCCCCCCTTTTTCCTTTGTTTTCTTTTTTCTTTTCTTTTTTTTTTTTTTTCTCTTTTTAAGGTAACAATACCTCCTTTCAGGCACTGCCAAAGTCCTACTCAAGCCCACTCAGATAAGAGCTGGCAGGAAAGGTAACTGCCATCAATAAGTCTCTCCAGCGCTGTAAAAGCCAGCGCTCAGCCAGTCAGGACTAAGTCGGCAGTCGCGCTCCCCACGCGGGTACGTTTTCACGATGCCGCTTTTGCGGCCGTTTCATTTGCTCCGCTAAAATATTATTCTTCAGCCAGGGTTTATTTTGGATAAACGCGGCAAGTAGAATTGGTAGCCCTAAATTCTCAAGTGCAGGTTTCAGAATTATATGTTAAAAATAATAATAATTTAAAAAAAAATATAAAATTGGGGATGTCTTTATTTTTTATTTTTTTTTTGCTGGGGTTTCCCAGAGAGCTGTGGGCCATCGCTCCCGCAGCCGGGCTCTGGGAAGGCGGCGTTTTGTCCGTCTGTTCCGAGGGCAGCACCTGTTTTCATCCTTTTCTCCAAAGTCAAAAATCATTTTGTATGTTATGAGTAGGAACCCAAGAT
>NW_009260768.1:1442340-1444177 GCF_000687185.1 Egretta garzetta
CTGACAGCAAATTAAACTGCAAGCCAAGGTACATATACACCGCTCGGAGACGTATTTATAAGAGGGTTTTTCCTAAAACCAGAAAATATAATGATATTCTGTCAGGGAGTCTGAGACGTTCTGTGTTATTATTAAGACATAGCAAACATTTCTAGGTAAGAAGCCGGGAGCGGGATGCTGTTATTCTCAGAATAAGCTTTTCCCACTTAGCAGCAGGATGATTTTTTTTTCTCATGTTCGTGCAAAAAAAGTATGATTTTTGCCAAGCTAAATGGCCAGCGCGTATTTCTAATCTGTCACAGATAGGAGAGGCAGGTAGACAGACGGACGCAGAAAAACCAGCACTCCCTGCCCTCCCCATTTCTGTTTTTCTATCACACTCCACTCTTAATTTTAACGCAACGAATGCTACAGCATGTTTTGTTTTAACCGTAAGCTTGCTGTTCCTGCAACAGCCCTTCCTCCTTTTTTGCTACAGAACTAAAGCACATGAAAAGAGAAGGAAAACGGGGTAAATGATACAGCCCCGCACAGTTCTATTGTTAAATTAAAAAAAAAAAAAAAAAAAAGCAATTCTGCTTACAGAGTAAAATAGTGATTTAGGGAGAAATTAAAACGGCACCTCTGGCTCGGCTGCCCAGCGCCCGAGCGGCTGCCGGGCTGTGCTGCCCATCGGTCGGGATGGGTCCCTACGGAGACCTGGACCTCGGTCCAGCCCCAGGACAGGTATTTAAAATCAGCCTTGAATTTCAGCGCTCGCAGTCCTTACCCCGGCCCCTTTGGCCACCCGCCCCAGGAACCTCCCTTAATTATCAGCACGGGGCAAAAAGGGGAGAAAATGGGTGAAGCAACCATGAACATCGCAGGGATGCGGCTCTGCTAGGAGCACCCTGCCAGCCCCGGGTGCCCAGCAATGCCATCCAGCCACCACCATCAAAAACGGGCACCTTAAAAATGCCTCGAAATGCTCTTCCCATGGGAAAAAGGAGCCTGGGAGCTGCTCAGTGCCGTGTCCCTTGCTTCCCAGGACAGAGCACCCTCAGCATCCATGGGAAGCGGGAAAACAGCATCCCACACTCGGCAGCACCCTTGGGGCTAAGCAAACGCTCAGCGCCCGCTCCCGGCCGTGTCCTGCCCCTAACTGGTGGAGAGACACGGCCGCATCCAACGGCAGAGACACCAGGGCAAAAAAAAGAGCCCAAATTTAAGCAGGGCGAACCCGGACCAGGGCAGTTCCAGCCTCCGCCGCAGCGGGTGCCCGTGGGGTGTAGGAAGGGACGCAACGCCCGACGCCGAGGAGCGAGGGAGCAGGGCGACCCCGAGCACACCCTTGGCTTTCCCCACCTCCAGCAGCCCCAAGGAAGAAATACAGCGCAAAATGCAAACAGCTTTTTATCTAAATTTCTCAGACACGTCTGAAGATTTATGTTCTAGGTAAAATAAAATATTTATATAGCGCTCGGGCACATAGCTCTGCACTTGGCAGAAAAGAGGAACAGCAAGACTCAGATATACGTATTTCCAGTATATACGAGGGCATGCATACGTGAGTCTGTGTTTGGAGAGATATATATAACTAAAACAAATCCCTGTTTATTACTCAGTAGAGAAAACTGCAGGTTTTTTACATAAATAATCCCAGTGTAAATAAACTCCCCACCCTGAGCAAACTAAAAGTGATCCCATAGCAGATTTCTCTATTTTTCAAATAAATCATCGTTCCACCCGAACATGGACCTGGCAGCTACAATTTCCAAATCACTCAGGAGCAGCGGCGGGATGGGAGCTGGAAACAACCCAAACAAACAATTTTACAAGTTCCAGAAGTCGAACGTTC
>NW_009260768.1:1444737-1446595 GCF_000687185.1 Egretta garzetta
AGGTCCCTGCCCGGGGGGCGGTGGCTGATGCCGCAGGCGGAGATGCCGACGGCGGGGGACTCGTCTGGTTATAAGCAAAAAATGGAAAAAAAAAAAAGTAGATGATGATGCCATCCACTTGTCGCCAGCATCGGCTCTAGGGCATTTTTCCTTTTCTGGAGAGCTCAGTATTGTTATGAACGAAAACGACATCTTTTGTCCTCATTACCGGAGCCTTACTTTTGGCTTTGATCGGTTTATCCCGAGTGATTTGAACCAGACTGATTTATCTTAGCATCTGATGGAGAACCTCTCCCAGCTCCGGCCCCCAGCCACTGCGAGGGGACGGCCGGGGGACACCGTGGCTGGCAAACAAGGCAAACCCACAGCCAACAGCAGAGCCATGGGCATCACCGAGCGGGCCAGAAGTATCCACACGAGTTAAAGGCGCAAAAAATAATCATAATTCTCCTCTTTTTCTCCTAGGAGAAAAACCCGGCGCTTTTGGGAGGGTATTTCCATTCCACTTTAACTGAGCCTGATAAATTTTCCATTTACCCAAGTTTGCAGAGCTTCGAGCCAAATGCTGTGAGCAAATAAATAAATAAATAACCCGAAAATGTAGCGCTTTAATCTCCAGAAAAGGAGCGTTTCTGCAGTACAAGGTTGTGCGCGGCGGTTTCCAACTGTGGGAGAAAGAGCAGAACAGAACGGCGAGGTTATGTCTATTTACTATGGCAGAGCCCGTGCCGGAGCCAGGCAGCCTTAAAAGTTCTCCGGCGCTGCTCAGCTCGGAGATCCGGACTCCAAAACACGAGTGAGAATAAATCCGTCACGGGATTTTTCTGTGGGGGAGCAGCTCGGCAAACTGGGGAGCTGCCGATCAGCACTGGGACTTCTTTTTAGCAAAGTTAAAAATCCCCATCTTTCCCCCTCCTTTTCACAGATTCCTATACTTTTAGCATTTTAAAAACTCTTTTCCAGGGGGGAAAAAAGCCTTTCCCTGATCCAAAAGACCACAACGCCCGCACCGCCGCCTCCGAGACTCAGCCTAATCCCAATCACCCCCGGCAGGATCTGGCCCCCGGCAGCTTCGTGTTCTCAGGATTATTTTTTAAGTGGTAAATCTCAACGCTATTTAAAGCGATGCTTTTTCACCAGCCACAATGAGTGTGCAGTTATTTAATAGCTAAAACAGACAGACGTGGTCAAATGAACGCTGCCACCCGGTTCAGCCCTTGTAAATAATCAGAATAATTTTACTGCGGTGCGGAGATTATTCTTCTGAAATGTCTGAACTTCTTTCAGCTTTATTCTACGTAGCGAGTCCATCAAGACGGTATTTTTAGGCGTGAATTAAAACGCCGTCAAAGCAAATATCTTCCAGGCGCTTGCCTCGGAGTCTTCAGGCTCCCCGTTACCCTTACACGCCGAAAAAGGGGGGGAAAAATGCCCATCCTCCAGCACGCTCACCCATTCCCAAGTCAGCATTTGCCAAGCTTAAATCAAGGCGCTGCGTTCTCGCCAGCCCGAGCCATCGCAGCGGTTGAGGGCGGGACGTTATCACGACAGGCCGGAGAAATACATTTTTTACAATTAATAAAACGATGTAAATACACCATATCAAGGAATTCTTGGCTAACTTTTTACAAAATGAACGGCAATTCTGCCCCCCAGGACATCACCACTCAGCTACCGCTCTTTCTTTCTTTTTTTTTTTTTGTTTTTTAACTGCACGACAACCTTCCGGTAAGGACATGTTCGAATGTGCCTGAGAAACGCTCGGGCTTTCGAAAAATAAATAGATCTGGGACAAAAGGGGACACGGCCACAGCTCTGCCCGGGAGGCCGTGGCAGACGCCTCCGATAGCCCCGAGGC
>NW_009260768.1:1446768-1449705 GCF_000687185.1 Egretta garzetta
TCCCCCCCCCGTGTCCGGGGCCCCCCAGCCGGTCCCCCGGCTCTTGGGCAGCTCACCGTGACCCAAAGCACAAGCTCCGCTCCCGCACCAGTAACGCTTTTGAGGTGGGGAAGAGATGCTTAATGCGGTAACACCCAAACTGGAAAGATGGAGGATGCCCGCCCTGGAGACCCGGCCACGGCTGCAAAAAGGGGATGGAGAAAAATGAGCTAAAACGCTAACATCTTGCGCTGCACGTGAGAACGTTCGGTGGCAGCCAAGGGGACGGCCAACCGTGCCCAGCTCCCGGCCCTTGCTCTTTAGAGAGGAAAAACCCGGAGCGCGCAAAGGCCGCTCGGCTGCCGGAATGATTTTGTGCTTGGTGGGATGCAGCGCAACTCCCATTTTTAATAAAATGTCATCGTTTAGGGGGGAGGGATTTTTATAGGAGAGCGCGATAATTACACCACAATTAACCACGCCGCACCGCCCCCAGGACTCGGTCCCCCGAAAGCCAACGTCCAAAACACCGGAGCAGGCGCTCCTGGATAAACTCAAAGGCATGATGGCGTCTGGCATTCAGGTTCTGTGCCATCGATCGCTGCTCGATACAGCTTTGATATCAAAGTGAGGAGATCTGGCGCGGGAACGCCTTTGCTGTTAGAGAATTCCACCGCCAGCCAAACCTCGGAGCTTTGCCCCCGTTCCGCACCGCGGCACGCGCCGGCAGGGAACGCGGGAAGGAGCAAACTTAGGCAGGCTCCAAGGGGGAACCAGATCACACACACACACCCCCCCCAGCTCCCACAAAACATCAGTAACCGTAACTGATTGCAGCACAACAGAGCCGACGCGCGTCAACGTTGCATTGGTAAAGTTTGAGAGAAAAACCTCCCAAAATACCCCAGGCGGGTGCTATTCCCTTCGCCACCGAACCCCCCGTCTCCCTCCCTCCCTGCCCAGGGGCTTGGAAAGCTCGTTTCAGAAAAGAAAAAAAAAAAAAAAAAACCAAAACGGTGATTTGATTTAGCACAAGGCAGCAAAAACCCCACCAAGCGAGGGCTAGAATCCACGCGCTCCTTGCTAAAAAGCTTTCCCGCTCTCCGAGCTCGCCCCTTAGGATAAAACAATGTTAATTCTTAGAAAAGAAAACTTCCATCCCGACGGAAAAGCAGCACCAGCTTGTCACTTGAAAGGAAATGTCCAACCCTGCAAAGCGGCGGCGATTAATCAACTTGTCCCTGTTGTCTAAATAGCCCGTAGAAGGGGAATGGAAAATAATAATAATTCAGAAATTATAAAATCGCACGCGGTAACGCAGCCGGAACGCTCCTTCCCGTTTCTCTTTTGTTTATTGTTCAAACTTGTCAAACCACTTTCTTTTGTTAAAACAGATCCTTTTGTAATGAAAAGGCAGAGCCCCTTTCAGCAGATGGACTTTGGGGATGAAAAATGTTCTAATTATTACACTTTTCATTAAAGCAATTATCCTCCCCAATTGCGTTTGTGTTTATCTCTGCCAATCAGCAGCAAAGCCATGGAACAAGCTGCTGCCACCGTATTTTTCTCCTCCAGGTACATTTGTTCAGATCTTTGCTACAGCAGCTCCAGCTGAGATAAGAACAACCTACTGCCCGCCTTTTCTTTGATGTTCCTATAACAAATACCTATATTAAAAGAGATTTGTTGAGCTCAATTCCGCGCGCGCGCTAGCCTAGAGCTGAAATTGCCAAGGGAAAACGTTTCAAAATTATCGCCTTGAACGGTTGCTGTAAGTTTACCTTTTTTTTCACTGCAAATACCGACACAGAATTCAGCATTTCTCCTCTTGGACTGCTGCGTATTTAGCAAAGGAAGGATACAGAACGCTGTGAAAAGGGTCTTCGGTGCTGCAGGCGTAAGAAACCCCAAAATGCTCGGGAAGAAAAATCACCCTCTGCTCTCGGTCCCCCTTGTTCTGTCAGACAAAGGCTCTGGAAAGAGGACAGGCACTTACCTTTAAACTCACCCCCCGAAAACTACTTCCCGCAAGTTTGCGAGCAAAAAAAAAAAAAAAATTAAATAAAAATTAAAAATATCTCAGGGGGAAGATAGCAAAAGACAAGCAGGGTCTACCAGGGCGATTGCTTTCAAACGCATTTATTCAGAGCTCCTTCCCCCGCTGCCTTTTTCTTTCTTTTTTTTTTTTTTTTTTTTTTGCACATACACTCTGGTTTCTCAAAGCTTCATTTACATAACTGAATAGCGGGTTCAAGTCATCATACTGGATTCAGTGAGGTATCCACAGCCCACCCCTGCCGGAGCCGGCCGCTGCCCCGAGGGCTCTCCAGGCTGCAACCCAAAGCCACGAATTAAACCGGCTTCGAGAAAGCGGCGACCTCAGCGCTCGGGGTGAAATGAAAAAATCCTGTACGGCGCGTTTGGTAAAGGGCGAACTGGTGGAGGGTCTCTCCCCCTCGAAACACGCTCGTGGGGCCGAGCGTGCAGGGGAGGGAGGCGAGGGAAGGAGGGCAGCTTGCCTTGCACGCCGGAGCTGCCTTCGCACGCTTCTGCGCCGAAACCCAGCTCCCACCCGATACCCCCTCTCCTTCACGCCATCGCAGATGGGATCCGCGCTATCCGATGACTTCTCCCTCGCCGGCATCACTGGCATGGAATTCTCCGGTCCAGGGAAAAGCAGTTTCCTAATAAAAACGCACGTTCTGTACGATTCACTGTAAAGGGAAATATTTGCATTTATCTAGAGATAACCCTGGAAGGCTCCCGGTGCTTATTTGTTTGCTTTTTGTTTTGTTTCGATAACAAGAGTTGGTCAACTCCGCAAAAGTTGGGTTTCTTTTGGGGGGGGGGATAAAGAGAGGGGGAAGCAGCCCCCTTTCCCCTTGCACGGCTCCGGGGGCTCCGCTCCGCCACCCCCGCACCGGGCAGCGCAGCCCAGGCCGCGGGGATGGGTGCAGG
>NW_009260768.1:1450747-1451278 GCF_000687185.1 Egretta garzetta
TTTTTTTTTTTTAAGTTTTTTTCATCCCCTGTCCCCCCGCCCCCCCCGCCACTTTCTCGCATGAATCTCCTAGACCCCTTCATGAAAATGACAGAAGAACAGGACAAATGCATCTCCGACGCCCCCAGCCCCACCATGTCGGAGGACCCCGCCGGGTCCCCCTGCCCCTCTGGATCCGGCTCGGACACGGAGAACACCAGACCCCAAGAAAACACCTTCCCCAAGGGTGACCCGGACCTGAAGAAGGAGAGCGACGAGGACAAGTTCCCGGTGTGCATCCGGGAGGCGGTGAGCCAGGTGCTCAAGGGCTACGACTGGACCCTGGTCCCCATGCCGGTCCGGGTGAACGGATCCAGCAAAAACAAACCCCACGTGAAGAGACCCATGAACGCCTTCATGGTGTGGGCCCAGGCGGCCCGCAGGAAGCTGGCCGACCAGTACCCGCATCTGCACAACGCCGAGCTCAGCAAAACCCTGGGCAAGCTCTGGAGGTGAGCGCCGGGGCCGCGGGGGGATGCTGGAAGGGGGGGG
>NW_009260768.1:1452441-1453066 GCF_000687185.1 Egretta garzetta
CCCTTCGTGGAGGAGGCCGGGCGGCTGCGGGTGCAGCACAAGAAGGACCACCCCGACTACAAGTACCAGCCGCGGCGGCGAAAGTCGGTGAAGAATGGGCAGTCGGAGCAGGAGGAAGGCTCTGAGCAAACCCACATCTCCCCCAACGCCATCTTCAAGGCGCTGCAGGCGGACTCCCCGCAGTCGTCCTCCAGCATCAGCGAGGTGCACTCCCCCGGGGAGCACTCGGGTAGGTACTCGCGGCCCCGCGAGGTGTTACGGGGAGGGGGTTAAGTCACGGCTGCCTCAGAAAAGTTGCAGCCCAAACCAGGCTGGAATTAGGGTTAGGTAAGCGAGAGAGACCCAGAAACGCAGGGAGGAGGGGGCGGCTGCGCCGGGGGGGGGGCAGAGCTGCCCACGAGCCTTGCCCGTAGCACAGGCACACAAACGCTCGCCCATGTGTGCCAGCCCCTGCGGCCGCTTCTGCCCCCTCTGCCCATGACAAATGTGAATCTGTACTTTTTTTTAAAAAAAAAAAAAAAATAACCAGAAAGATGGCCCCGCTCTCGTGGCGCACGGCCGAAGGCTCGGTAACTTTACCCGGCGCGATACCTGGGTGCTGATAGGGCTCCCGTCTGGTGCACAC
>NW_009260768.1:1453415-1454833 GCF_000687185.1 Egretta garzetta
CGCAGCCCCCGCCGCAGCCGCAGCACGGGCTGCCGGCGCTGAGCGGCGAGCAGGGCCAGGCGCAGCAGAGGACGCACATCAAGACGGAGCAGCTCAGCCCCAGCCACTACAGCGAGCAGCAGCAGCACTCCCCGCAGCAGATCAACTACAGCTCCTTCAACCTCCAGCACTACAGCTCCTCCTACCCCACCATCACCCGCTCCCAGTACGACTACACCGACCACCAGAACTCCAGCTCCTACTACAGCCACGCCGCCGGCCAGAGCAGCAGCCTCTACTCCACCTTCACCTACATGAACCCCACGCAGCGCCCCATGTACACCCCCATTGCAGACACTTCTGGGGTCCCCTCCATCCCCCAGACCCACAGCCCGCAGCACTGGGAACAGCCCGTCTACACACAGCTCACCAGACCCTAAAGCCATTTCAAAAAAAAAAAAAATAAAATAAATAAAAAGAAAAAAGAACAACAACAACAAAAAAAATTAAAAAGAAAAAAAAAATCAAAAAAGCACGGAAGAAGCAACCAGAAGAACAACAGAGAACTTCCTCGGACTTTTTCCTTCTTTGAAGTTAAAATAATAATTAAAAAAAGACGCTAAAGTTAAAGCTGGCGGGGAGGAGAGAGCGCCTCGAGCCTTCTGCACTACAGCATCCTCCGGGAAGTGGCCAGACCGCTCCGAGAACCGGCAAAACTCGGTACAGACTTTCCAAGGACTGGACTTTTAACTCTGCTTCCAGGGCGCGGTGTGGAGATGAGATTTCTGACCCACCAGCGCGGCTGTCTGCTCTCTGGACTTTTGTAATGATTTTTTTTTTTTAGCAGTAATTAAAAAAAAAAA
Source organism: Egretta garzetta (assembly GCF_000687185.1). Lineage (NCBI taxonomy): Eukaryota > Metazoa > Chordata > Aves > Pelecaniformes > Ardeidae > Egretta > Egretta garzetta. The sequence goes on from NW_009260768.1 coordinate 1,454,258, forward strand.
AGAAAAAAATGGGGGGAAAAAAAAGAGAAAACTCAGTCCTCTGTGAGGAATATTCTCTATTTTAAATATTTTTTAGTATGTACTGTGTATGATTCGTTACCAATTTGAGGGGATTTATACCTATTTTTTAGAGTTTTTTTAAATGCTCTTATTTTTCCAACAGCTAAAAAAATGACACTTAGTGGAGCAGTGCTAGGTTTTCTTGCAGTCAGAGGTATTTTTGTATAGATAAGTGTCTTTTTCTCTAAAAATGAAAATAAAAAAGCAAAACGGCGTGCTTTTAACTCGGAACAAAGCTCTGTTAAGTGGCCAGCGTCAGGCTTAGCGAGGGTCAGCTCTGCGGCGCGGGAGACGCGAGCTGAGATTGCGGGGACGAGAGGGGGAGAGGCTTTATTTTTCTAACTGATAGCCACACCAGCCCGGAGGAGATTTGTAACTTTATTTTTTAATACTCTTGAGCCTTAAGAAAGAAACAAAACCGATTTTTTTTAAAAAAAAAAAATAATAAATCAAACCAAACAGCAAGAAGTGCTGTTGCGAAGCCTTAAAAGCAGCCCTGTGATAATCACTTGTCCC
>NW_009260768.1:1454957-1457549 GCF_000687185.1 Egretta garzetta
TTTTTTTTTGAGAAAAGCAGTAATCACAATTTTGTTTTTTTTTTTTTTTTTTTTTTTAAATCTCCCTTCTATTTTAAGTCCTTTCAAAAGCGATTGCATTTGTTGGAGCATTATTTGGGAGGTAACCGTGCCTGTTAAATTATGGTCTAAACTGTAACCAGTCCTTTATTTATCTCTGTAATTCTTTTTTTTTTTATTATTATTATTATTATTCTTTTTGGAATCTGTGTCCTGGGTTTGTACAAACTTGTGCTCTTCCATTTTTTTCTTTTGTCTTTAAGGATAAACTGGAAAAAAAAAAATTGTACAAACTAAAGATTGCAAATGTAGCGTATCACTGAATCATTTGCCTTGTTTTCTGCCTCAGCTCTCTGGGACACACGAGCTCGTGCAAGGACGAGACCCAACGCCCCGGCCGTGCCGCGGGGGCGGCACCGTTTTAGCCTTCCACCCCCAAAACTGCCTTGAGGTGGGGACACTGACTTTGGTGAAGCTGTGGCTGAACAGTTAAGGATTGCTTTTTAAAAAAGACAGCAAACTTTTTTTATTTAAAAAAATGATATATTTGTTAACTTTTTTTTTTTTAGGGATTCAGTAGAAGAAAAAAAATCTTAAAGCACTCTTATAATATGGCATCTTTCTATTTCTGTATAAAAGCAGATCTTTTTAAAGTATTTCTGTAACTTAAAAGACCTGTCATTTAAATCATATTTTGTCTTTAGGTAAGTTTGGTTTGGTTGCAAGATCCTTCTCTTTGTGAAACTTACCTTTTTTTTTTTGTATATTATTGTTTGCAATAAATATACATTGTATTAAAACTTAAACACCCCACCAGCACCTGATTTATTAACAGCCTGCCAGCAAAGCCAGGGCCTGGGGGGGGGTGGTTTTGGCTTCACGGGTGGGGCTCGGGGTGTCCCCACCGTTACCAGCGCAGGTCCTGAGCCCGGCCATCACCGAGGAACCGGAGCGAGGGAAGCGCTGGCCGGATCCTGGGGAAGCCCCGGGATTCAGAGATGGACAAAACCAGGCGGGGCCAGGGTGACAACTCGGGGCGTGAACACCAAAGGTGACAAACGAGCTCCAGGGGTCCCCAAACCACGCAGGCTCCAGTCACCGTTGCCGGCGGGGTCCCTGCTCTGAGCTGCCCTGGGCTGGGAGGATGCTGAACATGAGCTGGGGGCGTGAGGAGCTGCCTGAGGGGGTCTGGGCTTTCAGGTAATTCTCCCCCAAATCACTGAAATTCTCCCAAAAGAGCTGAAATACCCCTGAAACAGCCAAGCAGGACAGCTATCGCCCCCAAAGAGAAATGTCCTGCTCACCCCTCAGCGCCACTCTCCTACAGCCCCAAAGATGCAGTGCGAGCCCCCCCAGCAGGGAAGGACCCCCCCGGCTCGGCCAGGCGTTGCCTTTCCTACGAAACCCATCCTGGATAAACCCTGCTCCCAACTCGCCTGGTTTCTAACCCCGCTGCTCCTCGGGAGCAGCTCACAGTGCTCCGGGCAATCCGGCCCCAGCTCAGCCTGCAGCATCGCTTGCTCTCCCCTTGCCCTGGGGCACAGCTGTGCTGAGCTTCGCCAGTTCTCTGCCCTGCTGGTTTCAGACGCCGAGAAACTCGCACCCACTGCGGGCTTCGTTGCAGAGATCACCGGTGACAGCACGAGTCTGTGCGGGTCCCCTCCCCTCCGTTCCCTCCAAGGGCACAGTTACTTAGGAAAACTTCTGCAAAAACACAACTTGACCCAGACTCCGCGTGGAAGACGCAGGCGGCAGCGAGCCGAGCACCTTGCGGGGACCCCCCCCGGGGCACGGCCCAGAGGCCGCTCTGATAAAGCATCACTGTGCCAACCGTTCGTTCTCGGCGGGCTCCTTCCCTGCCGAAAAGCCCACGCGGGGCTCACCACCCGCACCCCGGGGCAGGGACAGCGCTCACCACGGAGAGCTCATGACTGCAACGCAAAGCCTCCGCGCCGTTGTAAAATATTTACTCTCGCTACAAGTAACACTTAAGCCAATTAACTGAAAGGGATTCATTTACTTTGTGCATTAGTTAGGGTCAGTGTCACTATTTACCTGTGCAATCAGCCACCGCGGCTGGTGGGAACGCTTTGCTGCCAGCCATTTTTTCCGCAGCACGTGGCGGGTTTCCCCTGCCCCGATCGGACTTTGCCCACTGCAGGTTTTGGCTTTGCTGCTCCTTTGGAAAGAAGAACAAACGCAGCTACCGGCGTTATGGAGAGGAAAGCGCCCGGCAGCCCCGGCGGGAGCTTGGCAGGCCCATGGCCGGGCGGCCGGCAAACAATTCAATAAACCAGCTAACGTCCTTCTGATGCTCGTGTGGGTGGGTTGGGCTCTTACCCAGCAATGAGCTGGAAAACGTCCCAAAAACGGGACAGCCTTTGCCTGCCTGCCTCTTCGGGGGGTCTGGGCTGGGACGGACCCTCCGCATCCCCCCCCACACACACACACCACCACCACCAGTTTGCACTGGGCGCAGTGAGAACCAGAGGGTGGGAGCGGGGCAGGGCTGGGATGATCCTGAGCAGGCGGTGCTGAGATGAGCCGGGGCTCAGCCCCAGCCGCTCACCGGGT
>NW_009260768.1:1457612-1457935 GCF_000687185.1 Egretta garzetta
CCAAGCTGGGAGCATCCGAGGGGCACCTTCCCCGCAAGAAACCGAAAGAGCAAAGCTCATGACCCAACCCTGGCCCTATAATTTCTGCACTGTTTACTTATGGTGTGGGCTTTAATGCTCTTGGCCTCCATTCGGGAAAGCCAAGCTGGACGCGGGTCCCGGGGCAGCTCGGAGCTTTTCCCCCCCCAACCCACCAGGGCTCTGCGCTTGGCATGGGGGGGCCAGAGGGAACACCAAGGGGGAGAAAAATGCTGGAAAAGCTGCAAAGCTTCAGGGCCCTTTGGGCTGGAAAGCAGAACAGGAGGGGTGGGGGGGTGAAAAAA
>NW_009260768.1:1458232-1458997 GCF_000687185.1 Egretta garzetta
CCGTAATGCCTGTGCCAGCCTCTCCGCCCGGCCGGCTGCAGCCACACACCGCTCTGCGTGCCGGCCGCCTGCAGCGGTGTCAGCTGCTCCGAAATGCAGCTTCGATTTGCATTTCCTCAGCCAGCTGTTCATGTTGACATCCCATTAAAGCCAGGGCTTTCTCCAAGAGGGAAGGCAAGATCGCAGCCAGCTGCGTGCCGGGATCCCGGGATCGGCTGCGGCTCCTGCCCAGCTGTAGCGTTTGGGACATGTCACTGCGATCTGTCACGGCGGAGCCGGGCTTGCTGCGAGTCAGGCGAGGTTTGCCAAGGTTTCTCTTTGCCTTTTTCGGGGCCCAGCTCCAGGAGTCAGGTGATTAAATGAGATGGAGATTTCTATGTCAAAGCGACAAGAGCAAGCTGGGTTTCCCTCCCGGCATCTCAGCGTTTGACTCCCTCCCGAACCATGCTCAGCAGCGCGGGCTCCCCACCCCAACCCCGGGAGAGGCATCTTCGGAAGGGGGGACAAATGCCAGCCCCCCTTTCTTGGTTGACACCAGCAAAATCTGCCTAAGATGCTTGGATTCGACGCTGTAAAGACAAACCCATATGGAAAAGCTGGGGAGAGCTTTAGCAACACAAGGCACAAGCGGGTCCAAGGAATCAGAGAGGATACCGAAAAGAAAGCCTGGAACCTCCCTCCAGCACCAGCCTCCTGCCCCTCAGGCTCCCGCGTGATCGGAATGGCGGTGGCCGGGAACGCCGGGTGGCGGGGACGGGGGGGCGG
>NW_009260768.1:1459218-1489756 GCF_000687185.1 Egretta garzetta
CCCGGGGGCTGCCCCCCCCCGCAGGGGCTGCACCCACATTGCCCTGGGTTTGCAGTACCAGCTCCAATGCGATGCAGCCAGAGCCAGCGGTTACGCAGCGCCCATCGCGCCCCGATGCAGCGCCCATCGCGCCCCGGGGCCACGCTAACAGAGGAAGGCAAAGCCACCCATCGCACCCCAGGGCCATGCTAACAAGGGAAGGCAAAGCCACCCCCCATTGCAGAATTAACCCCTCCGGAGCGGGAACGGGGGCATGACCGAGGGGCCGCTCACGGCTCAAGCAGCAAAGCTCAGTGTCCTCAACCAATCCTGCAGATCCCAAAATTCCCAGGAACAGGCCACAGACACCCCAGCCCCTCACGTCAGCGTGGGCACAGACATGCCGTAAGTGCTACTGGAATAGAAATAATTGATCCTAAGGTGCCTCGGGGGCCGTAAAGACCTCGATTGTTAGCTCCTTGGGCCAGAGCCCACCTCTTTACTGCGTGTTTGCACAAGGACTGCTCTAATGGGGCGCTGAGCCGCAACTGGGGTCCTGAAGTGCTATTGTAATACAAATACTAATCACGCCATAGCCCTTATACAAGCAGCCCCTGCTCAGGACTGCGCTCTGAAGGCTCATAAACCGGGCAAGACTCCATTGAAGTCACCAGGAGCTTGGCCCATGCGTGGGGGGGGGGACGACGGGGGACCTGGATCAGAGCTGCTCAGCCAGCCCTGCGGCTGCAAAATTCCAGTTTTAATTCTGCACGCGTGTCCGTGTGTTTGCACGTGCATGTGTATGGTTCCATGTGCGCGCACATGCGTGCACGGAGAGGCTGAGACCGTCGGTGGCGAGCAGCTTGAGCTCTGAGACGCGTTGTTTGGAGAGCCGGGGTGGGGAGGGGAGCTATTTCTCCATTAAAACAGAGTCATGTTTATAAGAGGCTCAATAAAAATCGTTTGAAATAAGAAATAACAGCAACTATAGGAAAGGAAGAGAAACAAGCCTCCAAATTCACATTTCTAATTAATTACCTGCCTGGGAGCTGCTCTCAGTTTTTGGTGACTAAAACATTTTACAGGGAGAAAGTCTGAGAGCTCGGTCTGTGCAGCTTACGAGCGCTGGAACCGCAGCGCTCCGGGAGCGGAGACGCAATAACACAGCTCTTCAGCCCGACAGAGAGAGGTGGAACCGGGTCCAAGGGCTGCCCAAGCCAGACAGATGCAGCTATTCAGCCTGGAAACAAGTAAAATTTTAACAAGGTCGTAGCTCTGACTTGTGGAAACCCACAGGCTGAATAATGTGTGGCCGTCCTGAGACGGCCACGTGCAGCAAACACCCATCCGGAGTCAGAGCCACAGGGGTACCAGCACGAGCAACCAGCGCGGTGGCAACCAGCCCCGTCCCCTGCCCTGCCAGTGGGTCAGCTCCAACCCCTGGAGCCAGCGTCACCTCCATCATCATCCTCAAAAATCCCATTGGGATCTCCATCCCGCGGAGTCCCAATCCACGGTCCAATTCCCCAGCGTTTCAGGGGACTGGTTTAGTCCCCAGCCTGGAGTTCCCTTCAATACAAAGTGAAGTTTCTCACTCCTGGGAAGGATTTAACCCCAGGTGCTCAAGGTGACAGCTCAGATGTGGTCCCCCGGTTCAGCCCAGGTAGGACGGCGTTTCTGTCCCGCAGCCCCCCCAGGTCCCCTGCACGCCCTGAGCTGCATCAGAGGGAAAGGAAGGGGCGGGCGGGGGGGGGAGAAAAAAGCTTTACATTTGATTTTCCTTCCCCCAACACGGGGATTAATTACACACGTCGTCTGGGCACAAACCAACTATCACCAAGCAAAGTCTCACTCCATAAATTTTAAACTGCTAATAATAAGGCTGGACAGGAGTTTTAAAGCTTCAGTAGACAGTTTACAATTAACCTACTCCTGTCAGCTGGAAAATCACCTTACAATGCGATTCCCGTTCACGTCTGACTCGCTTTGCGTTAGAAACTGCTTTTTGAAACCCCGTAAACGCATCGCGTGGAGCCAGGCCCGAGGGGCAGAGTTTCAGCCCGGACCCAACCCCAGCATCTCCCACCGGCGGGGGGGGGTTTTACCACGCAGGCCCCCACCGCAAAAAACAGCACGGCCCTTGGGAGCTGGAAACCGGCCTCCCCAACTTCTGAAGCTCTTTGGACTCATCCCAGTCAAGTTGGACTTGATGATCGTAAAGGTCTTTTCCAACCAAAGTGATTCTATGAAATTTTTATACTCTGCTCCAAAGGGGCAAAGCCCTGGCTCAACACATCCTTGATTTAGCACTTGGAGTGCCGGCGAGGGACGGGGAGATAACTTTGACGCCCCAAGCTACCAGAGCTGCAGAGGGGAAGATCACCCGATGCCATCGTGCCACGGAGCGTAGGACGTGCCCATCACACCAGCCCTGGTGCCTCCTGGCTCTCCATGGCTGTCCAAACTGGGAGGTGGAATCCATGAGTTGGAGCCACCACCCCAGTGGTCACCTCCCAACTGAGCCAAGCTGACCAGGTACACGTGGACATCCCTCCAGCGTGATGATGGGTTACACCCCTGCAGCTCAGTTGTGTCTGATACCCTCCTCTTCCTCTCCTACCAGCTGGCTCACCACTTTTTAAAGATAAAAAGCGTACTACGAAGAAAGTACAGAGTTCCTTTGGCGAACCACACGTGCGTTTAGCAAAGCTTTGGCATCCAAAACAGCCTACCTGGAGCCTACAACCTCCCAGACCGAGGCTTTGGTCCCTTGCCTTGGGCCACAGTCCCAAGGTGAAGCTTCAGAAAGGTCCCATTGGAAATATCTTTAAAAACCCCTGAATTGCATTAGTGAGGAGTAAAAGTTGGGAGGTGGAGGGGGGACGGGGACACCCAGTCATTTTCTGTGATTAAAAGGCAAATTTTATTCCTCTAGAAACTTGGAAGCAAATGTGGCGTTGCTATGGTTTCACACCCACTGGCTGGAAATGACAATATTAGCAGGGTGACCTGGTAATTAGAAACTGTGCCCCCAGGTCAGACTGCGGAGAAAATAAAGAGAGATTACGGAGTCCTAAAGACACAGCATAATGCTGCGGGCTCCTGGGCTCCCTACCTTTTATAACCGGCCCATTTAAATGCAGATTATGACTTTCCACCTGGGGCTGCTAATCTGTCTCACAGCCAGATCAAACAATAAGGCATCTCTCCGCACTGTGGGGCCAGGGTGCTTTCGAGCTCGGTCTGTCATCAGGTCTGTCAGTCCGTCTATCCCCCTTTTTCTCAGGGTAAAACCCAGAGTTTTTCATTCGCAGATGATTATTTTTCCACCCGGGATGTTTACGTCCTCCTCCTGCTCTCCCTCCCCCAAACCCCAAGGATTTGGAGCAAACCAGGCTCAGATTTTTCCTCTCGGTGATGCAATGTAAAACACGGGGGAGCAATCAAGCTCATTAGCATTGGGCTGGCATGCACTCAGTTTGGGGGGGGGGGGAAGGATTATGCAGCGGTGCTGAGATAGCAGGAGGGTGATTTGGAGGAAGCAGGTGGCTCCTCTCAGCCCAGCATCCCTACGATGGCACGAGGAAGACTCAAGGGCCTGGAGTCACTCCCAGCCCAGGAGATCATAGAATTGTTTAGGTTGGAAAAGACCTTTAAGATCATCAAGTCCAACCGTTAACCTAACACCGATCCTACTGGTCTCAACTGGGTGAGCATGGGCAGATGCATGCCAACCCCACGGGAGCTACCCACCCCAGAACCTGGGCAATCCCATCACCCCAGCCCTTCCCCGATGAGATGTCTCACAGGAACAAGCAGCATCGGCGTTGGCAGCGTTTGGAGACCACGCTTCACGCCGAAGGACAGAGAAGACAAACCCCGTGGGTCTGAAACAGGGTGGGATACCTTCACTTCAAAGCAGGGGAAGGTCCCCAGGTCCAGCACTCGCTGTGGTCCCCAGCTTGCCTTAGCCATCGGCGTGACGAGCCCTTTTGTGTGCAGAAACACCCAAGGAGCCCTACCCTGGTAGCGCAAGCGTGGTTCATCCATGCCATTCCCAGCAGAAGGTCACTCAGCCCGGTGTCCGACCAGGAAAAAAGCAGCCCCGGTGTTCTCAGCTGTGTTTTCTCTGGTGGCAGCTGCCGGTGGTGGCTGGGTGGGGACTGTCCTCACCCAGGACTTGCGCGGTACGCAAGGAGGTTAGAGAGAAACGCTGCAGAAGTAATCCCTGTAAGCTGGACATTAAAAATACACCCCCCCGTTTTACATGCCGACCGAGCGGGTAACGCCAGTATCATTAAAGCCAGATGACTCCATCACCACCAACAGCGAGCGAAAGGTTTAAGCTCCTTAGACTCTTGCACCTGGCTCTTTAATGCTCTTCATTTTCACTAAGCGAGAGCGCATTTCAATGAGGGCTAACGACACCACCCCACACCAGGCAGCCTCTGTCCATGCCTGTGTTTTCACACAACCCAGAGCAGGCAGCAGCGGGCATCGGGCACCCTCTGCAGCTCTTCAGAGAGCGCCAAGGATCTCCTCTGCTTTCTCTGAAGATGCCAAACCTCAGGTCTCAAGGCCTGGTTTGTCCTACCATGAGCCTGTGACAGACCCTGCCATAAAACGTGGGGTTTTCTAGGTCCCACCCCCCTCCTTGATTGGGTTGACATTCTCACAGTCACCATCTCTGTCGCTTTATGGACCTGGAAACCCAAGCTCAGACAGGTCCCTCCCCGACCAGTTTCAAACATAGAATCATAGAATGTTTTGGGTTGGAAGGGACCCCTAGAGGTCACCTAGTCCAACCCCCCCTGCAGTGAGCAGGGACATCCTCCACTCCAGAGTCACTTCAACCTTCTCAAAGTAGGAGAGAAAAAGGGAAAACGATGCCCGGAAGACTCAGGGGAACACAGTGGGTGATGCTGTCTCGCTGTCATACCCCACTCTTTGCAAAATGCTCTTAGCAAACGTAGGAAGGAAAAGCCAACAGGGAATCCTGGAGAAGAACCCAACTGCCCTTGGGAAGATCAGCTTCTGAATGCAGCTGTGGGCAAAAACCTTCATTTCCAGCTGCAAAATAGCAATTGCTCCTCGTAGCTATGCTAAAGCAATAAAACAAAGGAGGACAAGCGAGTGCTGGAGCATAAGGCGCTGGGAACACAAGAAAAGCGAGACTGGGTCCCCCAAGCCTTCCCATGCACACGTCTGGCATCCAGGCAAATCTGAGCTCCTCCATGCCTCAGTTTCCCCCACCCGAGATCCAGCTGTACAGCACTGCAAGAACAACTCTCATTTGACACTTGGAAATCAGAGAAACGCGATTTCGCACAAGATCACTGCGGATATCAGCACTGCAGAACCGATTTCGGTCGCCTTAGTCCCGCGGGCAGCAGAAGCCACTGACGCCCAGCACAAGCACGTCTCCAATCACTGAGAAAAGACCCCCAATAAAAAGCCAAACCTGAGCCTTATTAACTTCATACTTGCCTTCCTCAGCCCCTCTGCTGCCTCCCATCCCCTTTCCTCGCCCCCGGTCCTCCTCCCTTCCCAAACTGTCATGGTTTATTTTGTTTGGGTGGATTTTCTTTTTTCTTTCCTCCCCCCCGCCCCTCACAAACAGATAGTTTTCCCATGGAGATCCAGCCCGCTCGGGGCCTATTAGCATCCTTGTGCATAATTAGAGCCCAACGCATTGTCATGCAAAGCAGCCTGGGATGACAACACTTCAGCCTGGACGACGCAGAAATGCTGCGAGGAAGTTTCTCACACTGGTTTTAGCCAAGGCAAACTGGACTGCGCACGGGTTTGAGATTTTAATTAATCGATGGGTGCTGGGCTCCCCTTGTAGCCCCGCCGCCACACGCAGAAGGAGCCCCAGCCACCCATGGGCTCCTTGCACCCGTCCCCACCACCAGCTTCACGTTTCTGTGCAACACTTTTAACTCATTAAAATAAATTAAAAACCCCAGGCAGCCACAGAATCACTTCCCACCAGCCACAAGGGACGACAGGGCTCAACCAGTGTCTCCATCGCAGCAACATGTCTCTGATGGGCCCTGTCCTCACCACTCTCTCTAACGGCTCATGTGCAGCCAAAAAAGGCTCAAAAAGCTTTTCCTGCTCCCATGTGAACCTCTTCAGAGGTCTCCTTCTGCCCCCATGGGTCTGGCTTGCTCTAGCTGGATACTGGTGAAATCCCATGGGAGAGTTCAGGCAGTGGAATGATGGGTGGGGGGCAGATGGGTGAGCTGGCCCGGGGCAATGCAACGGAGAGGGTAGGCTCCATGCTGAGCCCTGCTCAGCCAAACCCACCCTCTCCTGGAGCCAACCCCTTCTCAGCTGCCACCTCCCCTCTTCCTTGGGCAGCAGATGTGAGCTGGTGGGTGCACATAGAAGGCCCGAGGGCAGAGAAGCCACATTTTCCCAAAGGCCAGAGATGCTATAAATTAGGAGGAGCAGATTTTCAAATTCCTTCAGCAGAGCAAGGGGAAAACATCCCCTATCTACCTACCCTGCTGAGAACAGCCACGCTCGCCATATGGCAGAGCAAAAGATCAGCTCATAAAGGGAGACTAAAGGTGAAATTCTAAGTAGGCTCTAAGAAATACCCGAGGTCCCATTTTCAGAAGGGATTTAACTTCCTAACGGGCAAAGTCCCGGTCGCTTGCAGTAAGATTTGCACACCATGTGCAGCAGCCACTTTTGCAAAGAGTTTAAGAGCCTCCAGTTGGAGGATTTTGCTCCAAGGGAGAACGTTTAGAAGCTTTTTATCACCCCCCCAACATGTTCTCTGCAAAACCACGCCACGTCTGTTCCCTCCTGCCCCATGCCTGTCTGGAAAGAGCTGCATTCCAGCTCTTTGGAGGCAAACCCAAGCCGCCTGTGCCCGCTGAGCTTTGAACTGTCACCACCTCCAGGTTTGCTTTCGGTCAGCCGGAGGAGGCTTTGCCCCGTGGCCAAGCAGCACTGGGACCTCCTTGGGCAGCAGAGCCAAGAGTTTTCCCAGCCCTGCTCCACGCTGCCTGCAAGGAGCTCGGCCCAGGCGCCGGCGGTGAGGCGGGTGGCAGCACAGCACAGGCAGCACCTCCCTCCAGCCAGCCAGGCTCCCCCCGCACCCTGCCTGCCCACGACAGCACCCTGCTTTGCTGAGCTCTGCCTAGGTCCCCCATGCCCCTGCACCACAAAAAAGCAAAGGCAAAGTCAAATGCAACCTCTATCTGCCTGCGTCAAGCAGCACCCGCATCGTTCCTGCCTCCCCCGGCGTGGTTTTGGCAGGTACCTTGTGCGTATCTGTTGCAAAACCAGCAGCAGGGGCAGGCACATGGCCCCTCTCCTGCCAGCTCGCTGCCCAGGGTCCCAAACTGCATGTCCCTGTGAGATCAACGGCCACCAAAGCAGCAGAGCCCAGAGGGGCTCCTCCAGACCCGTCAAATGGAACAAAGCAAACGTCAGGACGAGGGGGAATGGTTTGAAGTTGTGCCAGGGCAGGTTTAGGCTAGACATTAGGAAAAACTTCTTCCCCGAAAGGGTTGTCTGGCTCTGGAATGGGCTGCCCAGGGAGGTGGTCGAGTCCCCATCCCTGGGGGGATTTAAAAGAAGGGCAGATGAGGTGCTTAGGGACAGGGTTTAGTGGTGGGATGGCAGGGTGAGGTTAACGGTTGGACTCTATGATCTTAAACGTCTTTTCCAACCAAAGCGATTCTATTCTATTCTAAACCCAAACCGCTGCCTCCGCAGCCGCTCCTGGAGCATCAGCAATTTGTCCTGGAGCGCTGCCTACCTCCGGCGAGCACCGCAGCTCACAGCAGGGCCAGGGTTGCAGCAGGGGCTGATCGGAGGCAGAAGCAGGTAAATACATCCCAGATCGGGTTTGCTTCTGCTTCCTTGAGATCTAACAAAAAGCCCCCAACAAGAGCCACCAAGAGGTGAAGCAGCGGCTGAGTGAGTTCAGAGCGGCTCCGGGCAGCGTAAGGCGGGGAATTGAAATGTGTTGAAACAATTTGGGACGCTTCTGGGAAGGTCAGAGATTAACGCGCCCGGCAGGTCTAATCCTTCCTCGAAGCAGCACCCTGCAAGCACTTTCCTCCTTGAAACACCACCTCCTCTGCCCCTCCACCCGCTGACGTGGATTTCGGCGCCAAGGTCTCAACGTCTTTTCATATCCCTTGACATCCTTTGCCAAAGTTTTCTGCAACAGTAACAAGAACGCTTCTGATACAGAAATTTCAGAGAAAACCTGTGGGAAACGGGGGCTTTGAGCCACTGCTGGTTATTATTTTTGCCATTCTTCGCCCTCCCTCACACTAATCCCAGCTCAGCCAAGGGCAGGGTTGCAAGCATCGTGCCTACACGCCACAGGAGGCTTCCCAGCACCTGGCAGGCAGGACCTGGCTCTACCGGAGCATCCCAGAGCTTTCCTGGCGATGCCAATGCCCCTTCAGTCCACAGCATCGCCCTGACTCAGGATCCCACTGCGGCAGGTTGGCTCGCAGCAGTTGCAGTCTCAGGGGAGGTATCTGGGACATTTCGGAGATGCCCCAGGTTTAACCGTTAACCTCCGAGCTCCGCTCTTGGCTTTCCCCCTGGGAATTCGCCCTCCCTCAAAGCAGAGCCCGAAGCAGCAGCATTTAAAGCGTGGCTGCAGAAGGGAGCAGGCGGGAGGAGGATGGGGATGCCTCCCAACCGCATCCCCGGAGGATGCCAACACCCCCCCCGTCCACCTCTGGCTGGCCGACCCCGCCAAGCTGCGCTGCTCACAAAACTAGCGATTTCAGCCAAAAACACATCTGAGGGCCACCCTGTGCATCAGTGGGTCGTTAAAGGATCTGGTACTCATTAACAGTCCCGCGGGGTTGTGTGCGCCTGCGTAACCTCCCCCTGCGTGACCCTTCCCTGAAGAGGAACAGAGGAAAAAAACTGTGCTGAAGGAGCAGAGGGTGGTCCAAACACCCCTGTGTCCCTCCCCGTGTCCTCTCCTGCTCCCACCCACCCTAAAACGACGAGAGCTTGGCCAGGGGGACCACTGGGACCAGCCTGATAGGGACCGGTGAATACCACGGCTGATGGCGGAGCTGCCTGGTGGGCGCACGCATCAGTGCTAGAGCAGGGGTGGGGACACCCCTTTGGCCATAATGCACCAAAAAACCAAGGTGGATCCGCCTTGAGTGTGGCATCGTTTTGTTCAGCCATCTCCAGGGGCTTTGTGCTCCACTCACCACAGGCAGGCAAACACCAAAACGTCCACCACGCCGGCAGGAAACCCCCACCGCCGCGGATGCTCGGGGCCGGGGAGGTCAGGCATCGCTCCTGGCTAGAGCTCCCCGGCATGTTTGCTTTGCCTGCCCCCAGACCTTGCCACAGCAAGGCAGGCAGAGCCAGCAGCCGGGGCTGACCCGGCCAGTGACCCATAACCAGCCCAGCTGAGCCCCTGATTGCAACCTTCTGGAGGGGGCACGCAGGTTTAATGTGCTCCTCCAGGCCGGGGAGCATGCCAAGAGGAGCTGCCAGCAGCGCTCCCCTTCGGGGCTCGGATGGGTTTGGTTGACAAGAGCCTCCTGCAAAGCCGGGCGAGGAACGGCAGAGCAGAGGGCAGCAGGGCACGGTGCCTGGGTGCAAATTTCAGAACGTTTTCTAGGTGTGAATTCAGCCAACGTGGCAGCCCAGCACCCGGCAGGGAGGACAAGGGCATCACCAGCAGATGGGGAAGAGGCGCAGAGGAAGGATGGAGGGGGACGAGGCTACGCTGGGGACTCGGGTCGCACCTCTCCGGGTTGGACACCGTGGGCAAGCCGGCAGCAGAGCAAACCTGGGTTTGCTGCCCCTGCAGATCACCCTCACCAGAGCGCTGCTGCAGGGGAGGCGGTGGCCAGGGAAGCGTCCTGGAAATGCCTCCAGTTCACCAGGATGCTCTTCTGGTTTCTTGACAGAAGAGATCACTGATCCCTTTGGCAACTCATGTTATTTTAGCAGCTTTTTGCCCACGAGACCTTTGTTTTTCTTCCTACAAGGTTTCTGGCCTGGGAAATGATTTTGCAGCAGGACAAGAGCTCACCGGGGTAGATCACACGTAGTCATCCCTCCCCAGGACAGAAGACAACAGAGTAGAACACCACAAATTCCTTGTATCCCCCTCCCCAGCTGCTCTGCTCTCCATTCATTTTGGAAAGAAAAAGAATAATCCAGGCAAATTAAATATTCCTTAAAGTTAAACCCCCAGCACACTTTAACTTTCAGCAGTTCAGAAAATGACAACTCTTTGTTTGGACTTTCTCCTAACTCGTATTCTGCATGGGCCTCTCATAATCCATACTCAATCCATCTTCCTTCTTTCTTGTTTTCTCTTTCCCCCTCCTTTTTTTCTTTCAACCTGTTTAATCCTTTTAAGTTCAAGGATTTGAAAAGCAAATACTATAAAAGATGAAAGGTGCGTTGGAGGAAATCAACTTTGATAAGAGGCTTTTATGGCTTGTAAACCTTATTCCGGCCCTTTGGCTTGAAAGGCAACGCTAATTTTAAGAGCCTTATGCAAGTCTCACGTTGAGCTTAAAAAAAAAAAAAAAAGAATTGTACCAGCCTAGAAATGACGGGCACCTGGCTAAGGGTCTTCTCACCACAGCACACGGAAGGCTTGCCGAAAGTTGGACAACCAACAACGGGACAACTCTGGGCTTTTAATTCGCTTGCAAGAACCCAAGCGATAGTCAAAGCCACTTGTTAAAGGAGAAAAAAAACACCCTAAATATTAGGATTAGTAGCACAACTCTGAATAAGTTGCCACTGTGATACTCTCCATAACTGCAAAGCTGCAGCAGCAAAGCATTGCACCTCCAAGCCCGCCTCGGCGCAGCTCCGGCAGCTCCATGCCGCGGCCCCGCGCCGCAGGACCCCTGCCCAGGTGGAAGCAGCGCTGAAAGCGTTAAACAGCCCCGGCTCAACTTCATGCACCGGCTTCAGCTTCTCCCACGGCCAGGGCCCGGGTGCAGTTAGGTCACGGCTTGGCAGAGCTGCTCCCCATCGGGGCGGAAACCCGGAGAGCGCAGATTGCGCAAGAGGCGTGTTTGGAGACGGAGATGTGTTGTTTGACTGTAAACACACGACTGTATCAGTTGTTTGAACACGGGCCACAAGGCTGGAAAAGAAACGCCTGAGCGGATGGACTCAAGCTCAGGCCAACGCCTCCACGCGGCGGATGTCCCATTCCAGGTACCCAGCGCTCAGGTCGGGGCTCACGTGCCACCACCCTCTCCTTCAGCAAGCCCTCAGCACTGGGTACCACCAGCAACACCATTACCCCCCTTTATTGGTGGGTGACGCCAAGCAGAGTCATTCCCACCCCACCTCTGGAGGTGACCAGCCACCACTCAAGTCAAACGCCCGACACCAGACCACGCTTTTACAATTGCTCTCCTCTTACAAGTGAGACAGCTTGCTCCTGCACAAGGTCCTGGCTGCAAATCGCTCCAAACCCGATTGCTGCTGGGAGCGGAATAATTACGCCGGGAGAGTGAGTGGCTGCAATCATCATTACCTATAATGCTGCTTATGCGGAGAGGCTTGGCGCTAATTAGCATCACGTGGGAGGCTCATGCAAAGCATTATTATGAGGGAAATTAGCTGCGATACCAGAGAGGAATATCTACCGGGAGAACAAAAAAAACTCTTCCTAGAGGGGTGGGGAGGTTCAGTGACGTCCGAGCACCACAGCACTGGAGAAGGACCAGCCCGTTAGGCAAGGGGAGAGGAACGTGCTGAACACCAGATTATCATAGAATCATTTAGGTTGGAAAAGCCCTTTAAGATCATCAAGTCCAACCGTTCCCCTAACCCTGCCATCCCACCACTAAACCCTGTCCCTAAGCATCACATCTTCACGTCTCTTGAAATAGTGTAGGGCTGGAGATGCCTTTTGGAGGCGCAAAGCGTTTGAATTATGTTAGCGACATTTCCACAGGTTCCCACGGGCTCTGGAGCAGACCAGGAGAAGGTCACCCCCATCACACGGCGGTGTGCTCTCTGCCTCCATGCGTCTTGCACGCCGGGTCCCAGCTCAGCTCAAAGCTTTGGGGCAAGTGATTATTATTAATACCATAATTAAAATCCCCTCCCACAGACATACGCTGCTTCCCCATATCCCCAGAGCTGGAGAGGAGTTTCTTGATCAGCTCCTCTGAAGCTTTCGCCTGAATTTGTGTCAAGAAGTACCAGAAAAGATGGGAAGTAATAAAAAAAAATAATAAATCTGCTCAACCACCCTAAGGTTTTCCAACAGGCTTTGAGTCAGGCCCTGCGTGCGTTTTTTGGGACCACGTGGTGCAAGGAAGCACAAAGACGACACCATCATTTTTTCAGCCAAGCCCAGTGCAGAGCTAAGACCTCGATGGGGCCACCTGGCCACCATGCCAAGGACGGATGGACAGGGGCAGAGGAACGGCTGGATGGACCCAAACTAGCGGGATCTTTGGGTGAGCAGCACATTGAGCATGAGCGGGTGAAACCCGGGCTCTCCTCTGCTGGGTGGTGGTGGCACAAATGGGAAGCAACAAATAGTTTTTAACTTAAATGTTTTCCGGTCTAAATAAGCAAAATGGATAAAGGGTGTGAGAAAACGCAACAGGCAGACCACACAGACTTAGAGAGCTTAAGGGATTTACCCCAGCCGCCGAGCGGGGACTGAAAACCGGATTTCTGGATCCCAGCTCGGTTTGATCCCAAACCCCTTCACACACCGCTCCCCGGCCATCGGGAACCGTTCCTACGCGAAGGTGAATCCAACTGCAGTTTTAATTGGTCTCCTTGCGAGCACCAAACCAAATTCCATCACAAATGCTACATGGGGGCACTGCAAACCCCCTGCTCGCCCCAGAGAGGAGCGGGGACCACAGCAGCAGAAGGTGGTGAGATCCTGCAAGAAATGCACACAAGAGCATTCCTGGGGACCGGCCTTTTGGAGCTCTAACTTCCCCATGGGACTCTTGCATTTATTTCCCACACCCCCACCCCCCCCTTTTTTTTTCCTGAAAAGCATAAATATTTGTAAACACTGCAACGGAGCGGTTTTCACAACTGAAAAATGCTTCCAGGGGATCTAAGCAGCAGAATCTGTTTCCACTATGAATCTTCTATCTCCTGCACATCTGCAAAGCCATGAAGCATCTTGTTAGTACGCTGGACCGAAGCGGCACAGTGGGCTAGAAATGACAACAGTGAAATCGGTTCAGCTTTTTTCCATTATCCAGGCTGACAAAATGCCAGTAAATAACAACAATAATGAAAATAATCAGGGGAAAATGGCTAAGGAACTTATTCATAACCATATGTAGCTGAGTTTATCTTGGGAAAGATTTTCCATCTCAACCCAGATGTCAAGTGTTACACCAGGAATCCTTACCAGAACCAGGCTCAATTTTCAAGGGTGTTGGGGTTGTTTTGGTTTATATTTTTTTGGGGGGGTGGGGGTGGGGGGTGTTTTGGAGGGGTTTTTTTGAGTGAACCAGCAAATAGAGAACTGTTTCATAGCAGTGCTAAGCCATACTCAATCTCTGGCTAACTTGCACCTGGGAAGCACTTTAGGTGGGTCAGTGGCTGAAGCTCAGAGCCACGCTCAGGCAGGAGAGGAGGGGACAGGACACAGCACACACTGTCCCTGTGCCATCTCCCGCACAAGGACTGGGACGCGATGTAGACACTTTGCTGCCAGCCACCACGTCCCTCTCCCAGCCAGATGCAGAAACCCCAGGAGCCACCAAGCTGCACGAAGGTGAGGTGGGAGAAAAGCAGCCTCCACTCACAGGATACCCAACCTCAAACCTTTCAAGAACTCTATGGCCAAGAGGATGTCTCTGTGCCGCAAGCACCATCCTACAGGGACTCCAGCCTGCTCCACGATAGCCCCCCTCTCCCCAACACCGGCCATCCACGGATGTTCCACAGGAGGAGGAGAGGCAAACCGAGCAGCTGTTTTGTTAAGCAGCCCCACGCTGCAAATGCAATTTGCTAACAGTCATTAAAACGTGCCTGCAACATTTGGCCACCAGACTTGCTCCTTATTTGTTTTTAGAGGACGAACGATTGCTCAACAGCTGTTGTGTAGGTCTGGTTAGCCAAAAAAAAAATTATACCCTACCCTAAGCACATCTCCAGGGAGACCAAGTGGTTTTTCCACTTATTTATACACCACCAGTAGCACCAAGGGATTCTTACCAAGACCAGGCCCTCGGCATACCAGCCCCACATGGAGGAAGAGGAGCCACCCAGCCCCGCGGGAATGCAGGCTGCAGGGCAAGGAGCGAGGAGGAGGAGGGACTGTGCTCCCCAGGCTGGGAGATGCAGCACAGAGCAGCTAAAGAAATCACCCGGTGCCATAATGGGTGGCCACGGCTCAGCTGGACCCGAATTTCCAAGGTCTGAGTGCCCAAAGCAGGAAAATGCACTTCCCCAGCCCAAAGGGCTGTTTCCAATAAAACCGAGCATCCAGGAGGAGCGGCTGCCTGTGCCTCCCCAGCTGTGGTCGGGCTTCCCGGATCCATCCATTCAGCGGTGCAGGAAGCCATTGGGGCCAAACCAAGGAATGAGGTAAGGAGCCCGACAGCCTGGGAATAGCAGCACAGGCCCTTGGACCACATGTGCATCCTGCACGAGTCCTCGGCTAAAGCCGGCCCCATAGTCCAAGAGCTGGTTTGACTCATCTGAGACCTGGAAGGGACCCAGCAGCAGGGAAAAGCACACACAAGTTGTACGAAGGGACAGGCAAAGCTCCTTTGAACTTCATGAGCCCTTAAAACGTTCTGTTTCAAATATTGCGGGGGAAGATCTGAATTAAAATGTTTTTTTTTTTTTATCCTTGAAGCAGTTGACCTGTCCTTCCTACTTAAAAATTAGATTGGAGAAACACAGCTGCCTACATACCCGCCTTCCAAAGGTCTTCGTGCCCCACAGCCCCACCAAGCCAACACCGGTCCCAGAGGCCATTTCACCCAACAGACCAACACCTTTTTGGACAGGAGAAGAATCAGAAACAGGTCTCTGGGTTTACAGGTTTCCGTTGTGGCAAGAGAGGACAGCATGACAAGCATCCCCACTCTTCTGCCAGAGCATCACCTCACAGTAGCGTCATGGTTGTCACCTTAGTCAATAAACCAAATAACAGAGCGGGTCCCTCCAGAATGAATGCAGTGGGCTACCAAAGGGCTCTGCCCAGGATTTGGGGAAGGGGCTCGCATCCTCTGTGGATCAGGCGCAGAGACACTTCAAGCACGCTCTCGTGAGCATTTCCACTAAGACAGTCATGCCTGACACCTTCCTTCCTCTGCTCCTCCCTGGGTCATCTGCCCAGAAGGGCTGGGGCTGCCTCACCTGGCCAGACAAGCCAGCCCGTGGGCCACTGCATGCCCTGCCTGCTCGTCCTTGGGGACTCGGGCAGGTTTGCACATCTGGCCCCGTTTCTCTGCTCCTATGCTCGTTCTGAAGACAGCATGCGCCAAAGTACCTCGCACCAACATTAACCCCCCCGTAACGGCAAAAAAAAAAAATGTACAAAAAACTTCAAACATTTTATGAAGGCAATAATGAGCCTTTTCTCCTAAATTAAAATCCTTTTCTCCCCTTTTCCAGCCCAGCAGGACTTGCGCTATCCCTGAGTCTGATAAATAAAGAGAGCTTTCATGTCAAAAAGGCCATATATTTAGGTAGGTATCTTGAGCAACCTTTAAAGCGTTCTTTTAATTAGCAGAAGTTTCCGAAGCCTGAAGTTACACCCAGCCTTTCTTCCCATAGGTGCGCTGTTGCCAAATGAGCAGAGGTAGCACCATGCCGATTTTTTACAGTGCATCCCCAGAGGAGTGAGTCTCCATAAGTCGGCACAGGCTCCCAGCTGGATGTGATGCAGACCACAGCTTCAAGTGGCAAGAAAGACAGGGATGAGGAGGAGAAAGCAACCCCATATTGTAGCAATCTTCCCTTCCCAGCCATTAATCGTGTCCTGCTGGCGCGGCCCTCTTGCTGTCTGGTCCTAAAGCATGTCAAACACACTTCCCTCCTCTGAACACTTGTTAAAGAGGCTTTAACCTCTTCAACTTCTGAGTCCTGAAGAAGTCTGCTGAGTCGGAAAGAAGCTGGAGGAGAGGTCCAGGGGAGCAGGACTCAGAGGTCAGCAGCCAGCGTGAACCTCAAGTGCCTAACTTCCTTCTTTTGCGAAAAAACAGGGAGGAGAAGGGGCAGATGCCTTTGCCGGGATGAACACTGGTGGGAACCCACTCCTGCTTCTCAGCTTTGGGAGGATATGGTCCCGGTTGGGGGTCGTCTAAGATGAAAGAGCGCTTGACATTTTCAGACCAAAGGGTCCTATTTTTATTTTATTTTTGAGGGCCACATGCAGTCAAATGCCTTTAATGGTGCTAGAAACAGATGGGCCACCGTTTTCTTTGCTCATACAGGGCGCCGGACATAAAAATGCCATTGAAAAATGAGGAATAAAAGCTTTCCCTTTTTCATTTACTGCTTCTGCTCCCAGAAACTGGCACCGAACAAGGAAAGCGGCTGGAGCGGTCAGCAACCACCCAAGCCCAAGGGGTCTCCGAGGGAAGAACGACGCCACAGAGGAGACGGGAGATGGGAAATTGAGGCAACAAGCTGGGTTCAGCTCCCAGTTTTAAAGACTTTTGCCATGCACTGGGCTCCCTGGAGCAGACTTATCCCAGTGTTTCCCCACAGCACACGCCTTCCTCCCCAGAGGTCTCCAGGGGAGCCGAAATGGCAGACACAGCCACTTACCGGAACGGCGTTTTTTCCAAGCCCACCTCCAGCCATCCCTGCCCACTATTCAAAGACTGTTAAGCAAAACCAGAAGCAGCAACAGGTCAGTGTTGTTCTTCTGTACAGGAATCAAACTCTGCCAGCTCTTCAAATGAAGGAATATTTCTCATTTTCAGTAAGGAAACCAAATGAAAATTTGCAAACCTTTTCAGCATCTTAATTTTTGCTTTTTCAGTTCTTGGGATTATTCTCCCCCTTTTTTCCTTTACTGAGACAACAAAAGGAAAGAAGGGATGAAGAAGTAAAAGGGAAACCACCAGGAAGGGCGGAAGGATGGAGGAGAAACCATTTTCCCATCTGAAAATCAGAAACTTCAAATCCAAACTTTTCACCACAAAAATGAATTAGTTAGGTTTGGGGAAAGAGAGGATCAAGCATCAGATGAAAAATTCCAACCAGGTCAATTAAAAGAACCTGCCAGCCTTTTGTTCAGGGATGGTCCCCAAGGTCCACATCCTGCAGCCATGCACCCGAGCCGCGGCCCCACGGGAGAGCGGCCCGAAAGCTCCAGCTCCACGTGGACGAGGCACATTATGGTGTTTGGAAACAGGCAAGAACTCTCCTCTCTCTCCCCTCCTTCCTCCCAGCACATTGCATCACGGCCATTTCTGCACGAAGCGTGCAGCCAAAGCAAACAGAGATTCCTGGAGCCGGCTCTCGGGAGAGCAGCTGCACGACACCAGCAGCCCGCGTCCTTCGGGACCTCCTCTCTGCCGTCATCCCCGTAGGCCACGTGCACGGGAGGCTCTCCCGGCAGCGTCCGTGGGCTCGGGAGCTGGGCTCTCACTTGTACACAAACCCATCAGCCGAGCTCGCGCTCCCACAGCTGGAAATGCAAATCCAGCTCCTCCAGCATCGACCCCCCCCCAAGCCTCCCTCCACCCCAGCTGCAAACCCTCATGGCATCGGTGGAAGTACGAGTTCTTGTAATGCAGGGTAACTTAAGCTTCAACCTGCTGTGAGCTCCCCAAACCCAAATGTTGCCTCCTCCTTCGCTTTGTACCCACAGGTGCTCTGTAATGGGCAGAAATCATCTCATTCTGTCCCAAAGACAAAAATATTGCAGGGTAATGCACTTGCAGCATAAAATTTACCATCCCAAGATGTTGCAGAGCTGGGACTACAGCCACACCGAGCTTCAACCTGCCCTGAACCAGAGGACCAGGAACCCTTTCTATGAGCCTGCTGAGGATGCACAGCAAAATTCCCAGGCGGAATAAAAAACATAGAGGGGAAAAAAAAAACCAATAATGCTCATATACCAATTGGGATTGGAAGCCCCAGGTGCAGACAGCCCTGTGAAGGTGCAGTATTTGCCCTCAGCCTGCCTGCACATATGGACAGGAACCCCAGTTACAGCCCTCGAGGTACAGGTGGCTGCCAGGGAGGCTCTTGAGGTCCCCCAGGGGACAAGATCCTGCTGCCTCCTCTCCCAGCAGGACACGACACAGTCCCAGCAAGCCAGGCTGGGAGCTGCTGCCCCTCCGCCCACAAGAAGGGGGCCGGGACACACACTGCTGAGCCATCCCCTCAAAAAAAAAAGACAAAATATGGGGGAAACCAAATGAAACTTAGCTGAAAAGACCCCACCAAAATACGTTTTTATCAACAGCTCAGGGTTTGCACACTTTCAGTCTCCAGGTTGGCAATACCACCCCTGTGGCGTAGGAAGGGCATCCTCTGCCCTGGGGCTGGGCTGCCACTGCTTGGCCTGCCCAGACCTCCTGCAGGCACAAACTTCTCCACCTGCACCATTAGGACAGCTACAGGTGGATGCTTTTTGCATTATCTTTGCAAATGCAATTTTGAAAACAAACCGGTTTAAGTTTTCTGCCCTGGGATCATAGAATCATCGAATGGTTTGGGTGGGAAGGGACCCCTAGAGGTCACCCAGCCCAACCCCCCTGCAGGAGCAGGGACACCTTGAACCACATCAGGTTGCTCACAGCCCCGTCCAACCTGGCCTGGAATGTTCCCAGGGATGGGGCCTCCACCCTCTCTCTGGGCAACCCCTGCCAGGGTTTCACCACCCTCACTGTAAAGAATTTCTTCCTTAGATCCAGTCTAAACCTCCCCTGTTTTAGTTTAAAACCATCCCCCCTAGTCCTGTCACAGCTGGAGGGAGGAGGTTGGCCAGTAGCTGCATCAGAGGGAGCCACCTTAGCAGAGGGAAACCAGCCCCTTCCTCCTGATGCTTTTTCTACCATTGTGGGAAACCAACTGATTTTCATCTGAAAAGCGAGGCGTAACCAGGCATTTCCAGTTTCCAGCCCTGCTCTGATGGCACCTGTAGAAAGCAGTCGTAACAAGCACTCCTTCCCAGGAACAGAAATAGATTTTGGTCCAAGAGCTATTTTTATTCCCTCCAAAAATATTTTGACAAAAACCATTTGCATCATCTCTGACACTTCCTCTCACAGACGAGGTATTGCGAGAACGGATCCGCCCATGGATTGAGGAGGAATTTGAGAAACAGCCGTCTTTGGCAGAAAAAGAAAGCCCAAAGGGACGGAGAGCCATCGCGGGAACGGGGCAGGTATCACCCAGGGCTCTTTGAGATCCTGAAAAGCAGCGATGCACCCAAGCAGCCCGAACCAGAGTTGGCAGCAGTGGGATGGGAGTAGCTTGGCTCGGGTAGAAAGCAGATTTCCCAGGACTGCACCTGGTGGAAAACAGGGCTGGGAGAGCAGAGCTGCCTGCTATAAACTTCAGCCTGGGTTGCCAGGCTGGCACTGCTCACCATCAGAGTTGTTTCCTTTATTAAAATAAAAAGCCCCAGCCCATATAAATCTGTTTCCTCCCTTTTGAACTTAATCATAGCCAAACTCCATTCTCCCTTCTCCTGCTGTGCACTCACGCTCCCAGCCTCACAGAATCCCAGACTGGCAGGGGTTGGAAGGGACCTCAGGAGATCACCCAGTCCAACCCCCCTGCTCAAGCAGGTTCTCCTAGAGCATGTTACACAGGACTTCATCCAGCGGGGCTTTGAATATCTCCAGAGAAGGAGACTCCACAGCCCCCCTGGGCAGCCTGGGCCAGGGCTCTGGCACCCTCACAGTCAACAAGTTCTTCCTCACGTTCAACTGAAACCTCTTCTGCTTCAGTTTGTGCCCATGGCCCCTTGTCCTGGCGCTGGGCACCACTGGGAAGAGTCTGGTCCTTGTTGCTCTCCTCTGGACTCTCTCCAGGAGTTCCTCACCCTTAAACAGGGGAGCCCAGAACTGGACACAGAGCTCCAGGTGGGGTCTCCCCAGGGCAGAGGGGGAGGAGAACCTCCCTCGCCCTGCTGGCCACGCTCCTCTTGATGCACGCCAGGATGCCATTGGCCTTCTTGGTAACAAGGGCACCCTGCTGGCTCATGGCCACCTTGTCGTCCACCAGGACCTCCCAGGTCCCTCTCAGAAGAGCTGACCACCCTCCGCACCCGAACCCCCTGAACCCACCCCCAGGGTGAGCCACCGAGGGCCAAATACACACCATAGCTGCATCTCCAACCCACAGGGTCCCCAAAATATCCAAAACATTAAGGAAAAAGGCCCCAAGTCACATCTGCAACACGCCATGGAACAAAACGCTGGGGAGGAGAGGGTCCTTCCACCCTGAGCGACCAGAGGACACCCTAAAGCACGTGATTAACGCAACGCACGTGGTGTAACTCGGCAATCTGGTTACCTTTCGGATACCCTGGGGACACCGATGCGCTTAATGACAAGTCACACCTTTCAGCTCAACTTTCTACTTTCCTAGCTGCTCCCATTCAGCGATGGCTTAGATACTGAGGAGTGGCGGAGCCAGGTTTTCTCCTGCCCCACACCTTGCTCACCCCAGACCAGAAGGGAGATAAAACTCCCCCCAGGGCAGAGCGGTTACGTGCTCTTTCTCCTTCCACCACGGCGAGGTTGAAGGGAGCAGCTCCCCGTGCCTTCCCCTGCGAGAAATAAATGCTGAGCAGACGCTGCTCCGCAGCATGGCTGGGGAGCAATTTCATCCCCATTCCTCTAGGGAAAAGCCCAAGACTGAAAAAATAGTCGCTTGGGACCCTCTTTAATGCTCCCTGTTTGGAAGCCCTTCCCATACTTGCTCTGCTGCGCTGTGCAGCTACAGCATGAAAGAGAAAATACTCATTTTTTGCAGAAGCTCCTGGACTTTCACGCCCATCCCCTGCACGGGGACCCCACCAGCTCTGCAGATGAGGGGCTGCCCCATGGCGGGCTCTCAAAACACTGCCTGGTCTTCTCCAGGAGGTAGCGTGGTGTTGGTGGCTGGTGAGGTTAGAGGGAGCACTGCAAATCTCACAAGCCTCCCCCCTGCCCTTCAGCCAGCCTCACCTTATCCTCCCATTCTTCCCTGCATATCTTCTCCTTTACCAACAGCACCAGCATTGATTCTCCATGCCAGGACCTGCTCTCCTGGCCACGTTTCAGCTGGATCCAACCACCACAAAGGGCCCGTTCAAGCAGCAGCTTCCTGCCAGGCTCAGAGATGGCAAAGTCTGGGTGGGCAACTAGCACAACACCCAAAAAAAACCCCACCAAAAAGCAACCCAGCGATCCATGGTACCATCATACAGCCAGCCCTCTCCGCGGGCTCCGACCCGCACAGCCAAGTGAGCTGAACCACGCCATGGTTTGGAGACGTGGACGGACGGACACCAGGGAGCAAGGGAAGAAACCTGCCAAATACCACGCGCTGGAAAAGCTTGGCTGTTTCAGTTGCCTCGGCTGACGCTCTGCCAAGGACACCCTCTTTTCCCTTCCCTCTGCGGTATTTCACACCGAGCTCCAGGTCTGGAAGCCAAACTGGAACTGCCTCGGCTTGCCTGGTTTGGGGTTGACTGCTCAAGTTTTCCCAGCCTCCTCACAGCTATACTGAACAGTTTCCCTCAATTCCCGTAAATGTTTTGGCCAGCCTGGTCTGAATTAAGGGCTTACAGAAAAACCTGAGTGTGGGTGCTGAGGCTCAGAGTTGGCCACGGCTCTCCTGCGAGCTGGTCCTGGTGGCTCCTGAAGTTGGAAGACAAAAAAGAAAAAAAAAAAAGGGGGCTGATGGAGCCGAGCAGGGAGAGATGAATCACACCACTTTGGGTAAGTTGGGGATGATGAGGCAAAGAAGGGGGAGGGAAAAAAGTGTATGTTTAGTACGAGGCCACATCTTCAGCCAAAAATGGACACATGTTAATAGAGGCCTACCAAAATGTGTAATACATCAAATTCCTTTCAGCAACACACTTGGGGGAAATCAGAATTGCTCAGAAGCTGGGGTCTGAATGAGGTGTTAATCCATCTTCGGCCAGAAGCCTACCGCAGTCTTACCCGAGAAGCCAGACCCCCCCTGCCCCCCCGGGCACTGCAGCTCCCAAGCCTTAGGGGTTGGGATACCCCGGGGGGGGCTCATCCTGCAGGAAACCCACCTCCCTTCGGATGGGGAGAGACCTGGGGAGAAGAAACCCCATCCCACAGCCACGTGCAAGCGTGGCAGGAGGTGAACGTCACCGTGGAAGATGATGGGGGGCACTGGACGCCCTGGCCAGCGCTACAAGGAGAAGGAGGGATGACACCCCCTCCATCCCCTGCTTTGCAGGGATACAGCCACACCGCAGAGCCAAATTCATCCTTGACCTAAACTCTCACCAAATTGATGCAAGGATCTCTGCCCGCCCTCCAGCCGTGCCAGGAGCCACCCCATCTCGGCGGTACCCGGGATGCTCCCGGCAGCGCAGCCGCAGCCTTTCCCTTTCCTCCCCTTCCCTCCCCAAGCAGACCCTCAGTTTTTCCCCGCAGCGGGAGACCGCAGCCCATTAGACAAGGCCTGATTGCTCCTCCTCACCTCCCCCGTGACACAATCGAGTGCGCATACAAGGCAGAACAAAACAGTGACAATTGGTGACAAATGGACTGCACAGCATCCCGTGGCCCTGTCGCCAGGGAGACCCTGGCCAAGCATGGGCGGCCGCCGGTCGAGGATGGCAGAGGGGACCCAGGTGCTGGGAGACCAGTATGGACCCATCTGCCAGTGGAACCCACTGGAGCGGACGGGGGCAGAGCCGCCACGGGCTCACCCAGCTTGCGTGAGCACCAAGCCCCAGCGGCGCAGGAGGGGGGACTGCAACTCCTGGGGCCACGCCAGTCCTGCCTCGCTCGGGTCGCCCCCCTTTAATAAGGGTAATTTTCCAGAAGTATTTTCCCAGGTCAGAGCAGCGATTTGACAACAAACGGGGAGGGGGCGGGGGGGAAAGGGTTTAACCATTGCTAGCGCTGGCCCAGCGAGCCTCACCAAGCACATTTCCAATGCTAAACAGCACAGCTCCGTGCCGGACATTGCATCGCGAGCCCTGCTCTGCCAGGGAAGAAACTGAGGCCAAAAGAAGGAGAATGATGCTTGCTCCCAAGCTCTTTGCTGGCAGAGCCAGAAATCTCTTCCGGGAACATCTTGGAGTGACTCAATGCCTTTTACTTTCAATGCAAGCGATGTCAACGCCCCGCAGCCAGCGTGGAAACGCGTCGCGCTCACCCAGGGCCACAGACGTTCTCCGACACTCGAAGCGTCCACAAAACCGGCCGCGCAGTTTCTGAAACTCAGCCTCCCTCCTTCCAAGGCAGCAGCAAACATCGCCCTGGGTTGGGCTCAGTTGCTTTGTTTCCTGATGAATACCTGCAGCAGACACCCAAAATAGCCACGCAGCAGCGATAGCCCCCCGGGGAAATGAGTTTGCTCCTTCCCCCCGCTGCCTGCAGCGGAATTGTGCGTTTGCAGCTTTACCCTCCCCGGTCCCACTTCGCCGTGCTCGCTCTCGGGAGAGGTACCGGAGGCGAAGCCGAGCATCCGAGCATGGGCTACGTGCATTTTGGCTACTCTTCCTCCCCGGACCCCATCCCACCCCGTCCCGCTGGACCGTGCAGGTGGGCAAGAAAGAGTTAAGGCTGCAGCTGCCGGGCTCGGCGGTGCGGAGTTATGCTCAAACTGTTCCCACTGCTGCATGAAGTCAGCTGTCATTAGGGAACAAAGGCGCCCCGGAGCAGCTCCAGTTGTGTCACACTCGGGAGGCGCGGAGACTGCTCCCTGATTAGGATTTCTAAATCAGTCCCATCGAGGCCTGGAGAATAAAGCCGCAGAACAATAAGCGGGGGCCCATTCACACAAGCAGCAGCCCCCGCCGTCCCCCGCCGCCCTCCCCACCCCCTCGCACGCTTCTCCTCCCGGCCGAGCCTGCAGCGCTTCACCTCGCCGTCCCGCTTGAGGACTACGGCATCCCCAGTGGGTGCATCTCCTGCTGCTCCATCCCTGCTCACCCTCCAGCTGGGGCATCTTTTGAGTCGCCAGGGTGGAGCATCTCCTCGGTGGGGACCTCCTGCCCCAGGAGCTATCAGCCCTGAGCTCCGTGGTGCCCACCTTGGGGTGACGCAGCGAGGCCGCTGGAGGAAGCAATCCCAGACCATGGTGCTTTCCGGGATCCCTCCCAAGCAGCCACCCAGACCACCACACCATCCCCGCTGGCCTCCCCTTGGCCGCTGGCCATGGTAGCAGTGGCACACCATACCCGCTTACCTCCGCACCCGTGCCCCAAGCCCATCCCCACCAGCTTGCCATCCCCAAGGACAGCCAGCCCCACCGTGCTCCAGCGCTGCCAGCCAGGCTTGGCGTGGACCAGCAGACTGGCTGCTGCAAGCAGATCGATTTTGCTTTAGAAATAAGGCACTTCCCACTTGTACAGCAAACTCACGCACACCTATAGCAAACCTCACTGCAGCAAGACCTACCTACCTCAAGGTCACCTATATTTGGCCCTGAGCCGTTCCACTGCTGCCCCTTCATTTCAGGGTGTTGGCGCTTGCCGGAGCCCCGCTACACTAGCCCAGAGCATCACCCATGCCCTCATCCCCACGTTTGTCCCACAGAGGTTTGGGGTGGGGTTTTTTTTTTTCCTACTAAGCAAGACTTTGTGCACATGGAAACAGATTGGAGGCTGCAGACCTGGTTGCTAAATTCATTGCAACCGAGGCAGACTTCCTCCACAAGCACCCAAGTTCTCACACTGTGGGTGGGAGGGAGATGTTGGTTTGGCTGGTGGGGTCTGTAAAAACTGTTTTCATGGAAAAAGCAGGGATTCCAGAACAAAATGACGCAGAGCGAGTCAAAAAACCTGAAGGGAAACCAAGACAGTTGTGAATTTGGGACATTAAAAACACAGAGGCAGGAATTAAATGGTAGTTAGTGCTATTCTTGGCTCCGAATCTGACTTTGCTCACGACATTGGCTTTGTCGATTAAAAACTCTCTGCCTCAGTTCTTCCCATGCGGAAGGAGGAGGTGACCCTGTAAGTGGTCACATCCCACAAGCACAAACCCTTAACATCATGGTTGCCACAAGTAATGACAAACACAACGGGACCATCCACCCATCACGCCCTGCTTGCCCACAGCCATGACCAGCTGGGGTGCCCGGGGGTCTCCACCAAGGTGGGGTTGGGGGCCAGGCTGCATTCCCAGTCCTGCAGAGCCTCTGGGCAGAGCAGGGCAAGCTGGGCAGCCCAAAGCCCACCCCTGCCCATAGGTTGTGCCATCAACCCAGACCCAAGTCCAAGCCCACCGCTGCCTGTAGGCTGGGCCACCAACCCAGACCCAAGCCCACCACTGCCCATAGGATGGGCCATCAACCCAAGCCTGAGCCCACCCCTGCCCATAGGCTGGGCCATCAACCCAGACCCAAGCCCAAGCCCACCCCAGCCAAGCAACCCTTCCTTGGAGACGTGCCATCCTCTTCACACAAAGATCCTTCCACTGCACAGAGCCAAAGCGACAGCTCCTTTATCCCTTCCCCACCTCGGGATTTGGGAAAACACAGGGGGATGGGAGACGGGAAAAGGGTCGAGAATTTACTTTGCTCTCCTGCCCCAAGGTTGGGTCTTCAAAACCGCAGCGAAAGGGCGGCGGGCAGCGGGAGGCCGGCAGCCAGCAGGTGCAATGAATAAATATCCCGGCAGAAATCAATATGGAGAGAGGGGGAAGGGAAGGAATATAGATATCGGGCATCCCGCCCCCCGCCTCCAGCCCCCGGCAGGACATGCACGCAGACACACACACACTAATCCGGTGGATTTGGCCGTCATATGACATGCCCGGTCCGTCCGAGGGAGGGGATTTAAGGCACGCCTCTCCTTTCACGCCAGGAAAGGATTTTCATCTCTCGAGAGCACAATGAGGGGGGAAGGAAGGAGGGGAAAAAAAAAAAATATATAAAAAAGCCAATCAAGCCAGGATCAGCTGTGGGCTGGGCTGCTGCAGGTCTGCTTGTCCCAGAGGGGGGTGCGGGGAGACATATTGGGCCGTGTGGGAAACCCACAGTCTCAGCTTCTCACACATTGTTCTCCACCCCGGCTCCCCCCAGCCCCCAGCCAAAGCCGTTAATGCCACAAAAGATACTTTGCCCATTGTGCCGGGGACAGCTGAGAGGATAGAGTTAGCCTTACACAGCTTTCCTGCCTCCCTCTCCCGCTGGAGAGGGGAAGAGGGGACAGGGCAATCAAAATGGAGAGTTTGATGCTCACCATACAAAAGAATTAAATCCACTTAGGCCCCTTTCTCGCTAATCTCGGACTGTGGGGGGTTAAATATGGTTACATTTTCATTAGGTACTAATAGCAAAAGGGCAGCTAATGGTAGCACAGACCGCCGCATTGTCATGCAGATGGCTCCGAAAAGGGCTACCCAAGCCTCGCCGCATCGGCCGCAGCGCGATGGCATGCTCGGAGCGGGAAATTGTGTCACTCGGCATTGTCGGGGCTGAATTCCATCAATGGGAAAAGTCATGTTTCCTCCGCCAAAAGGAAACAAGTTAAAACGCCCGGGGAGGGGCGGAGGTGGCGGGGAGGCACCTGGGCTCTGCAGGGACCCTTCGGCAAAGCACGACTGCTCCGGCACGGAGCGATGCCTGGGGCCAGGGGCTGCTGGGTTCAGGCAGTCACTTGCCATGCAATGAACTCGGTGGCCACTTGCCATGCAATGAACTCTGATCTAAGCCATTAGATCCAAAATATTGGTGGCTCAACCAGCCAGTACCATCCCCCCTGCCCAGGCATCAGGATGCCCTGTCCCCCTTTCATTTGGGACTTGGGGCGCACCACCCATCCGCCACACACTCGTGGTGATTTTGGACAAGGCGGCGGGGGGCCAAAAAGCCGTTTTCACCCTTTATCTTTTTAACCGCTTTGTTTGCCACTGCCAGCCCAGCCTCGCTGGGGCTTTTCTCTGCCCCCACTTCCACCGAGCTGGAAACTGCAGATTCAGAAGGGACCGGGGTGGGGGGAGCACCCTGCGGGTCCGAGTTGCTGCTCGCACAACCCGGCTGCCCACGCAGCCACTCGGGCTGCCTGTGATCACTGCCATGATGGCAGCTCTCCCCTTTCATCCTCCCCAGCGCCATCCCCAGCGCCTTGCCCAGCAGATAGAGCTATTCTTCTCCCTTCATCCCTCTCATGTCCCAGGTTGCATCAAAGGACCGGGCTCGGATGGGCACTTGCGCAGGCGGGATGCTGGGCTCTGGTGCATACGCATGCTGGGGCTGTTTCCAAAGCAGCTTTCCCAGCAAAGGGCAGGCACTGCAGTCAATGCCATGGGTGTCATCCCTTTGGGAGCCCCAGGTAAATGCCAGCACCCACAGGGTCACCATCTTCCAAACCTTCGCCTTGCTAGAAGGCCAACCCCTACCGTCCCTCGTAGCTTCAGGCGCTTCACCACGGTGCCTCAGATGAAGAATTGTCACCCCTCAGAGACCAGCAGCTCCAAATGGATCCCAAACCCCTTAGGACTGCACTGCCTTGGGAAGCACCCACCAGAAACAGGAGAAAACCACTCATTTGGGTGCCTCAGCTAAATGCCCACACTACGAAAGAGAAACCGGGACCCATGGTGCCTTTGTACAGAGTCCCAGCTTATTTAGTGCTCGCTCACTAACATGATATGGACAGAAAATATCTGCCAGGGCCTATTTTATAGGGTGAGAGCACTCTGAGATTTTTTTTTTTTCAGGGCCTTAGAAGA
Organism: Egretta garzetta; assembly: GCF_000687185.1. Taxonomy (NCBI): domain Eukaryota; kingdom Metazoa; phylum Chordata; class Aves; order Pelecaniformes; family Ardeidae; genus Egretta; species Egretta garzetta. The sequence continues at coordinate 1,487,043 of NW_009260768.1, forward strand.
AAGACCCACAATGCATACAAGTCGGTGAAGCTGTGTCCTTTCCCCCAAACCAACTGGCACGAAGGTACAAATCCATCACTCAGGAACACGCAGCAGCCGTGGCGAAAGCCAAGTTAAACAAGAACAAGGTCAGCATCGAGATGGCGCGGCCAACAACTGTAAAGAGGAGGAAATTGGTAATACAGTCGAGAGCACAGGCACCTCCAGCCCCAGCCCCTCGCCAGCCAGGGGAGCTCAGCAGTTGGAGTCCCAGAGACTTCTCACCCCGGCTCCCCCACGGAGCAGCGCCATGACCACGTTCCGTCACCTCCCTGCGCCCCTTTCCCCTCCCCAACCGCACAGACCCCGTTCTCCTGGGGCGGGCACCATCGTCTCCTCTCTGCGTGCAAAATGCATCTTGGGGAAGGGGCTGGAGGACGCCCAGCCTCTCTGCCAGGAGCTCAAAACCCCACTCAAAAGAACCAGGAAACGGCACATTTCCATGAACGGAGAACTATTCCACCTGCCCTGCACAGCGCCGGCAGAAGCCACGTGCCTGATGCACCCCGCTTTGCACAGCCCCTGTCCTGACACAAGACCAAGGACCGACAAATGATCCATCTGCACAACACTCAAGTGCAAATTTCCTAACAAACTCCACCACCACGTCTATCTCGCCCTGACTGCCAGAGACCAAATTTGAGCCAAATTTCCTGCAAGCGTTGCTGAGTTTTGCAAGCTTCGAGTCCTCGGAGAGTCGCATTTTCATGCTTCTCTCTGTAACCTTAAGAGCCAGCGCTTGAGTTTTTATGAAAGCTGAGATTCTCGATGCTCTGGAGCCAAAGCTTTCAGCGCGAAAGCAGAATGCGAGAGCGGAGGAACCCATGAAGATTGGCTTTCTGCAGTAGGGCACATCGCTCTTAGATCGACTGATGTCCACCAGGCTTGAGCTGAACTAGGGTTGCGCCCTTCCCTTCTGCAAGAGGACCTTCTCTTCCACCTTCATCTGCCTACACACAAATTGCTGGAATTGGGTGTGCTTTATACCTCTGACGTACTGGCAAATTTTGTTGACGCTGCCCAGAAAGACTTAAAGGTTCTTGACGGTGAGACAGACAGACGGATGGAGAGCACGTCTCAAACCCTGCCTCCCAGGAAAGCCCCCTATGGAATAGCATATTGTGCAACTACGATAACATCTTGACGGTTTGCACCGATATTTTTTCTGGTTTGGGGGAGAGCTGCGGTGTTGCAATCCAGGCTGAGGGTTAAGAGCTGGAGTTCTGGAAAGCTCATCTCTACAAGGAGCGTCACGGAGAGGCATCGCGTCCTCCGGGCGCTCGGAGGGGCAGGAGCCTCTGCCGAGAGCGAAGCTGTGCGGCTCCGCTGGACCCGTTCCAGCAGCTTACGCAGCTGATGGTCTGTCCTGGCCCAAAACATGTATTATTTCCCAGCAAAATTGTACTAGAAGCACAACAAAATATAACACACCACCACTCACAGACTAACGCGTGTTATTTTTCACTATTGCGCCTCAGGACTTTCCGGCACTAACATTAGCCAGGGCGACTCGATTGCTTCCTTCAACCTGATAGGGAGGGGGCAGAAAACAAATCTCACCAGCAATGGGAACCACTTTCAAGGGGAAGCCGCTTTCGGAAACCCAGCCACGTCCAAAAATTACAACCGGTCTCGGCAATTACGAGAAGTAAAACATTAAAAAGCATGAGGCAAAGTGCATTTGCATGCTAAAAGCTCCCTTCAGTGGGGCTGAGAGCCTTGTATCCAACAACAAAGCAGAGAACTTCCCTCTCCAAAAAGACATTAACCCTGGTGTCAACGTCACCCCCCCACGGTTTGCACCCCAAAGACCGCGGGGTGCAGAGCTGGTAACAGGCACAGCCACGGCACCCTGGCACCAGATGCCTTGGACGTGGACCCAGATGGATGCTTGAACTTGCTGGGCAAGCAAAGCTGGAAGGGTTAATCCCTGCTCAGTCATCCCCATCGCAGCACAGCCCCCAGGGCTTTGCGGGGAGGGGGGTGCCAGGAGGTTTTCTCGAACAGGGCAGGTTTGCTGGAAAGCCGTGTTCCTGCAAACCCAGCCGAGTTCCGCAATTGCTGTTGTAAAAACAGGTTTGAGTTTGATTCAGACGCCGCAGGTGGGCAAGTTACCTGAAGGCCAGGAGGAGGAAACTCCTACATCCGCTCCGAAAGCGCAAACCCTCAGCTGGCCAAGGAGGGAGGGGAGCAGGAGAGCCTCCTCCAGGGTAGGGTTTCACCTGAAAACACAGCTTCACGCTCAAAACATGAGCTGATGGGAGGCTCCGAGCCAAAGCCCTGGGCTGAGCACTGGGAGAGGCAAACTGAAAACCCCAATTAGAGCTGTCTAAACCTCTAACGAGGGGCGGCTAAAGAGCAGGGCTCTCCTCCTTGGGGACTGTCTGCAGATACCAGGACCCCATCCCACCACCATTTTCCTGTTATAATCTCATCCATCAGCACACCGCAGGTCCTTGGTACTGTAAATCCTGCCCTGAACTGCCCCGTCGGTGCTCCTCCTCCTCTCCATTCCTCTCCCCCACAAGCAAGGTGACCCATGGGCTTAACTGGGAAGCCAACTGGTCCCAACGCCACTGTAGGGATGAGGTATCTCACCAATAAAGCCACCAGGCTTTTTCTTGCACAGGGATCGAGTCTATACCTCAAGTTCATGGGTGGTAAAGCAGCTCTGC
>NW_009260768.1:1490171-1499869 GCF_000687185.1 Egretta garzetta
CCCCCCCCCAAAACACCCCCAGCTCTGGGAGCACCTAGTAACCGATTCATAGGGCATCCCAGAGCAAATAGGGGATATAAAAATAAGGGGCACATCCAGGGCTTGCTACACACAAATCCTACCCAATTTCTACTTAAGTCAGAGGGGAAGACTTGTACATGACAGGCTGCAGGAGAAACGGAGCTCTCGGTCCTTGAGAAGGTAGTCAGGCACAGGACCGTGAGCCTGGAGCACCTAGTAACCGATTCATAGGGCATCCCAGAGCAAATAGGGGATATAAAAATAAGGGGCACATCCAGGGCTTGCTACACACAAATCCTACCCAATTTCTACTTAAGTCAGAGGGGAAGACTTGTACATGACAGGCTGCAGGAGAAACGGAGCTCTCGGTCCTTGAGAAGGTAGTCAGGCACAGGACCGTGAGCCTGGACATCCAGCCTCTGAGTTTTAGGTATTGCAGAGCAGCAGTCAAGGCAAAAGGCATTAAATCACCAGACACCCCATTGTGAAAAGGTATCGAATCTCAGATTTCGTGGCAGAAGTGGCAAAGGATTCATCTTTGAGTGAAGCCAATAGTCGTGCCGCCAGCCTTCACTCCTGGACAATGCACCAGTAGGGTGATGCCTCCTTACGCGCTCCCCTCCCTCCCATGGGATAACACGGGCAGCAACGCCCTCCCAAATGGGCGAGCACTTAAAATGATGCACGCAGAAAGCCTAGCAGGGAGGGATTCCTTCCTACTTCTACGTCCAGGACCTCAACTTCAGCTGCAAAATCATTTTCTATTAGAGAAGTGGTGGGCAGGAGCAAGCTGGGAATGAAGAGGGAACACAACCCTCCGGAGGCCAGCTTGGAAGACGGACAACATGCCTATGAGCTGCAAAGTCTTCTGGTGTTGGAATGAGCAGGAACAAAGAAGGGGAAGCGATGTGTGACACCATACAAACACGCACAGGCATATCTATGAGTCTATATCTGTCTCAGATGAGGGTATTTCTGGACTCAATGCAAAAGAAGGGCTTTCCCAGAGGAAAACTCATTAGAAGTCCTCACCAGCCCGGTACCTTTCCCCTCAATAAAAAAAAAAAAAAAAGCAGGGCATGTTCTTTTGAAGGTTGTTTTCTTTCATCCCTCCTCCACCCCCCGTTGATCTCCTCTTCGGCATTCGTGGCTGGGCTGTTACCTCCGGCTGAGAGAGCAGGCTGCACGCCAGGAGCCTGCTCCTGCCAGGGCCCCCGGACGCATCCCACGGCAGCCAGGCCCTCCTCCCGCTGCCTCCGTCCTGCCTCGCCCCAGCCCTGCTCCATCACCTCGGGGACATCTGGAGCCCCTGCCAGGCGAGAGGGCCTGGGAAATCAAGTCCAACCCAAGTAGAGCTCAAGTCTACTGCCTGGCAACGGGGAGCGGTGGTGCTGGGACAGCTTCCCCCAGGGAAGGCTTGGTAGGGATGGAGGTTTCGGTCCAGGGAACAAAAAGGAGAAGGAGGGGGGGGTAGGCGGCTCTGTTGTTGTTGTTGTTGTGATTTTGGGGTTTTGTGTTGGTTTTTTTTTCTTTTTTTTCAGGCAGTAGTTGTTGGTCCCCTACAAGGCACATGGTGCCCCATCCCAGCCTAAGCTCTCTGACCCTCACGGATGAGAAATGAGCTGGGCTGGATGCTTAACATGGTTATTGTTGAAATCTCTGTCAGCGCAGAGGTACACAGAGTCTTTCCCTGCTTGCTGGGCTGTATTTTTGCCCAGCCAGGCTTATCTGACAGCAGGTCACGTCATGGAGCTGCATCCTCTAGAGCTGGGCACCAACAGGAGGTGTTGGAGGTGGATTCACCAGCGAGGTGATGGGGTCTGCAAAGCCTCTTCCACCCCACCTCCCCAGTCAGCCCTGCCAGCAGTCGTGCCTTGACCCAGTTCATTTCCAGCTGCAATGCAGCCATTCCCCTGCCCCAGGCGACCACATCCAGCCCTGCCCAGCCCCAGGAATCAGAGGCCGTGGGGGCTGACGAGCGATATAACGCCTTACCCTCGCACAGGCTCGCCACTTAAAAGTCCCAGCGCCAGCCCAGAGAGGGCATCCTTCATTTATATCACAGCAACACCAGGAAGACTCAGCCAAGCTGGGGATCTTGAAGGAGGCTCTGAAAATGCACAGGAACTAATTCTGCTCTGCTCAGCCTTTCCTACCTCCCGTCCATGAGAGCTCCTGCTCCAAACCCATGGTGTCCTCCATGTGGTTTTACTGTTTTGAAGCCAGGACAAGAGAGAACAACAATCCCTGCCCCCAGAGCACTTATAAACCCAAGAGACAAGACGTAACACGAGGAGGAAGCAGGCTGGAGGCCGGAGGGGATACCATAAAAATAGGATCTTTTAGAGCGTCTTTGCTGTGGGCATAAATCACCGCCCATCTCTCCACCCATCACGGGAGTACAGAACAAGCCCTCTCCCAAACCAAGCCCACCTCCCCACAGCTCGTACCAGAGCAGCACAGCAAAACCTGTCCCTGGTGTAAATGAGACAGGCAAAAAGGGGTGTCTGAGCCCCGGGTACCAGATGGGGCTGGAGGCAAAGGGACTTGACCATGCCCGGCCAGAGAGTTCAGTGGCAGAGCCAGGGACAGACTCCTGGTCTCCCATGGCTTTGGCAAACAGACCCTGCCTCTCCTCTGCCCACTGTGACCTTCCAAGGGGGGCAAAATCCTCCTTACACCAGCAAGGTTTAAATAAACCCAACCGCTCCCCACGAAGCTCGATCGTCGCCTCTCCCTCCTCGCTCTTCCTCCCACCTTCCCGGCCCCACTCACAAACCTGTGATGGCAGAGAAGGGATTCCTGCCCCCCCCCAAAGGCAAGAGAGAAGGGCTGGGGGGGAAGGGGCATCTTATTTCAAATAAACAAACAAAATTTATTGCCGGACACATCCCTAAACCCTCGGCCCGGGCTGGCAAACTGCAGCTGCGATGTAATAAGCACATAAATAAAGTTTACAGCTAAACTGGCCTGACCCAGTATTGCCCTGAGGTGCAGAAGCGGTATCTTGTCATTAGTATGCAGAACACATCGCCTTAATGTCTGCTCATTTGTTCTCAGCCCACTCGGCTCTATAAATCTCCACAAAAGGGCAAGGCAGGGCTGCGGGGGAGAAGGGGGAGCTGGGCGGCAGGGCCAGGGGGATGGGAATCGCCTACTGTCCCGCTTCCAGCCGGAGAGCGAGAGCAGCGCAGGCTTCACGCAAATTTTTTCTTTCCCTTCCTGCGAATTTTTTCTTCCCTGCCACGCAGGGACCACCAGAGCTCACGTGTGAGGAACGGGCCGCTGGGAACTGCCCGCGCTTGCCTGCTGGAGCAGCGGGGAATGGGCTAGGATGGGTATTTCTGTGCCAGCAGAGGTCCAGGTCCTACCTGCGTGGCCGGACGCCTCGCTGGCTGCTCCCAGCTGCAGCAGGCTGGGCACCGAGACGGATGCAACCACAGCTTGTAAATAAAAATTCAATGAAATTATCCTTTCTTTTTTTGTGTTGCTTAAAGTCATCGCCCGCCCTTTCAGACCCTCCCTCCCGCAACAAGCATCTGGGTACCCCCTCCTCAAAACACATCTGGGCGACCCCATTCCAGCACCTTATGTAGGTCTGCCAAAGCGCTGCCCCGGCCGCCGGGCTACACACGGGAGCTGGCGCGGGTGGCAAGAGGATGGCAGCGTCTGGGGAGAGCGCCTGCCCCAAAAGCAGCATCGGGACCCGCACCAAGAGCAGAGGACGAGCTCCCTGATTTACCACCCCACGTAACCCTGCTTCCGTGCTTCACACCGCACAAAAATGTTCTCTGTACGGGGAAATATTAGCCACCCTTCTCCATCATCAGCCTTGTTGGGATCTCCCCCCCCCATGTTTGAAGAAAGCAAAACATGATTTATCATCTGACAACAAAAAAAAAAAAAATAAAGGGGGAAGAATGAGGCAAAGCCACCACACAGCAGATCAAACATCGGGGGAGCAGAAAAGAAGGTGCCTTGGGTGGAAGGCGCCAAGGGGGAAAGTGTCCTCAGAGGAATCTGACGGCTCAAGGATTGGAATTTATTAGGTACAAAATTCAGGGAAATGAGGCAGCGTCCCCAGGTAAATCTCTGATGGAAATGACCCTTTCTCCTCCATGGCAAAGGCAGCCAACGACTGCTCAAGAGATGAGAAAGCTTTGAGCTTCCAGTTGGCACAGCCAAGCCCTACTAAGGCACCCAACTCCTCGACTGCAGCGGGCGCTCTGCCGCTTTCTGCAAAAATACTCATTACTGCACTCCAAGAAGACACGGGACTCGGATCATAACCTCGGAGGACAGCTCTGGGGCTCAGATGCGATGGTGCTTCAGCGATAACACACCGCGGCCAAGCATCGGCGCAACCCAGCGCCTGCAGCAGCTTTCAGCTGTTTCCAAGCAGAAAAACTTTTGAGTATCATCAAGGTATTTTAGAATTACACCACAACAAATCCAGAGCATCTGGATCAAGCACTTCCTCATGGGCAATATCTAGGGAAAATTCCAGGGACCTCAGCGGAGCAGGTAAGTGAGAAAAAGCCAGAGGCAGAACCAGTTCCTAAAACGTCTCCCAGCGGGGCCAGGGCACGGTGCCCGGCTGCAAGCCGCCTCTCCGAGGGCATTGCCCGGCCAACATCCCACCAGGGTGAACCAGCGAGCCCCTGCCAGAGACAGGGAGCTCTTTCTTTTAAGTTTGGCTTACGGGAACAAGAGTGGTTTGGAGGAAAAGGGGGTCCCAGCTGTGGGACGAGGGCAGGCAGGATGGGTGGCCAGGAGCACTCCTTGCCTGCTCGGCTCCCAGATGGATTTCCAGGCTTGTTCTGGGAGGGAAAAAGAGGAGAGTCCGCAGGGCCTAGGGGCACCAGTCCTGCCCTGCTGTGGATCTCACTGGCTTCCAGGAGCCACTGCTATGCAGGCTTCGGTGCTCTCTCCTGCTAACGAGTGGGAAATCAAGGTTTGGGATCCACTCTCCACATGGAACAATCCACCGCAGCACTGACTAAAAGCACACCCCAAACTGAAAACCAGTTATCGACTTAAAAGAAAGCAAAGGGACTGCCCTTCCCAGCCAGCCCGGGATTGGCATCGGGGAAGCTCAGCGTGATGTTGTGAAATAAAAAAGCAGCTTAAGAGACACCAGAGCAGAGGCTGGGCTGGCCCAGGTGCTGCCCTGTCCCACCTTGGCTGGCACATCTCCGTGCCAGGTCTGTGCAATCGGGAGATTATCCCGCAGACAAGCAGACTTCCTGGAGAGAAAGGTGAGGCCAGCAACCAGTTGAACTTCAGACTCCCTCTGAGCCCGGTGCTGCTCATCTCCAGTGCCTCCCAGTGCAAATGCCATTCGTGAGCTAAAGCCACCTCTAAGTACGATGGACAAGCCTCCCAAGATGACCGCAGCACCAGTGAATGCTTAAGCACAGCAGCCCACGATTCAAAAGGCAAGACCTGAGTTCAGCCCGTGCACTTGGGTCTCACCACACACTTTCTGTTGAGCAGCCACCGCTCGGGAAGCCCTGGGCTTTGCAGAGGACTGGGGGAGAAGCTGTTCCAGGCTGCAGCGCTCCCCCAAGCCATCATGGTCTTCAGCCCCCAGCCACATAATGTCCCTAAGCCTTCTCCCTAGCGCTCGGGTCCTTCTGCTCTTTAGAGGTCTCGGAGCAAAGGTCTCAGGCTAGATAAGGAGATGGCACATCTTGGTCCAGTTTCTGCCAGCCTGAGCAAACCCAACTGAGTTATTGCAGGTATGGGAAAACACAAACCCAAACACCCTGGTACTTTTCTGCATGCAGGTACCTAGAAAACCTGAACTTTAGAAATCATAATTTTCCTAGCTTTGCCTTCCCTGGTGCATACCATGTGCTCTTTTAGATTCCAAATACTTAATTTTTCCTTTTTAAATAATGGAGTTTGCAGGCACAGTAAGTTCCCACGTTTTGGAATTCTTTCAACGTTTTGACACAGGCGAGATGTGCTTCAGCAGCACACAGGCACCTCGGCTCTGCAGCAGACTCCAAAATAAGAAGGAAATAAGACACGTCCTGGAATAGGAGATTTAAGGCTAGAGCCTGAAATGAAGAATAAGATTTGAACTGCAACCTGAAGCTGTAGATCATTTGCAAATTTAAGCCCGGGTGTTGTAATCGTGTTACCTTGCATCGGGTGCCTTTGGATTTCCTTTCTAAGGAGCTGAATCAGCAAATCACATCGGTTCCCACAGCCTTCCCCGCAGGTTGGCAACAGAGCCCGAATCCAGCGCAGCATTTACACAGCGCTGCTCCAGATTGGGGTGGAGAGGCGAAGCCTGAGGACATTTCTGACATGAGAAGCGACCAGGAGATCACAAAATCATAGAATCATCTAGGCTGGAAAAGACCTTTAAGATCATCAAGTCCGACCGTTAACCTAACAATGTTGGAAGGTTCTACAGAGACACCAAAAAATTGCGATGAAACCACTAGGTATTTTGCATCTCGTTACACTGGAGGGCTTCGCTTCGCAACCTTGCAGCCCAGTGGTGTCAAACACATTCCTGTACACGAGCACATTCAAGCATGGCCGGGTCCATTGAATCTCCACTGGTGGCAAGCAGGTGACCTCTCTTACCTCAGGTGGGAAACCAGCACATCCGGCCTCTGATGCATCTCCCAGATGTGCCAACTTGTTAGGTGATAATTGACACGCAATAAATCTGGTTTTTAACTCAGTTAATTACCAGTATTGCGTCCGTGAGTAACACGATAGCGTTTAAGGTGTGGCAGATTTTCCATTACAGAGCCCTGGTTACATGAATTCCATGAGAAGTGTTTTCTGCCGGCTGCAGCTTTGACAGCAGTCAGCCACGCTCCAGCCCAAGCTTTCTCACCCCAAACCACCCCTGCAAACCTCACCAGCCTTCCACAGAGGGGCTCCTTCTGCAGGGCAACGCTCCGAGCCACCTCGACAGCCACGCTTGACCTTGGGCTAAATCTCGTACCTCCCCAAGCCCTCCCTTTCCACAATGCTATTGCGCTTGCATCCACGGTGTTGGAAGTAGCCAATGGATTGGAGGATGCTATGCCTAAAAAAATAAGGAAGGAAATAATGCAAACCCAGCCAAAAGGCTTAAGAAAAATGATGTTTGAGGAACTGCGTGCTCGGGTTCCCAGCTGGAAATTGCTCTGAAAGCCTGGTTCAGTTCAACGCAGCAGCAAACCAGGGCTTTTGGTAAAGGAAAAAACAGAGCCCCAACAGGAGGAAGCTCTCCAGGAGAGAGGACAAGGCAGCTTATGAGAACACTTCTCTGATACAACAGCAAACTCAGAACGTAACCTCTGCAATCCAGACCTCACGCAGCTCACACAACGTGTTGTGTTCTGAACAGAGCAGAGCCCATTGAAACCAGGGTGCGTCTCATCCGAAGAGGCTGCTTTTTCAAAATACCCTTTCGCAGGGGCAGCTAGGTTCAGTGGAACCTGCATCAAGGCTCAGTGCAGGGAAGTCCTTTCTCAACAACAAGCTAGGGGGAATAAAGCCCATACACCCAAAACCGCCCACGAAGGATTTTGCACAAGCATACATGTAGAGCACTGGGAATAATGGGAAAGCCCGAAGGCCATAGCCCTTGCCCCAGACCTGGAAGCCTGGGCTCAGCTCCCCAACCCAACACAAGGTCAAGGGGAAGGAAACGCCAGAGGAGCTGCCCTGGTCTTCCCAAGAGCAGCAGCAGCCGGGGACTCCAGGCGTGAGCCAGAGAGGGGCAGAGCAAAGGTCTGAACGGCTGTCCCAGAGGAGCCTGGAAGGCTCAGCCCCTCCCAACACAGTCCAACCACGTATCAAAAACCTCATTTTCAGCCCAATGTGGCAACATTTTGGAGTTGTTGGGAGGACAACATAGCCAGCAGCTCTCCACGGAGCTGCAGGGCTTTACTCATCACATTTGAGCCCTTCACCTCCAGGACAGCTCAGCGCAGCCACTGCCATGCAGGTTTAGCCTGGGGTGCCTGAAACCGTACCCTACTCTCCGATAAAGAAGGACCCAACGCATTGCTACCCACGCACCCAGCCCCAAGCTCGTCCTTGCCACCCCTGCCTTCCAGCTGACAGCTTTCGGTCAGAAAAAGACAGAAGATGGAGGGGAAAAAAATAAAAATAAATCCCTGCAGAGTCTCATCTTCCTTCTCTCGTCTCCTCGAGTCATTGTTTTGCAGTACAAGTATTTCGGCTCTCACCGTGCGAGGGAACAGGATTAGACAGGTCACTGCGGAATCAGATTACAGACTTTTACCTTTTTAACTTTTCTTCTCAGCACGTAGGCTGGAGAACTGACACCCGGCGAGGGAGCAGGCAAGGGACAGGCATGGGCGGAGGTGGCAGCAAAACGTCAGTGATTCAGAGAGATTTGCCAAGTCATTGGAAGTTCTCACGATTCCAGGACCTAAAACAAAGAACCAGACGGGCTAAAATTAAAGGGTGCAGAAGCGAAGAATTTTACCCAACCTGTGCAACAAAGGGAGTAAAAATATCAAAAAGCGTCCTGCTGGAATTTTGTCCTAAGGCGTTTAATTTTCCTTACGGTTCAGAACTGCGTTTTCCGCTCTCAGCTCCGGGGCCGTGGCTGCCTGCACGGCTCCAGCAGAGCCAGAAACCCCTTGGTAGCCTCCAGCCCATGGCCAGTTTGTGAGGATGGGGAGAGGCCTGGCATCTGGAAAGGGCTGGGACCTTGCAGCAGACCGTTGTGGCCAAGGACTCTGAATCATTAGGCGAGTCCTACAGTTCCAGTGGCACAAATTCCCTTTCAACACGGTGCTCCCTGAGCCAGGGACCATGTCTGTCCTGTCTCAGGCTCTAATTTCTCCATGTGTCAGCATCCTGCAATGCCTGCACCGAGCCCAACCACCAGGACTGAACGACATATACAGCAAGACAGTGCCAGGCTTGACTGGGAGACACCAAGAGATGGAAGAGCCTGTTCCAAAGGACAATCATTCGGGTAAAAGCATGTGTTGAACTTGTCATGTCTGTTTATAAGTGAGGGCTATTAATGCTCATTACGATCTTTTGTGATAGCACGAGATAGCTTGCACTCACTTTCTCTATGGCAAAGTGAAAACAACGCTGCCCATCCCCACGCCACCTGCACAGGAGCATCACACAAATCAGTTAATATAGTCTTGAAGCGTCTTAAGTATTATTATTATTCAAAACACCTATTTAAACTGGACCCCTCCGCTGTAGTCAGCGCTACTCCTGCTATATACTCACTCTTAATATGAACAGTATTCAGCTTTGAGTGTAACAACGTGTTGTTCCCCCCCACCCCCCCATGAGATACAGATGTTCCTGGATTTATTCTAATTAGACTCAAAACACAAGGAGCATAAAGAGATGAAATGACTTGCCCAAATTTATCCAAGACAGCCATGGCAGGGAACAACACAAACTCCTTTTCCAAAGAAGTAAACCAGTGCCCTCATCAACGAACCATTCTTCCTCTATTAATGCCTCAAATGACAGGGGGAAAATTAATTCATTACCAAATAAATTATTTAACCAGCTTGGCTTTTTTTCTTGTTCACCAATTACCTTTACATTTATTAACCTGGTTACCCACCACCCTGTTATTCCAAGTCACGGGGTGTTAACAAGACAGCCAGTTCTACCACAGCACCGAGCACCGCCTGAAGGCACCGACGCTGTCC
>NW_009260768.1:1500194-1502791 GCF_000687185.1 Egretta garzetta
TTGCCCTCAAGCGACACCAACCTCTAATGTCAATTCAGGGTCTAATCCCCCAGGGCATACTGTAGGGTTTTATTTGTCTCAAAACTTCTGAAGAAGGCTCCAACATGATTTCAGCTCTGAGTCATCTCTGTCCAACGCAACTGCTCTTTCCCGCTCAGAGTGATAACGAAGACAAACTGATGTGAGGTGCACACCAAAAAAAAAAAAGTAGAGCCACTAACTTCTTCCCCAACTGAGGGAACCATGAGCTAAACCCAGCATTTCTTTAATAGCATTCTTACAACATGTACGATATACGTATACTGAGTTTGCCATGGTTTCATCACATTCCAACAGGAGAAGCCTTGAGGATTCATCTCCAGAGCTATACAGTCATTTCACGTCACGGGGTTGGTTTAGGAGTCCTTCCTATGCGGCACAGCCTCCACAAGTTAACCACAGGTTCCCTCCTTCCCACCCCTCCAGTGACACCCGTGCAGAGACAGGAGCAAGAGCAACCAACAGCTTTGAGCAAAGGCCAGAAGGGTAGACTTCTGCCATCCCAGATGAACCTCCAAAAGAGAGGGCAACAGCAAACCAACGACTGGAGCCATCCGCTGCCGGCCCTGCTGCCGGGGACACCCCGGGGCCGAGCCAGAGCCCTCCAACATCCTTTGCCTGCATCCAGGGCTCTGCATGGCTTGAGCACCACTTCAGACATTCCAGCATATCCCAAAACAGCCCAGAACATCTTTGTTAATAAAGTTCCCAAGATAAAGACTAACGCAATCCTTTTCACAGGCTTCGCCTGGGTAATTACAAGCCTATCACTTCTGAGTTAATTACATACAGCTAAAGATGTTATTAAGTGTAGATGGAAAAAAACCATCGTAGTGGAAACAAGTTCCTTCTGCCCTTAGCTGGCTGACAGCTAAGTACTTCCAGAGAAGAGGAAAGGTGGGGAGTCTCCATTTAGCCGGTGAGCGTGCCGTTGTGCAACACTTCTACCTTTGGAAGAGGGAGCTGGGATCAAACACAGCTCACAGGTGCAGTACCACCTGAACTGGGAGACCTTTGAGACTCCACCGTTTGCATTTACGCTCTCGCCGTGACATTACAGGCGGGCAGGGCTGGGGCAAAGCCAGCAGAGATGAGCCGAGGGCTCTTGGAAGTAAACCCGCAGTCCTCCGGCGTGCCAGCCCTGGGGAGCGGAGCCATGTCAGATCGGAGCATCACTTTCTCCAGAGCTTCACAAATTAGGCACTGGGGTGTCCCTAACGGTCACTTGAAGGCAGTCAGTGGCAAAAGCTGATTTTCTTTTCACGGTAGCAGGGAAGGGTAGTATGCACAGGGAGCTATTAAACAGCAACAAGTCTTGGCTCCCGTTAATCTTCGCTTCATTTTCAACTGATAAGCAAAGGCAAAAAGACATATCCATAAGGATTCACCCTATGAACCCTTCATACAGCCCGCCCCTCCCTTGTTTTGCGAGGGGCAGGGGGTGGGCACCGCCTACATCCCTGCGAATTGCTGAAGATGGAAAGTTTCCAAACAAGGTATTCGGTACGTGCACCCAGGAAGCCCACGCAAGGGCACGAGGAACATCATTTCTCCCCCTTCCAGTCACTGCCCTGTTATTTTAAGCAGATAAGTCTGGAAAAAGAAAACGTGAGAAGCAGAAGAAACTCTGTCAGGTTGCAGCGATTAATAAATGCCAAACAGATGCACACCATCCTCGGCGGGATGATGCACGCGACAGGCCGGGGCAAACCCCAGCGAATGCGTTTCCGAGCTGAGCGCCTAAGGGCTGGAACAGGTAGCAACGGGGGGGCGGGGGGAAATCACAATTATAAAAAGCAACTGTTGGAGAAGATGCTGAAAACAAGCAGGCGGGCAAAGTGACAGCGCAGTTCAACAAGGGAGGTGGTGAAAGCCGCTGGAGACGAGGAGATGCTGTGCACCATCCCCAGCCCTGCGCCTGGAGAACAGCAGCCCCAGCTAATGGCCCATTGCATGGTGGCTGCAGCCCCACCGTGGGCACGGGGTGGGGGGATTTGGCCCCCAGGATGGACCCGCAGCCCCCCCAGAGAGGGTTTTCCAACAGCTGCCATGGCTAGGAAGGGCTCGGCTCAGCAGCAAAGGCTGAATTCCCATGCGTGGCTCGACAGAAAGCCTCTTGCCCTCATTAAAGACTCCAAGGGATGGAGTATTTACGTTCCCCCTCCTCACAACCTGATCCAGTGTTTAATTAAACTCCAAATAAACCCACACACACACTTTATTTTCCAGTGTGCAATTGGCTGAGGGAGGTTTCCAGCCTCTGTGTTTCCTGGCGTTGGGAGCGTTCATGTAGCAAACACCTTCTTGGAAAGATGCATCACCTCATCCCTTACCGCTCACCCCGCTTAGGTCCTGCTTCTCTACTGAGTCAATCCTTCAAATATTTGCCATCAATATGTCAGGTATGTGAATCAGTATTTAAGTTCTGATGTCTTGTACCCAATTAAAGACTTAATCTCCAGCTGTGCCGCCAAGACAATGCTGCCAAGGAGGAGCCATTCCCAGACTACAGCTCACAGTTGGTCCCTGCTGTAGAAAAAATCACCTCGTCTCAGTAA
>NW_009260768.1:1502868-1505987 GCF_000687185.1 Egretta garzetta
GGGGCCCTGAGGGGCGGCAGCCTCAGCTGAGGTCCATCCATCACCATCGCTGCAGCGCCAAAGGTTTGAGGCAGCAGTGGCCAGGGCTCCCCCTCCAGCAGCTCCCCTCTCCGGCCAGGGGGGAGCTCCTACGGCAACTCAGGTGCGGTTTTGCCTTTGACTTCCCACCCACCAAGCGGGCTGGAGGAATGCAGCACGGTCAGTCCTGTTTGCTCATGGAAACCTCTGGCTTTGCTATCAAATGCAGAACTGAAACCATTTCCAAGGCACTTGCTGACCCTCCACACCCATTCTGCAGTACAGGAGGCCAATAATTATTTACCCAGCAATATATTAAATAAAGCGACAAGAAAAAAAAGCTTTTAGGACAAGCAGAACTACTTATCGTTTCCTTCAATCTAGGGTTGGGTTTTTGAGAGTCATTCACCTACAGGTGATCGACAGCAGTGTTTTATGATGAAACACTGTTTGCAAAAACATCTTGCCTAAAAATGGTGCCACCAGAACTAATGAATTCCATCACCTAACCTGACATCGCCACCCACAAAACGCATTGCTCACGGATACAGATGCACAAGCCCCAAGATGCAGCATCAGCCGCGGAGTAGAGCTGATTTAACTGATAGTCTCCAAAATTCTCCATCTTTGCAACGAGGAAAACCAAGCACCGATTTTAATGCAACCTGCCCCTTGGGAGTCCGGGATCTCGCCATACATTGCAAGGCACAAGCGAGCGCTGTTGGGTCTGTTCTCAGTCTCAAGCACCTTTGCACGCCCTGGCCGCAAGCCCTCTGGTGCCCGGCAGGTTGCAGTTAGCAAATGCTGTGCACTGGACAAGACCAAGCAGGTTGTTTTCCTCTTCACGACACGTTTGGACTCCCAAAAGCACTTTTTGGGGAGAACCCCTGTCTTGAAACTGCCCGAGACAACAATAATGCAAATGCACAGAAGGGTTTACTCGTGTCCCAAGCACAGAAGTAACATTAAACAGATTTTGCAACCTGTGCTGCCACGAGGGAGGCAATATTCCCATTCCCTGCAAGGGGAAACAGGGATACAGAGAGGTAAAGCGATCGGCCCAGGGTTTCTGAAGACCACCGGTGAAAATCAGGAGTCTCTGCATTCCAGTGCACTGCTGAGGTCTGGCACAGCAGATTATTTTTAAGACAGAAGCCTGAGGATGTTTCAAAATTTAGATTAGCTTCAGAAAGCAGCACACGAGGACATCCCTGAAGTGAATGGTCCCATCAGCACACTCAGGTTAAAGTTTCTTAAGGAGATTATTTAGGAATCCTCAACCAACAGCAGGTCAGTAAAAGGCCCTCTCTAGCCCAACTAAAGTAGCCCATGAGCTTAGTCTTACTACACCCAACACCTCCTAGGTTTTGTACAGTCCTCTGCTTTGCCCTGAACACTCAAAAAGCGCTCATTGAAAATGAGAGCATACAAGCACAGAAATAAATTCAACCCCTTCACCCCAGCGTCCCAACCGCTGCCGGCTCCCTGGAGAGCAGCATCTCCCCATCAGCAGGGCGGGTGGCCCTGGGAGGCGAAGGAGAGGGCTGGGAGCCTACATCCCATCCTAAAATACAGGTCCATGGCTGGTGGGTTGAGTTATCCAGCCAGATCAGCCTCTTCTTTTCTAGATGAGTAAATTAGTCGTGACAAGCTTGGCCTGAGTTACAGCCAAGCAGCCTCATGCAGAAGGCGCTGCCGCTGCATCAGCCCAGCAAGGCACCCGGTAAACCCGAGGGCCACCCGTTCTCCCTACAAAGCCCTTGGGCAGTTTGCATCAGCCAGGTCCGCCGTGCTCGCCCCCTGCCATGGGGCTAGCTCACGCTGTGAGACCCTCGGGCGCAGATCTGCAATGGGGGGCTGGAAGAGACAGAAGTTAAAAAACCCACATGAGGTAGAGATTCTCAAAAGCAGAAGGCAGGGAAGGTAATTAAACCAGCTCAGGTGTTCCCTGCACCTCAGGCTAGTGTCAGGGAAAAAAAAACCCACATGCAGAAAAAGGCAATAGCCCATAATATGCACCCCAGCACTTCTCGGAGGCTTTTACCTAAACGTTTCCAGGGTGATGTGTACATAAGCCTGTCCTTGCTCTGAACCGCAATCACCAGCCTGACAGAAAACACCCAGCCGGGATCTGTGGACAGGCAACCGTCAGCGGAGCAGAACGAGGATTTTTGCTGGGGCTGAAGCCTGCGAGATCCCACCAGCTGCGGGGAGCCCCCACAGCACCCGGCGGTTCCCGTTCCCCCCCATCCCACCAGGGATGCTGGACAGCACGGGCGGGAGGAGCCAGGGGGGGCAGCCGGGCTGCCACCACCCAGCCTTGCACAGACCCAGACCCAACCACATCTGGGAGGAGGAGACCAGCACCGGGTGTGCGTGGGAATGTGCAAGTGCAGGGAATAAATTTATTTTAAAAAAGGAGGCTTTCATAAAACATGAATCACAAACAACAAACTCTTCTAGGAGATGAGGAATCTCCCCAGGAGCTCCCCCCCCAGCTCTTACCGGCAGGGACCCCTAACTCTGGCAAGCGAGGTGGGACTCCGAGCCCTCTGCTAGAAGAGATGTTTGTGGGGTGGACTTGCAGGCAGGAAGAACAAGTGCCCAGCAGCTGCTGACAGAGCAACAGATGCTTTCGGGTGAACAGGATGAATTTGGGGCAATGCCCAAAAGAGCCCCAAGGACCACAGCCAAGTTTAGAAGATGCTCAAGTTAACAGCATCAACACAGCCCACGTACTCCACCAGGCTGAGCTCCCTGGACCACGGCACAAGCCTTCTTCCACTGTGGCAAGGTGAAGAAGCCTAAAGTAACAGGCTTGGAAAGCCACCAAGACAGAACCACACCAGTACGACGCTTAATGCAAAAAAAAAAACCTTAATAGCTTTCTTGCAGAAAATTACACTTCCAGGATTCAGCTCCTGTCTCCCTTTACAGAAGACGGGCGGGTAAGCCACCCCCCCGTTGGAGCTCTGCATCCCTGGAGGGAAACCTCTAAACAGGCAGAAACCCACCAAGGCGACTGGGAATTGTTCCTTGTTCTGAACACAAGTCCCAGCAGTTCTGAACCCTTGGGTCCTGCTGCTGTTGTAGCTCAGTTC
>NW_009260768.1:1506006-1510318 GCF_000687185.1 Egretta garzetta
GGCACGGAGCAAGTCCCCTGCAGGCTGGGCATTCGCCCGCTGCACGGGTCAGCTCCATCAGCCCATGCAGCCCATGAGGGCCCCTGCGGCAGGGAACCCCTGGGTGTCTGAGCTTCCCAACACAACGCCCAAGACCCTCAAGGGATTCACATCGATCTGAAAAACCTGGGCAACGCTGGGAGGCATCACTAGACCAAACCCAGCCTAGTACGCCTACTGGCAAAAGAACCTCCGAGCTGTGCCCTACCACCCCCCCAGAGCAGATCCTTCTTAAAAAAAAAAAAAAATCACCTTTGACAACCTCCCCCTGTTTTGCAGATGGTACCGGTTGCAGGAAGGGGACTGAGGGACCCAGCAAGGGCAGCTTCACCACTCCAGGATTTTCTGAAGCAGTTTTGTTGAAACTGGCAACTTAATTAGCAAAAAAAAAAAAAATAAAAATCCTCTGGTATAATTTAGGAAGAAACATTATTTCCAAGTTAATGAGAAAACTATTTTAATTACAGCGTTTAACAAGTTATGACTATGCCAAAGCGTTCTCTTGGGAAGGCTACGCATATTTTCCCTGAACTTCAAGCAAGGGAGAGCGGAAGAGGGAAGGGGAGAAAGCACGGGAGGAAAACCGCAGGGAGGAAGACAAGCAGCAAGGAAAGGCTTTTGTAAAAGCAACAGCAAACTTTTCAAGCCCCTGTTCAGCCATTAGCTGATGTAAAATGAAGATAGAACCGTGTTTCTGTGGCTGTCTACTGGTACTGGCTACCCTTGATCTTGGTAATTTGCAGGCTGGGAGATGCAGGGATGCTGGCCCAGGCTGGCTCTGCACGCCACCGCTGCCGGGCATTGCCCATCGCCGTCCCCCTCCAGGTCCCCATGCACAGAGCAGGTTTTCTGCAGGCTCTGGCCACGCCGTCGCAGCCCGCAGGCATGTGGGTGCCGGGCTGGGCGGTTGGCACATCCGAGGGGTAGGAAGCTTTTCCTCTGAAGGCAGCTGATGGAGGTGATATTTGTTTTCTCTGCACGGCTCAACAGAAATATAAATTTCCTCATCAGAGCTGCAGACAGCAGCAAGTGGTGGTTCCCGTCGACTCAGGTTTCTTTCCTGGTGATGTTCCTCTGAAGCAGCCCAGGCTCCTCTCCCTTATGGGGACACTTTGGACTTGCTCAGCGACTGTCAGTCCCCCTGCTACCAGGCAAGGCCATAAAAGTCGTATCAGTTCCAGGAATGTAGCTCGATACGCAGAATTGCCATATCTGGCGGATGATTCATTGATCCACATGATCTTACGACAGGTTCTCAGGTCTTTATTATTCCTGAATCACATCTGCTTATAAATACCAGAGGGTTTTTCACACCTGGTATTATTACAGTGAACAGCCAAAGGAGGACTCATTTCAGCTGCCTTAGAAAAATATTTCCTCCTCTTTTTGGCTTTTACAGGATTACAGGCAGGGACAGGCAGCAGAGGCTCCCCAACAAACCAACCACTACATCTGCTGGGACTTCGGGTTTCAGCTACTCTCGAAGTAATTACAAGCTTAAAGAAGGGAGGAAAGAAAAAGGGGACTGAAATAAAACCAGAGCCTTTGTTTACTTCCCCGTGTTGGTTTTTAGATGATATCAAGCTCCTAACCAGGAACTCAAACAGCAGGGACTCTCTTTGATAAAACACATCCTTCCTCCCTACTGCCGGCGTTTGGGCAGGAGCTCCCGCGAGCTCGTGATCCCCATTCCCCTAGAATAAGGGAGACTGGGATTCACTGGGATTCTCCAGTCATGCAGAGGCACCGAGCACCCCCTCGGGCCAGCAGATCCCAGGACTTACCAATGGGACTTGGAAAATTGTTGGCTCGCTCACTGAGCTGAGACAACTCCTTCTTCTCCTCGTGAACCCCAAACCGTCAGAGCTTGACTAAGAGAGGAGCTGGGGTCAGAGTGAGGGGGGCCAGACGCAGGACTGCCTCCAGGGGGGCACCTGGAGCCCCGACTTTCCAATGCATTTGATCAGAAGAGTTGCAGAAAACATGAAAGTCAACTTTTCAGCAAATAAAGTATTCCCTCAGCCCTTACTTTAACGGTAAAGGCCTAGTAACAGCCTATAAAAGTTTCTACCTCCATTTCTTTGCAGGAAGCAATAGAGCGATTTCCCCACCGCCTGGGGAAATAACAACAGCGAGCCACTCTAGGAAACAGAGTACCATGGGTCACGCCGGTCCAAGGCGGCAAGTTCATCCATTTGCTGGGCCGGTGGCAAGCCCACACTCACACAAGCCTCATCCTCATCCTCCTCCTCCAAGACCTGAACCCCTGACCTCCCAACTGGGAGACCCACCTTGAGCAACTTGCCACACCGCAACCTGTCGAGATGATTAATGCCATCGACACGCAGGGTTAGCGTTGGCTGCGCGCTAAGCCACCTGTGTCATCTGTCAGTCCTCAAGAAGACACTGTTAACCACAGCTTCAAATTTCCTGAAACTGGAGATAATTGTTGGTTTTGGCCCGGCTCTGAAACGTGCCCAGTGCGCCAGGCTCAAAGGTTCCTTGGGAACGTGTGATTTAATAGGAGACACAAAAAAAAACCTGACTCCAGCAAAACTCCAGGCTTGAAGGAAGCTTTGGTGTACCTCAACAAGCTGCATTATTGCTTTTTAATATTCCTCCTAAACCACCTCTCCCTCCTGCTTCAGAGGCCTGCTGCCATCAGACCAAAGCACCAGCCAGGAACCGGGAGCTGCGATAAAAGGCGAAGCCATCGCTGCTGCCAGCGAAGTCACGCGTCGCCCCACGCGTGCACAGCCCCGCCTGCCTTTTTCCAGCTCTCACCCATCCCAGGGAAGCACAGAGTTCTGGCAACCAGCATGCAAATGCAGGGAAAAACCTCGGGAACAGGGGCAGGGTACAGCTTCAACACCGCTGAACACCCACTTGGCAACACCTCCCAGGCAGAACCCAGGTCGCCAAAGGACAGGGACTGGGTTGCTCAAGTTTGGGGTTTTTTGTCCTCTAAGCGGAGATGGAAAAAGTTTTTGCTTTTTTAAGCAACCCCAAGGCCTCCAGCAATCGCACGATCAGCTCCACGCTGGCTACACGTGGCGAGAAGCAAGATGCCCGGCGCAGGCGGGTGCACGAGGGGGGAGTACTCAAGAGAGCTCAAAGTTGCGATGTGAAACACATCTCGGAGCTGGCAGGAGCCGGGTCTGCTTCGAGCAGAGTGGATTAAAGCACAGCTCTGGCCTATTGATTTATTTTGTATTTATCGGGGAGCGCTGCCCTGTTTTGCAGGCTGGGTAGGCACGACTCCCTGGGACACCGGACCCAGCCAGGCTGGGATGAAGCAAGCACGGCATTGCCCTGGGGAAAGCAAGTCATCCCATTGCATTGCACAGAGCTTTCCCCGTGGGAATCTGTCCACTTCCACCCCTTCTCGGCAAAACAGCGACCCTAAGCCCCCCTCGTCCACCACCAGCCGGGCAGCCGCAGCCTGGGAGATGCTCCTACCTTCCTTATGTGCCTCATCCAAAGAAAATAGTTAGATTTTATTAAAATATTAAATATTTGTCCACTTTCCCCAGACAGGTTGCACATCTGCAGCAAGGTCTGTGCTACACCCGCACCCCGGCACTGTGGGACGGAGGTACCGCCTGTGCCACCCCTACCCACACCCTTTGCTGACCCAGCCCCCGGGAAGGTGGCACGGGGCCAGCAGCGCATCCCTTTGCCAGGGCTCCAGGGCCAGCTCGGAGCTCTCTGCAAAAGCCCCAGAGCACGAAGGAGTTAAAGCAGCCTCATTGCTGAGGGATTTCTCCGTAATCTGTACACATGTCATGGGGATCAGGACTGTGGGTGGTAGTGCTAGTCTGTGGCAGTCGTTCAGGCCCATGGCCCAGCACCTGACTCCTTCAGAAAGCCCTCTTATCCGAGCAGTTTTCAAATTTAATTAAGAGGGACCTATGATGGGCTTAATGCCACCGCTGTGCCAGCCCGAAAGCGCTCGCAGGAGTTTTGCACAAAGGCAGGAGGGAGCAGCGACGCAGCCAAGGGATGGCTTGGCCGGCACAGGGAGCCTCGGAAGGGGTTTGCAGAGTTTCACCCAAACCACAAAGCAACAGCAGGGACGGCGGGGGGCGGGGGGGGAAGTGAAGGTGATGCTGAGAGCAAAGGGTCAGATTCTTTTCTGCAGAGGTAATAGTGGAACCAGAAGGAAATGCAGGTTAATAAAAAACGGGCTCTGTTAGTTAAAGTTTGCCAGCCCGAGAGTGCGGAGCGTCTGCTGCGCCCCAGGACGCAGCCGGAGCCCCCGCATCGAGCAGGG
>NW_009260768.1:1510385-1513498 GCF_000687185.1 Egretta garzetta
CGCCGGGGAAACCCGCTGGTGTCGCAGTTCAGGTGCACCAGCCCTGAAGGGTCGCGTGCACCCCTCCCTCGCCTTGGAAATGCATCCGTCCTGGGTGCCGGTCGGGGAGGAGGCAAGCACGGGGCATGTCAACGGGCACTAATTTTAGTGGCTTTTCAGGACTATTTCAGTTCCAGGAAAGTTAGCTCTGGTCAGGGCAGGGACCACCAGTTTGGCAGCACAACGGCGAGAACATCAGAGCATCAGTCCACGAGGAAGATCCCCACCTAATACAAACTAAACAGACTCATTTCCTAAAATTAAGCCCAGGCCAAGATCCCAGGTGGAAGTTATGTCATTAACTGTTAATACAATTACCTGGATGACAGCAGCTATGCCCTGACTTGAAATGTGAAGTCTTGGTTTGAGGTTGGGATTGAATGGTTTGGGTCACCTTCCCCTCTCCCCTCCTCCCCCCAACCATTTTTGGCTACTGAGCAAACTCACAGAGAGCAGGAAATTCGGAAGAGAAACAGTCTCAGTGTCAATACTTCGCTGAGTCTATTTACCATGGGCTATTTGCACTAGATAATCGCTCCGAAGTGTCTCACCTCCTCCACTCTTCAAGAGCCAAATGATGTCATGGAAGCGGCATCCAGAGCAGGAGCCAAAGTGAACCAACGTAACCTGGGCCCAGCAGGAAAGTGCTCAGGAGCGCCTGCAGCCCCGTCAAATACAACTCCCCTTCTGCCCCGGGGTTGCCTGTGGCCAGCACAGGGGTGCGGAGGGGGAACATGGCCCCTCAAGAAGCTCAGGGCTGGAGGGCCACCATCCAAGTGCCGGAGCAAGCCCGGAGCTCACAAACACAACTGCACACAGGTAACTTTGAGTTTGGGCCTTTGCCTTCAAACAAGCCCAACTACAGTCATTAAACAGCACATTTGCTGAATCTGCAAACCAATCATGGCTCCGGCCGAGCTCTGTCTCCCCTTAATGCCTCTTAGCCAGCAACAGCCATGGGAGCACTGTGGCAGTCGTTCAGGCCCATGGCCCAGCACCTGACTCCTTCAGAAAGCCCTCTTATCCGAGCAGTTTTCAAATTTAATTAAGAGGGACCTATGATGGGCTTAATGCCACCGCTGTGCCAGCCCGAAAGCGCTCGCAGGAGTTTTGCACAAAGGCAGGAGGGAGCAGCGACGCAGCCAAGGGATGGCTTGGCCGGCACAGGGAGCCTCGGAAGGGGGTTGCAGAGGTTCACCCAAACCACAAAGCAACAGCAGGGACGGCGGGGGGCGGGGGGGGAAGTGAAGGTGATGCTGAGAGCAAAGGGTCAGATTCTTTTCTGCAGAGGTAATAGTGGAACCAGAAGGAAATGCAGGTTAATAAAAAACGGGCTCTGTTAGTTAAAGTTTGCCAGCCCGAGAGTGCGGAGCGTCTGCTGCGCCCCAGGACGCAGCCGGAGCCCCCGCATCGAGCAGGGTCTCGCCCTGTGCATGGGTGGCAAGGAGGGGGCTGCGGGAGGCGAGCGAGGCAAAGCCGTGGCAGCACCGGGGTGGAGGAGCCAGGCAGGGGCAAGGATCACGCATGGCTCTCTCCCGACGGGGAAAACCGCTGGTGTCGCAGTTCAGGTGCACCAGCCCTGAAGGGTCGCGTGCACCCCTCCCTCGCCTTGGAAATGCATCCGTCCTGGGTGCCGGTCGGGGAGGAGGCAAGCACGGGGCATGTCAACGGGCACTAATTTTAGTGGCTTTTCAGGACTATTTCAGTTCCAGGAAAGTTAGCTCTGGTCAGGGCAGGGACCACCAGTTTGGCAGCACAACGGCGAGAACATCAGAGCATCAGTCCACGAGGAAGATCCCCACCTAATACAAACTAAACAGACTCATTTCCTAAAATTAAGCCCAGGCCAAGATCCCAGGTGGAAGTTATGTCATTAACTGTTAATACAATTACCTGGATGACAGCAGCTATGCCCTGACTTGAAATGTGAAGTCTTGGTTTGAGGTTGGGATTGAATGGTTTGGGTCACCTTCCCCTCTCCCCTCCTCCCCCCAACCATTTTTGGCTACTGAGCAAACTCACAGAGAGCAGGAAATTCGGAAGAGAAACAGTCTCAGTGTCAATACTTCGCTGAGTCTATTTACCATGGGCTATTTGCACTAGATAATCGCTCCGAAGTGTCTCACCTCCTCCACTCTTCAAGAGCCAAATGATGTCATGGAAGCGGCATCCAGAGCAGGAGCCAAAGTGAACCAACGTAACCTGGGCCCAGCAGGAAAGTGCTCAGGAGCGCCTGCAGCCCCGTCAAATACAACTCCCCTTCTGCCCCGGGGTTGCCTGTGGCCAGCACAGGGGTGCGGAGGGGGAACATGGCCCCTCAAGAAGCTCAGGGCTGGAGGGCCACCATCCAAGTGCCGGAGCAAGCCCGGAGCTCACAAACACAACTGCACACAGGTAACTTTGAATTTGGGCCTTTGCCTTCAAACAAGCCCAACTACAGTCATTGAACAGCACATTTGCTGAATCTGCAAACCAATCATGGCTCCGGCCGAGCTCTGTCTCCCCTTAATGCCTCTTAGCCAGCAACAGCCATGGGAGCCATCACCATCCAACAGCCTCTGAAAGCCAAAATCACCAGGTTCCCCCCAGCTGAATCCCAGCCTTTCGCTCCAGGTGGGACCATCACATCCTGCCCATCAGTAACAGCATTTCCTCCACACCACACACAACTAGAAAGGGTTACGCTCAATAACGGGTGACAAGGCCCCCAGGATGCCCCTGTGGGTCTCCTCACTCCCGATGAGGACCACCAAGAGCACCCTCGCACTCCTCAGCAAGCAGAGCCAAAATGCAACCCAGGTAGCAGCGGCCTTCCAACGCCTGCAGCCCTGTCTGGCACCCCAACCCGCCCCTCCAATTTCTGAGCACCAAGCCCCAGCTAAACCCACTGATCCCAGCCCATGAATGAGCACCACGGCACATGAGCAGGGGGTGACAGCAGGGGTCTGAGCCATGTGTGGGCAATTCACTGCCTGGCAGCCCCCTCCAAAGCATGACAGAGCCACAGCATCTCGCCCAGGGCCACCCAGCTCAATTAGCATTTAGTCCCACAAGAGGCAGCCACCAAAGCAAAA
>NW_009260768.1:1513832-1517262 GCF_000687185.1 Egretta garzetta
GCTAATACACCCCGCACATGTCCAAACACGTTTCCTCCCGGGCACTTTCTGGGCCAGGGAGCTGCTGCCCGGCTGGGGGAATTTGGATGAGGACCATTCTTGGGAAAAGCTCCCAGATCCCATCCCATCGCCCCAGCAGGGCTGCAGCCAGGGGGCAGGGCAGGGCACTGAGCCCAGGCACCGGGCAGCCGGGGGGGGTCCGGGCGCTCCTTGGAGGGGACCCCATGGGGAAGGGGACCCCCTTCACCCACACAGACTTCCAGGCCCTTGCAGGGGAGGGGACCCACATGAACCGAGGACAACTCACAAGCTGGCGTTCCCTCCAGCTCCTTTCAGCTCTCCGTGGGCATGCTCCAAAATGCACGCACAGGGACCGCCGGGACAGGCCTGTGTGAGGGTCCGGGCACTCCTTGGAGGGGACCCCATGGGGAAGGGGACCCCCTTCACCCACACAGACTTCCAGGCCCTTGCAGGGGAGGGGACCCACATGAACCGAGGACAACTCACAAGCTGGCGTTCCCTCCAGCTCCTTTCAGCTCTCCGTGGGCATGCTCCAAAATGCACGCACAGGGACCGCCGGGACAGGCCTGTGTGATCTTTCCTTGGCAGACCTCAAAAAGAAACATCTTGCCATTTTATCCCACTATTTAAAAAAATAAAAGCAAAGGCGGGGGGGGAACATATCAGACGATTAAATATCCGCAAGCAGCTGAGAGAAAGAAGAGGACAGGAACCAAGAAAAAAAAAATCTGCTTTTTATTATTAAACTATTATCTCAAATTTCTAATAAGCAGGTTGAAGTTTAAATTACAAGATCTCTAACAAAGTCAGGATCCAAACAGTTCAGGAGCCTTCAGATAACAATCGCCTTTCCCCGGATCGGTTTCAAGTCATTTCTTTGCAGAGACAAAGCTCCCATTCAGAGCGGGGCCGGGGGACCTCAGGGCTTTTATTACCCTCAGCATTGTAGCCCCGAAGACGCAGCGGCGGGGAGAGAAGCGGGTCCTGCTTTCCCGGCGATGCCGAGGGCAGCGCACCTGCGGCAGGACAGCGCGGCGAGGCCACCGGCACCGGCGGAGAACGGAGGCTCAGCCCAGCCCCAGCCCTGCTCAGCACAGCCTTGCACATCGCCCAGATTTAGGGTGAGAAAAGGAGGGGAGCGGGGACCCCTGAGCGCACACAGGGGACTGTCAGACGCGGTCTGCACGGGGTGAAAACGGCTGGAGAAACCAGCTCTGGACCCCATAGCAGCAACCAAATCTGGATGCTGTGAAGGATAACGCCAGAGCCAAGTGATGTGCCACGGCTTGTTAGAGCTGGGATTAAACCTCAAAGCTTGCCTTCTGCTGGTAATCTGGCAGGAAGGACATACCCAACCTCTGATAAATACAAGTTCTGCTGAAATGTAAGGGGAAGAGACATTTGATAGTCATTTGGGAAGGTGAAACTGGGCCGGGAGAGCAAACCCTTTGCCAGGTGATAAGCAGAGAGCTCACGGAGCAAACGGCAGCGCAGTCTCCGTTTCCAGCACCACGGATCGTTCCTCACACAAGACACTGGATCCAGCATCCTCGGTGCCTACTGCAAAAGGATCCTCAACTAGAAAAGCCAGAGTTAAACCAACCCCCTCGGGGCAGGGGTTCCCAAATGGGTTGAAGGACCCGCAGATCATGGCCTGACTTCTAGTTCCTGTGCCACTGGACACAGTGCTCCAAGGTCTGTGTGCATGGCTGATACAGAAATACAGGGTGCCTGGCAAATGCAGACACCCCAACCCCGCTTCCAGCTGCGGGGCTGGATATGCTAAACCCATTTTCAAATCAAGCACCTTGGAAACGTCACCCCAGGAGCCTTCGGGAGCTCCTTGCCCAGGTTCCACCAGCTGCTGGCAAGGTGTCTGCCCCACCTCCCTTCAGCCAGTGCCCCCAGGAGGTACCACCGCCTGGAGAGGCAACAGCACTTGGCCTAATTGGGGTTAATTAGACAGGTGCAGTATAGCACATTGCACCATGCCACAATGACCAGCTTGTCAGGATCTGGCTGGGGGTCCCTGCGGACACCAAGACACAGGCTCAGGGCTTGCATCCCCGGGAAAGGGCTGGCCAGCACGGCGCTTGCAGGGGACAGCAAGCAGAGCCTCACCACCCGCCTCCTCCTCAGCGTGGGGAGGGAGGATTTGCCTGAAGATGTCACCCCTTCCATCCCTCCCCTTGCCCCCAGCCTGCTCCCTTTCCATGGCGATGGGGGGAGGAATCTCTTCCCCAAGCTGCTTTTCCCCAAGGGTCTTCCCCTCTCCCCCAGCTCCCCCCTCTTCTCCCCCTTCGCTCAGTATTGAGGCCGATAATTACCACTGAATAGCCTTCCAGATTCCCATGCTCGTCAGCCTGCCCTCCCCTCCCACCCGCCTCCTCCAGCCCCGAGCAGGGAAGGAAGGATTAGCCGTCGCGGGCCGCAAAGCAGCCCCCCATCCTCCCCCGCTCCCTGTGCCTGTTTTGGCCCACCTGCCTGGCAGCTAGTGGGGGTGCCAGCGAGGCACAGGGAAGGGTTGCCCGGCACGGGGAGTTTCACCTTCTTGCACCTGCAGACACCAGTATAAATCAGTGCGCACCCACTAGCAGAGGAATTTCTGCTGCCTGCCACCCACCAGTGGAGGGTTGGATGCAGGAAGCCGAGCTGGGGACGATGCTGGAGACCTTTCTGCTGAGCACAGGGACCCGGGACACAGCCCCCCCCCCCATTCCTACATCCTCCCACGTGCAAGAAATCACGCGCTAAAGGCTCACGGCATCACCCACGGCTCCCGTTTCTGAGCAGAGTTGAGGCAGCAATTCTACCCACGTCACACAGCAAAGCCCAGAACAAACCGGCAGCTCCCAAACCCTCTCCTCTGCTGGGGCCAGAAGCCACGAGACTGAACTTTCTCCTCTGCATTTGGTCCCTTTGGCCAACTTGATGAGGAACACGTCCTGGGCAGCACCGGGAAGATGATGGTCCCTCGCACAGCCCCAAAGAGCCATCCACCCCATCCGTCCCACTCCAATGCCGGTTGTGCCAGCAGCAGACAAAAGAATGGGGTAAATGCCCCAAATTAGCACTCAGGTTGGTTTGGGTGGGGGCAGGCTGCACCCAGGACCTTGCACCCTTGCCCACGCACCAACCAGGGCTGGGAGGCGAGAGCAGCCCTAGGCAGAAGCCCGGGAAGGGGAAGGCAGGTGATTTAATTCCTGCTCTGCCAACAACCTATATATCACCCTGAAAAACTTCCCCCGCGCCTTCCTGGCCCAGCCTCCCTTCACAATTCCTCTAATTAATTCAGGAGAAAATTAATTACAGCGGGATTTTCAGAAGCACAGCATCTAATGATCAACTCCCTACGCTCTAAACCAGATAATCTCAGGCTCCTATTTGCGCTGCCAAACCTGGCTCTCCC
>NW_009260768.1:1517347-1518839 GCF_000687185.1 Egretta garzetta
AAAAGCGAATCAGAGCACTAAGGTCAGGCCCTGAAAAACAACAGAACTGCCTAAAGAAACCCCAGCGTTAATCCCGTCATGCTTCCGCCAAAAGATTCCCCTTTTCAAGTGTTTTCTTCCTGGTAAACAAAGTTCTCTCCATTGGGCTGTGAATTTCAGGACACGGTTGCTTAGTAATACCGGGCTGAAAACCAGGAGGTTCGTCCTTCGCCCTCCTCGGAGAATAGCAGAGGGTTTATTAGAAAAAATTAAAAAGGCTATTGAAATCTAAAGGCAGGGCAGAGCTGATTTACACCGCAATTACTCCCGTCCGAAGGGGAGTTTTGCTCCCAATAACTTGGATCAGCACGCAATGGAGATGCCCTCCCCAAGAGCCAGCTCTACCCCTCTCCCCTCGGTCTTGGGGACGGATGCTCCTGCAAGGTCATGATGCCGAGCATCCAAAACTCAGGCTCCGCATCCCCCCCGCTCACCCAGGGGCTGCCCCCGGGCACCACTCTGGACCCTGCCCCCAGGCACCGCTCTGGACCCTGCCCCCAGGCCTGCCCCCCACTCACCCAGGGGCTGGAGGCAGCTTCACCCCGTGCCCACCTCCCTGCCTGCTGCGGGAGCGATGCCTGCGGGAAACCCCTGCGCTCCCTCTGCCCTCGCTGCCTGTATTTCCACGACCTCGGCTTTCCCTGGGGTCAGCAGCGCCATCTCGACACCCTCCGCACCCACGCCGGCGCCCAGCGGTTACCCTGCCCCTGACAGCCACGTGCTCCGAAATGTGCCAGCCATGAAACAACGACAAGGCTCAACTCTTCCCCCTTCCCATGAAGCGGCTCCTCCTCCGAGCATCCTCCACATCGCAGCGGGGAGGACGAGCTGGAGCACCAGGCCAGGGTGGGAGATGAGGGAAGCGCACAAGCTGGAAGTGCTGGAGCCGTCCCCCTGTGTCCCTCAGCATCCTCCCCGTGCATCGCAAGAAAGCAAAACCCCACGGGCAAGAGAAGGCCACCGAGGGCACTGCACCGTGAGCCCAGGTTTGCACAAACCTTGCTCTCCCAGTGGTACAAACAGCGACTAAAATACCCCCCTCTGCCTGCCCTACTTAAATCTCAGGGACGGTTTCAGCAGCGCGTGGAGCCCAGAAGGATGCATGGATGCTCTTGGCCCGGGTACCACGAACGAGAGGCCCCTCCGTGCCGTGGGCTCCCAGCAGCACCCGCGAGGAAAGGGCTAGCAAAGGCGCCACGGCCAAAACGGCTCCTGGCAGCCTGCGTGTAGGCGAACAATAATCCTCAGCTTGGCCTTAAACGGGTCAGGAGCCTTTCAGTCCATGGTCTGGCACCGCTTCTGCTTCCAAAGCCCAGATCCCACTGACTTCACTAGGAGTTAGGCGCCTGAGTACATCTGGCCCCAACTTCACAGCATCCTCCGAGACGCCCAGTCTGAGCGGCTCCAGCGATGCTCCCGGCCTGCCTGGAGATCTCACATCTGCTTCCACTTA
>NW_009260768.1:1528684-1530221 GCF_000687185.1 Egretta garzetta
CCGCTCGCCCGAGCCCCCACGTCGCTGCTTCTTGGCAAGGGACCGGCCCGAGTTTGGCAGAGATGGGAAGCTGTTCAGCTGCATCGGCGAGCTTGGAGGAGCCTTTCCGTTAGGGATTTGCTCCGACTCCCGACGAGCTGTGTCAGTCACACTCAGCCATTAGATAATAAATGAGAAATGCGTTTGCCTGGGGGGCAAAGGAGGGCACCGCCAGCAGGCAGGGCTGGCCAGCAGCAGAGCTGCACCCTTGGCGCTCCACTAAGACCACCCCAGCAGCAAAGGTACATCCCCCCCCCACCATCTATTAGCTAACAGGTGCCTGCCTCGGAGCACAGAGGAGATTTTAGGAGATCAAAGCAGGCTTTCACTTATTCCAGCCTCTTAAAACTCCATTTAAAAATTTGACTGCGTGTTGTGCTTCGCCTGGAGTAAGACGACATCTTTCTCTCCAAAGCCGGCCGGCGCTCAGCTGCTTCGCCACGGCGCTCAAAGCATCCTCGGTGCCGGCCGTCCTCCCTCCGTGGGTCCCAGCAGCACCGCAGCGGGCAGCCGGGGCAGAAACGGGAGCTGCGATACAGAGCAAAGCCCGAGCTCCCCGGGCCGTTAGCGTCGCATCGGGACTCCGACTCGCGGAGCGGCACCAGCGCTTGGCTGGAAACGAGCCGAGGAAACCACGAACTTTAGTTTGAAAAAGAGACCAGCAAATACAAACAAAGCTGCCATTAAAGTCGCTTTAAGTTTTCGGAGGTGTTTTTTTGGTGAACAAAAAGAAAAAGCAACCCTAACTCTTGCGAAACTCAGCTTTTTACCAAAACGGTTTCCAAGCCCAGATTTGGGTACAAAAAGATAACAAGAGGACAAACTTTTTTTTAGATTATATTGGGGTGAAAACCTCCTTCCCCTGAGCAAACGAGCATTAACGGTGCTTGCACAGCAGCCCCCGCAACCAGCAGCAGGATGAGGCCCGCCACCCTGCTACCGTCTGCCTGCACACGTGTAAAACCCCTCTCCTGCTACGAGAAAGAAGCAGCCATTGCCAGCAGGCGATGGAAACGCAGCCAGGGCAGGCACAGGGAGGAGCACACCCAGGCGCCCCGGCACGTGGGCAAAACCGGGGTTCAGTGCCACCGGCCGGCGACGCCAGCCAGGGATTCCCAGCCCTTCCCCTCCGCCCGCACAGACACCTCTGCAGCCCGGGGGGGTCCCCACAACCAGCCCCTCGAGAGATGCTCCAGAACAGAGGAACGAACCCCGACAGCAATGGACGGAGCCACCGACATGAGAGAGAGAAAATAAAGCCCCGGTTGTGCACCCAGCCCCGGCGCTGGGCTGCCTGCGTCATCCTCCAGATAGCAGCACCCGCAAGGCCGAGGTCTATTTTCTGTTTGTTTTCCCAATTTCTCAGCAGCAAACCAGGCCAGTTGGAAAGAAAAGGAGTCAAAAAACAGAAGGGAGGAGAAGGGAAGGGGGGGTGGGGGGGAAATCAACTCTTCGCAATCGAGTTGTCCCTCTCCATGAGATTTTAATCCTGCGGCAG
>NW_009260768.1:1530281-1531863 GCF_000687185.1 Egretta garzetta
GAGGGCAGCGGCGCAGCCCCCGCTCCCCGAGCGCCGCTGCGGGGGCACCAGCTGCTGTTAACTGGCTTTTCGAGCAGACATTTCCAACCCCCTCGCCCTTGAAGCCTCTGGACCGCAAATTCTTTTTTAACTGTTGCTTTTGCGGCGTTTTAAAGTTTCTTTTTAAGCTTTCACCTTCCAGCCAGGTCCCCCCCTAAGCCACGTTTCTGGGCCCGTGGAAGATTCGGCCGTGCCCAAGCGGACAAAATCAGCTTTTTTTGACTCCCTAAAGACACGGAGCATCGGACCCGAGGGGTCAGCTCGGAGTTTTAGTTTCTGGACGAGCATCCCCTCCATCCCACCCCAGGCACTGCCGCGGTGAGACTTTATTTTAATTAAGTTAATTAAAGTAAGTAAGCTCTCGGAAGCATCACAATTCGCCGCACCCCGGCTACCCCTGCCCGTCTTAAAGGGGACGGGGGGGGGACGGGACACACGACACGCGTGGCCGTGGGCAAGGGAGCGAGCATCGCGTTCCCATGGCAACGCCACAGCCCTGCGAGAAAGGGATGGGGAGGCGATGACATCATCAGCGGGGCCAGCCAATGGGCAGCAGCGGCGGTGATGTCATGGCCTCACCCCACGGAGCACGGGTGGGGAACCGCGGGGTGACCCCGGCGGGGAGCGCCCCCCGCGGCATCCGTGGGACGGGGCGCCCGCGGGGGGGGGACAGGCACCCACGGGACACGACACGGATGGCACCCAGAGGGGTGGGACAGCCCCGGGGGGGGTAGGGGTGTCTTTCATCCCTGTGTTCACCCAGCAGAAAGGGGTCCCCGCGGGGAGGGGGGGGCACAGGAGGGCAAACCCACCCAAATGGGGCAGTGGGTCCCACTCACCAGGCTGGAGGCCCTGCTGTGACCCTGCAGCCAAGGCACTTCAGCACTGTGAAATTGGGGGGGGGGGGATTAAGGCCAAATTTTCATAGAATCCCAGCATCATTTGGGTCAGCAAAGCCCTTTAAGCTCCCCCAGCCCAGCCATTCCCCTACCCCTGCCATCCCACCCCCAAACCCTGGCCCTCAGCACCGCCTCTGCCCAGCTGTTAAATCCCCCCCGGGGGGGGGGGGACTCAACCCCTTCCCTGGGCAGCCCCTTCCAGTGCCTGACAGCCCCAAGGGGAAGGAATTGTTCCCCATGCCCAACCTCACCCTGCCCTGGCACAACTTGAAGCCATTTCCCCTCGTCCCATCATCCGTTCCCTGGGAGCAGAGCCCAACCCCCACCTCACTACCCCCTCCTCTCAGGCAGTCATAGAGGAGAAGGTCCCCCTCAGCCTCCTCTTCTCCAGGCCATTTTGCTTTTTACTATTTTAGACTTTACCCAAAGCCGGGATGGTGGCTCTGGGCACCCCCAGCCAACCCCGCAGCCTGGACGCCCAACACACTCAGACACCGCGGTGGGTCCACAAGCTACGACTTCATAAAAAACCATCAAACGTGGAAAGTCCTGGTGACTGCGGCCACAGCGGAGCTGCGGGCAGGGTCTGCACCAAGGCCTTGGGGCTCAGATTTATCGCTAAGTCACTGCAAAAGAGTAAATCG
>NW_009260768.1:1532455-1538148 GCF_000687185.1 Egretta garzetta
GAGACGGGAGGAACACCCGGCCGGGTGCAGAGGATGGGTGGAAGGGGCCCAAGCCAGCCCTGCTGATGCCACCCAGCCCCTTCACTCCCCCTCTTCACCCACCCTGGGGGGACGGAAGGGTGGCACTTGGAGCCATCTCCCAGGTGGCATCCCCGATGGTGATGAAGGCAGATGGGGCACGTGGCCGGAAAGCTGCCGGGGTGCTTGGGGGAGCCACGCGGAGGGGAGGGAGAGACCCAGAGCCAAACCCGGCGTCATCTCACATAAAGCCATGCTAATCAGTGCTCTCAAGCAGCGGAGGAATTTTATCACCTTAAGACAACTCCGGGCAGGTTTCTCCTCCTTTTTCCCTCTGTTTATCAAACACCGGGGCGGAAGCTGGACCCTCAGCTTCTCCCTCAAGGAGGATGTTACCACGTTTTCCCAAACTCCACAATTTCCGAGCTAGCGGCTACCACAGATCGATAAGCACCAGATGCCCAACGCTAAGAACCCACCCCAAGTTGAGCACCTCTCGCTGGCAGCAACCAGAGAGGGAAAAACCCATTTAGGGCCAAGAACACAATTTGGGGAGCCTAGCAGCTAAGGCCCCAAGCTGCGGGGTCCTCAGCATCTCCCTGCTGCAGCAGCAGCACACGTCAGGCAACGTGGAGCTTGCAACGCCGCGCCGGGCCCTCCCGGCCAGCTGGGACACAAGCCACGGTCACTGCAGCTTGGTCTATTTGCTTCATGTCCTGCAGCCTTGAGAAACACAGGAGGTGCCTCCAGGGAAGATCTTGCTCTCCTCATCGTAGCTCACTGCTTTGTAGCTTAGGGATGGTCACCCAAGAGCTGGCTCCAGCCCCCGAGGGTTGGAGCCTGGGAACCCCAACGCCCCTGGCTCCCCAACACCCCTGGCTCCCCAAAGCAAGACCCACAGGTCTGCTCCAGCGCGTCTCACCAGCAGGTCCTTCACAGATGGCTTTGCTGCAATTGCTAATTTAGCAAGAGAGAGGCTGGGGCTTGTTAGCAAGTTGGATTACAGGGGGATTAGCGATGATAACGCTTCCGATACCGTGGCCCAGTGGCACAAGGTCAGCCATAAAAAGCCAGAATATCACCACAGACTTTGTGATAACCTAACATAACTGGGTCCCTGCCAAGAAGAGCTATGAGCATCTCGACAGCAAAGACAGATGGGCCAGAGCACCTCGGCAGCCTCCCGACCTGCTAAAGAAGGTTTGCCAAGAGCAGCCCACAGATGCACGGCGGGGAAGAGGAAAGCGCTGTGAGCCGGTGCATTTGCACACAAAAACCCCCGCACCTCCCTGGAGCACCGACAGAGCCAGCCTGGGGGCTCCTACGCCAGCCAGCCAGACACACAGCTTTGCTGCCCACGCAGCAGGCAGGTCTGAGCTCAAGGGATGCTACGGACCTTCCCCGGACAAATTTTGGCACAGGATGAAATCTCAAGATGCAGCCAGTCCCCTCTCTCCCTCCCAGGCTGGAGCCAGACCCTGCTCCATCCTGCACGGAGCCACCCTCTCTAACCGTGCTTAACAAAAAGCGACAAAAATAACTTTCAAAACCCAGCTTGTTCTGAAAACAACACATTCCTCACCGCTCCTCAGAGCTACGGAGCACGGAGAGCCCCAGCACCAGGACTCCCTCCGGTGCAAACCAGCCCAGAGCCCCCCAGCGCACGCCAGGTCCCGGGTGGCAGCCGCCAGCAGGTCCCCCCTGTGGCTCTTGCCCACCATTCGGAAAAGCCTGGGGAGGAAGAGGATTTGTTGGCTGCCGTCGGGCCCGTTCCTGCCCAACAGGTTTGCTCTCCGGTCGGTCCCACATTGTTACTGTTCCCATGCAACCCCCGTAGGCATATTGGGGCACGTCCGGAAACGATTACGATCAGCTACAATAATGTTCGAGCAGCTCCAGAGCCCAGCCAATGCAGAAAAACACCCTGTTCCGTCGTTTTATGAATGAGTAAACCCTTATGCTTTCTATAAACGTCAAGATAAATTACCTGTGGGCATTCCCCTCTCAGCACAAACAACCACTTTACTGCTGCAGCTTTTTAATGGAGACATCAACCCGAATTACTTTCTTTTCCTGCGGAGGTGGGGATATCAAAGAAGGGGGCAATGATCATGCCCAGGGTTCCAAAAGTTTAACCTTCCTCACCCCACCTGCAAGGCTCCTGAAGGCAAAAAGCCTTCACAGCCGCTCGCTGGGGTCACGGGCAGCAGCATCCAGGGCCTCCAGGTTGAGCAGTGCCTTTCAGGAGGAGGAAGGGCAGCCCAGAGAGCAGCAAAAAGCCAAGTCCTCCTGGGGAAGGACAGCCGGTGGCTTCATCACTCCATGGCTCTGCACCCAAGTAGAGAACTCATCTTCAGGCGGCTCCAGGAGGACAAGCCAGGCACAGTGACCATGGGCAAGGCTAAGGAGGGGCTCAGAAGACCCTGCCCAGCCTCCAGCACCGCAGACAGGACCCCAGAGCCACGACAGAGCCGCCAGGAGCGCTCCACACCAGCCTCTCCCAGGTCCACCATCACACTGGCCACCCCTCCAGGACTGGGGAGGGGGACTACAGGTTTAAACTTTGGGAAAACCCTTAGAGCTGTCACCTCCTTTCCCACTGCAGGAACCAGGATGCTCTGTGTCCCATGAGAAGCCACCCTGTCCCAGCAAAGCAGCACAGAACCGGGGGGGAAAACAGGCTGTCCCCCCCAACGATGCCCCACAGGCAGCCTGGGAGATGCCGCATTCCCATGATGGGCCATTCCCCGCTGCCACTTTCCATCCCCTCCCCCTGGAGCTCAGGTCTGTTTTCCTAAACACATTTGGAAGAGACACAGCTCCCTTTCCCAAACATGATTCACCTTCTTTCAGCATTGATAAGGCACATCTAAAAATACACAGAGATAGCAATCTCCGAGACACAGGTGTTGGCCTTTCTGGCACAGCAAAAGAACAGGGAAACAACCAAATATTGCGCTCAATAACCTGAACCCATATTTTTAATTTCAGGATCTGGGTATGGAAAGAAAGTCACAGATGTACCAGTGCCCTCTGCTCAGGGAGGGGCTGCAGCAGGCTGCTTGTGGCCAACGGGCCAGCCCCAAGCTGGCCGAGCACGTCTCAAAGCCCTGCACCTCTCAGAGAGGGGGGGGAAGAAGAGCCAGGACACATTTCTGTAGGGCCACCGCGTGCTGGTGACCCCATAGAAGTCCCCTGGGTCTCGTGCCACGGGTCCCCATCACACCGGCACAGCAGCACATTTAGAAGCGATGCCGGGATGAGGACAGACACCAGTCGGGAGGGCGGCGAAGCAGGGCTGAGGCTTTGCAAGCTGCCAGGCAGCCTGGCTGCACCCCACGGAGCCCAGGACCGAGCTGAATCTTGGGGTGCATTGTTTCAGCTGGGGGACCCAGGGCTTGCAACTGCTAGAGCAGCAGCCGCATCTCTGGATGGATCCCCACATACAGGGCCTGGGATGGGAAAGAAAAACCACCCAAAAAAAAACCCCATCACCAAAACAAAACAACCCCCCTCTAACTCCCCGGGCTTCCTTCAGGCCCTGACTTGTTAGGCAGGCTCGCTCTGGTGCTGTGGCTTATCCAAACATCTTCATCTCTTTCATAAATTCAATCCCTCCTTATCAGCCATCAGGAGGAAATGCAGGAGCTTTAGCGACTGAAGTGTGGGGAAGAGCCCAGCTTTGATTAACCCACTTAGCCCCGGAGGTCACTCCCGGTTCAGTCCTTGTGGATTCACATGTTCTCAATCACGTACGTGGAAGGCAGGCTGGAGGCGAGAGGGCTTTCCGCATTAAGGAGTGAGCAGGGAGGGAAGGGTCTGCAAATATTCATCTCAGAACTGCCAGTTCCCATGACTGAGAGAAGGTTGTCAAAAAAACTACCAGCTTTTCTTCAAGCCTCAGCTCCTGGAGCCATGGGAACAAACAATAGCCTCAACTTTAGGATT
The DNA here is from genome assembly GCF_000687185.1 of Egretta garzetta. Taxonomy (NCBI): domain Eukaryota; kingdom Metazoa; phylum Chordata; class Aves; order Pelecaniformes; family Ardeidae; genus Egretta; species Egretta garzetta. The sequence goes on from NW_009260768.1 coordinate 1,536,422, forward strand.
TGGGTTTTTAAAAAAAAAAAAAATTATATTTCTGTAGCAACAGGCTGCCAGGGTGATTTTTTTTTTTCTGGGTGACCGGAACACACCCCAAAGGGCTGACATTTGAAAGTAAATAAACTCCAGGAGGCCTCCTCTAGGTTTCGTGTGCCCTTTGCATATGTATTAAAGCACATGGAGGAGGAGAACGTTGTGGGGAAGCCGTGTCCGCTCCCACAGCCAAGCGGGCAGCAACGTTCTTTGCGAAGGGCACGTTTTTGGTAGGGAGCTCCCAAGGTTTTGATTTCCCTACCCACGTGGGCCGGGAGATGGTGGGGGGAAAGCCGTGTCCGCTCCCACAGCCAAGCGGGCAGCAACGTTCTTTGCGAAGGGCACGTTTTTGGTAGGGAGCTCCCAAGGTTTTGATTTCCCTACCCCAGAGCTAATGTTTGCTCCCTGCTGCACAGAAAAACCGCCACGGGATTTGTGCCGTTCCCCAGGTGAGGTTTCCAAGTCCAAACCTCAGTTTGTAACCCAGGTAATAATTTGTGTTTCGGCAGTTCTCAGCTCTGGGCAATGTGCAGGCACCCATGAAGAGACCCAGGCAGGGAGAAAGGCTCTTCCAAATGGGAAAAATAATCCTAATTTTTGCTAAGACCACCTGCAAAGCAGCCAACCCCCTCCTACCGCCACTCACAGGGACAAGGCACAGCAAGTTCCATGTTTAACAACGCATTAACAGGCGGCAGCAGCAGTGTCCGGAGCATGGGGAGGCACAAGTCCCCCACCCAGGCATCCCACAGGACTCACTGCAACACACAGAGACCACGCAACTTGCCCAAGGTCAAGGAGGAGCCTGGGGCAATGGAAACATGGCACTGGTGTTTGTCATGGCACTTAAACTGCAGGACCTCCCTCGGGCAGCTTCTCATATTTGCCCAGCCCAAGCAGTAGCTGAGGGCAAAATCCCTGCTGCAGGTCCAGGGCCATGTGGCTTCGTGGTGTGACAGGAGCCTTCCCACCGCTCCCTTACCATGGTGGCCCTTGCACATCCCACTGCTCCGATCCAGGGTGCAGAGACAAAGTGTCCACCCACCAGCATCATTCTCCAAAATGCCCATCCTCCTCCTCCTCCTCGCAGTCACTTATGGCTACCTGACTTGATCTAACCCTAGGTTACGGGGGGACAGGGACACCACAGCAGAGTTTGTCCCCTGAATTCATTAGGTGGTGCTCTCTTTCCCAGAAACAGCGGGGCTCCCATTTCCGCCACCCTCAGCACCTGAAGTTCACTTTTCCGTACCAATGCACAGGAGAGGAAGAGGCAGGTTTTCCCAAAAAGCATTCCAGTCAGCCCAAGGTATTGGAGAGGGTGACATCCCCCCAAAACCAGCCTGGAAAACGCCCTGCTGGGAGCAGAGCCCAGGGTAGCACAGCTACACGAGGTCCTCCCTGGCCAAGCTCACCACAGCATGCAGATCCCGGCAGCTGGGGATGGAGCTGCTTCCAGAGGGATGCTGATGGGAGGAAGGAGAAGGGAGCCCATAGTGACAGCCATAAAAAGACCACAGACCGACGCAGTGTTAGTTTACAGCTTCCCAACATGTGCCTGCCTATCTCAGGCACAGCAGGGAAAGGCTGTTTTGGGGATTTTTCCCCTGCTACTTCTCAGTTTGCAGATGCTCCACCAAGCCCAAAGCCACATTCTCCACTGCAGAACCTCTGCACTGAAGTAGGCAACAGTCAACAAG
>NW_009260768.1:1538164-1542744 GCF_000687185.1 Egretta garzetta
AGCAGGAATCACGCCATCTGCATCCTGCACCCCATCTGCAGATGCAGGAGGAGCTGCCTGGCCTGCCAGCAAACGCCCTCCAGTTCATCCCAGGAACCTACTGGTATGAAGCGTCAGAGAAAGCAGCTGTGACGGGAGGAGGAAGGAGCCCACCTTTAGATTACCCAAGGGCATCATCCTCGGGCACAGCAGCTCAACAGTGAGGGGCGAGCAAGGAGGAGCTGAGCCCTCTGCCAAGGCTGGCCAGGCTTGTCAGTAAACCCAGTGCTGGGTGGAAACACAGCTGGGAGATTAATTAAGCAGCAGGCTGCAGATGAAACCAGCCTGCTCATTTCTACAAACAGCTCTCTAATAGACCACGGAAAGATTTCCTTGGGGAACAGGGAGCAAACACATCACCTGAGGCGCCTCAAACTGCGCGGAAGAAGGATACCTTGGAGAACAGCAGAGCAGGGCTGGATTAGATGGCCAGATAGGTCTTTTCCCAGATTTAATCTTTGTAATTCATTGTCATTCCCACAATAATGCTCTGTCTTTTTAATTAAGTAAACCACAATATCGTTTCAAGGAGACGCATGAACAAAGGGCTGGCTTGCTCTCAGCAGAGCTGACGTGTTTCCAGCTCCCAGCTGGATGGTGATGCTGGAGACATGAGAACCTGGCAGGTAGCTTTTCCAAGGGGGCCTTTCCTCATTGCCCACGTACTCCAGCCTGCAAGCTCCTCTGAATCCGCCTTGGGAAGCCAAGAGCAACTGGTTCAACGAGGGCCATCAGCATCACCTTGCCTTACTGAAGTGAGCCCCAAGACCCATTGCCAGGCAGAGGAGAGCACACACAAGACAAGAGGTCCGGTGGAAGACACTGACCCACACCATCTCTATATCCCTGAGATGGGCAATCCAAGAGCACTGGTGGCAAATACCACCATCCCCCTTTCCATCCTGCTCCCGTTTGGACAGCAGTGGGGAAGAACCGCGCATACTGGTTTCTTCGCCTGCCTGGGGCTTTCCTTTGCCAGCTGATTCCTGGTTTTTTTCTTCCTGTATCATGCCTTGAAAACTCCCAGAACGGGAGGCACTTCCACAACTTTTGCTAATAAAGCTTCACATCATTTTTTGCAAGGCAAGAGCCTGAAAAGCAGCCACATCTCTCTACTAGGCAGCCCAAGTGGCAGTAGCAATAGAGGAAGGGAGGTGAAGAATGCCACGTCCCTGCTCAAGCGGCCATGGAAAAGCAGGAGAAAAAAAATACAACTGAGGGTGATTCAGCCTACTGCAAGCCAACACATACCCCGTTATCAAAAGCCCATGGGATCCGTGGGGGCTTGGAGCAACAAGGTCTTCTGATTCACAGCTCCATCCCGAACTGCTTGCTACAGAAAATGCTCCACTGCGCATAGTTTTCCTGTGCCTACATATCTTTTCATTAGCAATTTAAGGTACTCAGTATAATTGGCTGCTCGAAGGAGAAGCCATCTTCAGTACTGCTCACAAACTGCAAAGCCAACAGCCAAAGGCATGAAACGGTAACGCGAAGCCAGTCGGAGCTGTGTGCCACGCCATCGCCTTTCCTGCCCTGGATCCATTGCATCTCCCGGGATCCTTTCCCAGGGAGGAGCTGGTGGGGAAAGTCACGAGCAGCAGCCCACTCAAGGCAGCTCCCACAGCCACGTGCGTACTCATCCCCTTGTGCTCAGGCTCTGCCATGGCCCTTCCAAGCCTGGTGCTAACACTCCCTTCATTTTCCCAACAGAGGGGAAAAGTCCCCCTGCCAACACTGACAGCCAAGTCTGTTTTACTCTTTTTATAGACCATGCCTTTCCAATACTGTTTGGCAGAACCATCTGATGGTGTTCCCATAGCTATGATCTACGGCAAGAGGAGCCAAGGGACATTAAGACCCAACTGTACTATCTTAGCAAGTGACCCAACGCTCCCCTGCCTACATAACCCAAGTACAAATCCAAGCAGCTCTCCCAAAAGACAGGAGACAACGGCTTCCTTCTCTCTAAAGTCCAGACTACAACTAGAAATAGAGGAAAGAGGGGCTGAAGGCAACGGTAAAAGGAAATCTTTTCTTGATGATGCACCTCCCTGAGAAGTTTGCTCTAACAGCAACACTCCCATCAAACCGCTGAGCTCTGCACCATGCTTAAGGTTCTCTGCAGGTCGGTCAGTTTATATTTTTTGCACCACCCTTGCTTAATTTAATGACTGCACAAAAAAAAAGTAAGCAATTAGCCACAGAACTACAAGGCAAGCATCAAAGAGATGCTCCCTGGGCAGCCAGGTTGGAAGCCACTAAAAGCATCAGCATCAACGCAGCAATGAAGGAAGCCAAGCAGTCCTGTGGGCTCCTCCACCAGCCCAGAGTGACGGGGGCACCGATCATCCCAGCCCTGGGATTCAACAGCACCTTCACCTTGCACACACCCCACCTCAACAGTCAGATGGACACCACGGAGCACCCATCGCCCAGCCTGGCCGGTCGCAGCTCACTATTGCTTTCCCCAAAGAGCCAGCCAGCCTCCACGCTTCTCATCCCAAACCCCTTCCTTCATCCTATCAGAGGGGCATCAAGTTCTCAAAACCCCTGTTTTTCTTTAAAAAAGGGGGGGGAAGTCCAGAAACATTTCTTCATTCTTCAGGAATGATTAATTATCTGCCTTGGCAGAGTGTAAAATACCTCACTAGCGCTGTAGGCTGGGCTGAGTTATTGAGTGAGAGCGCTCTGAAAGCTCCCCCCGCCTCTAGATTACACGGCGAGGGCTGCAAGCTGAAATGAAAGCGCACGCTGCCGAAAGGTAAGAGGCACAACACCCCTTTTGTAGGGACAAGGGTTTGGGGACTTGCACCGCAACAAGGGGCCAGTTTCTTAAAATGAAAGCGGTTCTTAATAATCCGCAATTAAAGCACATGGTGGCTGTGTCAGCAGAAACACCTTGCTTGAAACTGGGTTAGGTCCCACGTATGTGTCCCCAGGCACTGGCATGGAGCAGCTTTCCAGACCCAACCTGCACCCCAGGGATGCTCCAGCACCAACTACAGGCCCATCAAGAGGGGAGGATGCTTCCCACCTTCTGGCACTCAAGAGGAGGGGTGGGATGAGGGTGCTACCCCTCAGGAGGACGTTAAAACAAGCCTTTTTAAAGCAGAACTGCAAAACCTCAGTGGCCTGGGAAGTCCAGGCTTGCACTGGGTGATGGCACCGACTCCACCGCAGCGCTTTCCAAACAAGATGCTTCTCAACTCAAAAAGACGATGAAGGAAGCTGGCCTCGCATTTTTCCTTCCCTGAAATCACTGCCAGGGGCCCCGGCAGCGCTGCCCACTGCCCTCACCCCAGCTCCGCTCAAGCCGCCGCTGCAGGACTCACACAAATAGGTGAATATTTTACTTTTTCCCCTCTGCAGAAAGGCTCCCAGCCCTCCCAACCACACAGAAAACAAAGCAGCTCAAAGCTTAAAACCCAGAAGTTAAACAAAAAGAACCTCAAAATATATTATTGGGTTATTTGGGTTTTTTCGTTAAGACTTCGTGGCTTGGAGTGCCCGGTCTGTGATTTGCACATACCCGAGCCTGGCAGCGCTCCCTCTGCCACACCGGGGGAGACCGCTCGAGCGCGTGGGGATGCAGCTCAAGGGCTGCCCAGAAAGCCCCCCCCATCGCATGCTCCAGCCTGTCCCCAAAGGGTGACAGTCCAGCGTGGGAAGTCACAGCAGCACATGGAAAGCAGAGAGGCAGAAGTTCCGAGAAAAACCACATGGAGCAGGGGAAGCGGGATGCAAGAGATGGACGTTTCTCAGGAGAGGAGGAAGAAAGAGGTTTCTCCAGCAGGATCCAGCAGCTGGAGGACAGACACCTCATGGGAGAACATCAGCACACAAAGTCAAGACAATCCCAGGGCAGGCACGGCCATCGGCTCACACAGACCATGCCCAGCCCCTCACCATCCTGCACATCCCACCCTGGACTTATTTTCAATACAAATTCCCATTACTGGTCCTCACCAACCCAGGCAGCAGAGGTCTGGGGGTCTGCAGCACTTGCAGATGGTGTTTACAATGTGCTACAGCTCTTCCCAAGCGCATCCTGGCCAGCAAAGACCTGGGGCAGCATCTCAGCCTCCTCTGGCAGCTCCACACCATCCAAGGACAAGGACATTCCTGCAACGCTCAGCTCTCGGGAGTCAAGGCAGGAGGCCACCACATCACCTTCCCTGGCCCCTCCTGGTCGCCCACGGTGATGATGCTTTCCCAGAAGTGCAAAGCTCCAGTAAAGCCAGGATGCTCTGCTCCTCGAAAGAGGAGAGCAGGCAGCAGGGGAGTTTGGGGTTTTCTTTTTTTTTTTTGTCTTTTTTCCAGACCTAACTCACCGAGGCAAGCTTCTTTTTCAAACACTAAAGAAAATAGCTGTTCCAGCCCTGAGGAAATAAGACTTTAAGGACCAAAAAGAGCCAGGAAATTAGGTTAGAGGTGTCCCCCCCATTCCCAAGACAGAGCCGGCGACACAGCTCTGTGCTGCACATGTGAGCCGCTCCAGGAAAGGAGTGCAATTGCACGGGGAGGGGAAAAGTCCCCTC
>NW_009260768.1:1542875-1543138 GCF_000687185.1 Egretta garzetta
TGGGCCTCAAAAGCTGTCAAGCCATCACCTTTCACCAGATCCTTCTGCAGGATTTACAGTCCCCTCCCACGTGCTCCTGCCCTTATCAATAATCCTCTTTGCCAGCCTTTGCAGGATCTGGCCTTGGCCTCTCCTCCACCCCTGGCTGGGTGTGTTCTCCCCCTTGCCAAAGCCTCCAGCAGGGTGTGGGGGGGTGACATTTCCACCAGGGAGGCTGCTTCCGCCCTCCCTGCAGCCCCATGAGCTTCGGAGTCCTTGGGGTG
>NW_009260768.1:1543578-1559742 GCF_000687185.1 Egretta garzetta
GGCGCTCCCCGTGCCACACCGGGGGAGACCGCTCGAGCGCGTGGGGATGCAGCTCAAGGGCTGCCCAGAAAGCCCCCCCCATCGCATGCTCCAGCCTGTCCCCAAAGGGTGACAGTCCAGCGTGGGAAGTCACAGCAGCACATGGAAAGCAGAGAGGCAGAAGTTCCGAGAAAAACCACATGGAGCAGGGGAAGCGGGATGCAAGAGATGGACGTTTCTCAGGAGAGGAGGAAGAAAGAGGTTTCTCCAGCAGGATCCAGCAGCTGGAGGACAGACACCTCATGGGAGAACATCAGCACACAAAGTCAAGACAATCCCAGGGCAGGCACGGCCATCGGCTCACACAGACCATGCCCAGCCCCTCACCATCCTGCACATCCCACCCTGGACTTATTTTCAATACAAATTCCCATTACTGGTCCTCACCAACCCAGGCAGCAGAGGTCTGGGGGTCTGCAGCACTTGCAGATGGTGTTTACAATGTGCTACAGCTCTTCCCAAGCGCATCCTGGCCAGCAAAGACCTGGGGCAGCATCTCAGCCTCCTCTGGCAGCTCCACACCATCCAAGGACAAGGACATTCCTGCAACGCTCAGCTCTCGGGAGTCAAGGCAGGAGGCCACCACATCACCTTCCCTGGCCCCTCCTGGTCGCCCACGGTGATGATGCTTTCCCCGAAGTGCAAAGCTCCAGTAAAGCCAGGATGCTCTGCTCCTCGAAAGAGGAGAGCAGGCAGCAGGGGAGTTTGGGGTTTTCTTTTTTTTTTGTCTTTTTTCCAGACCTAACTCACCGAGGCAAGCTTCTTTTTCAAACACTAAAGAAAATAGCTGTTCCAGCCCTGAGGAAATAAGACTTTAAGGACCAAAAAGAGCCAGGAAATTAGGTTAGAGGTGTCCCCCACATTCCCAAGACAGAGCCGGCGACACAGCTCTGTGCTGCACATGTGAGCCGCTCCAGGAAAGGAGTGCAATTGCACGGGGAGGGGAAAAGTCCCCTCAACTGAGCGATTTCGAGCAAAACGTGCATTGGTAGCAAAACACACCAGTGCCCAAGCAAACAGCAGCCGGTGAAGAATGTGCTGCCCCTGCCAGCACCACGTGGGCCAAGCAGAGATGGGGCTCCAAAGCTGTCAAGCCATCACCTTTCACCAGATCCTTCTGCAGGATTTACAGTCCCCTCCCACGTGCTCCTGCCCTTATCCATAATCCTCTTTGCCAGCCTTTGCAGGATCTGGCCTTGGCCTCTCCTCCACCCCTGGCTGGGTGTGTTCTCCCCCTTGCCAAAGCCTCCAGCAGGGTGTGGGGGGGTGACATTTCCACCAGGGAGGCTGCTTCCGCCCTCCCTGCAGCCCCAGGAGCTGCAGAGCCCTAGGGATGGGAGTAGTGGTGGGAATATTGGGGGAAGGCAGCGTGGTCAGAGGACCATTAACCCCCAACATCCCAAAACACACCAGTGCCACCAAGAAGGTGCACTGGCAGGATGGGAAGCCCAATTTGGGTAGATACAAGCTGAAATTCATCAGCTGGCCAGCCAGCAGGTCATCACAAGGCACTGATAAGAAGGTTGCAATTAATTACCACATCCTTAGAGTCTTCTATTATCTCCCCCAGCCCAGAACATGGCCAGCTGGGACTCTGCAACCTGTGCATTGCCATGGGTAGCCTGCAGACCAAACCAGATGAACCTGAGGCACATCTCTGCCTCCCCCAAGCTGCCATGTAGGGGTAACCACTACTCTCCCAACTACCTATGCCTTCAGCTTCATAGAATCATGGAATACCAGGTTGGAAGGGACCTCAAGGATCATCTGGTCCAACCTTTCTGGGCAAGAGCACAGTCTAGACAAGATGGCCCAGCACCCTGTCTAGCTGCATCTGGAAAGTGTCGAATGTGGTGGAGTCAACCCCTCCCCTGGGGAGATTATTCCAATGGTTGACTGTTCTCATGGTGACAAATTTCCCTCTTATGTTCAATCGGAATCTTCTCAGGATTAACTTGTACCCATTACCCCTCGTCTTCTCCATGTGACTCCTTGTGAAAAGGGAGTCCCCATCTTCTTTGTAGGCACCCTTTAAATACCAGCACATGGCGATGAGATCCCCTCCGAGCCTCCTTTGCTCAAGGCTGAACAAATCCAATTCTCTCATCAGCCCATCCTCACACAGCTAAGAGAGGCTTCCCAGGCCTTGGATCATAGAATCATAGAATGTTTGGGGGTGGAAGGGACCCCCAGAGGTCACCCAGCCCAACGCCCCTGCAGGAGCAGGGACACCTTGAACCACATCAGGTTGCTCACAGCCCCGGCCAACCTGGCCTGGAATGGTCCCAGGGATGGGGCCTCCACCCCCTCTCTGGGCAACCCCTGCCAGGGTTTCACCACCCTCACTGAAAAGAATTTCTTCCTTAGATCCAGTCTAAACCTACCCTGGTTTAGTTTAAAACCATCACCCCTTGTCCTGTCACAGCTGGCCCTACTAAAAAGATTGTCTCCACCTTTGCTGTGGGCTCCCTTTAAGCCCTGAACAGCCACAATCATCTTGGTGGCCCTTCTCTGGACCCCCCCTCCAGCCTATCCACATCTTTTTTTTTGTATGGTGGGCACCAGAACTCTATACAGCATTCCACGTGTGGCCTGACAAGCACTGACTTTATCTAAAACCTGTCCCCTTTTGCTGCTGAGACACCTTTAACCACCCAAAGACATCAACAGTCACATGGAAGAGGGAAAGGAGACCCGCAGCCAAGGCAGCTCTCCACACTACCACACCGGCTGATGTCAACCATCCCTTGGATGACTGGAGCACCCAGAAGGCAGCGCCTCCGGCAGGTGCCACCACATGGGGCAGTTGCTTCCCTGAAGCAGTGACCTTTCTCGGTTGTGAGGAAGGAGGACGCTGGATGACAGTTACGCCAAAAGCCCAAGGCAATCTGCTAAGCTTCAGGATGAGGAATCCCAAAGGGCACGGTTGCCAAGAGCAGCTGGGGATGCCCCAGAGCACAGGGTTCAGCCACCGCAGCAGGGAGCATCGGCACCCACAGAGCTCCTTTCCTCGACAGACACAGAGCGAGCTGTGGGAGCCAGGACCCGTTTATGCCTCAACTTTTTAGTATGCTTGCAGCTTTTCCCCCCCCCCGCCCCATATAATGTGCTAGAAGCAGCTCTTTCATTTGGACTTCATAATGTTTAATCACCTCCACACCATGCAGCTGCTTCTGACCAGCCCACAGCTCTCCAGCCTCCTTGGGACACAAGATGAGTCCCTTCCAACCAAACCACCTTTTTGCCTGGATCCCACCATCTCCGGATCAAGCAAGAGAAAACAGCACTCCCAAGCAGTGAAAAGGCTGGGATCCCCACCCCTCTCCCATCCCCAGGACCCACCCCCCCCGGGCAGGCAGCCGGGGTCTCACCGCGCCGCTGCCGGACGCCGGGGCAGCCCGCGCCTGGCGCTGCCCTAAGCCCATCACATGCAGGTTGTTTCATTATAATTAAATCAGATTTACTCCCGCCCCCCCACCTCACCCTCTCCCCCTTCCCAAAAGGAATTCTTATGACAGCGCAAGGCTGGGCAGGGGGAAGGGCTCCTAGCATCACACCGGCCCGCTGAAAGGAGAGAAATGGGGAAATGCAACGCTTAATTCTCCACTTCTAATAATCCCCCACAGGAGCTAAAAACACCCAGCTGGGTCCCAGCCCCATGGCGCTGTTCACCCACCAACGCAGGCAGCGGCGGCTGTTGCCAAGCTGGGGTTTCACGCTAGGTTTGGTGCCAGCAGAGCCCTGAGCATCGCTGGGTTTACTTTGGGGTAGGGGATAAGGCTGGCTAGTGAAGGAGGGCTGCAAGGCAGAGGGGCGGGGGGGCGTCCTGGTTCGCATACACCATCCACCCACCTCTGCTGCAGCAGCATTCCCCTCCCCACACGGCTCGGCAGCCCGCAGCGCTTTTCAAGCCTTCGTGGCCAATTCACACCCAGCTCAAATTGCTCAAGACCAAAGGCAATTAGAGGTTTGGGGTTGTTGTTTTCTGATGGCGGGTTAGATGGATCACGGTCCAGAAACCACCAGCGCTACTTTTCCAAAGCAAACGTTGGTACAGGGCAGGAGAGCTGGAAGAGCAGAGCCGGCTCATGAGGACACACACGCTCCTGGCAAAGGAATTCTTTCCCAAAAGCAGCCTAAAACAAGGGACCTCGCTTTGCAGCTTCTGCGGGGACAGAGGCCCTGAGCCAGGCTTTCTGCTGGCATCACCTGATGACTGTAAAGACATGGGGAGTTTCTTTTTTCTTCCCAGGGAAGAGAAACACAAAGCCAGGAGCTCCTCAAGAAGCCAAGGTCCTGCTGCCTGATTTATCTCCAGCAGCGCTTTGGACTTGCTGGTGCTACAACCCCCCAGACGTGGTCAGACCCGGGGCCAACACCTCCTGGAAGAGGGAGCCCAGAGGCACGAGCACCGCAGGGGTGGCAGGAGCAGTCCTGCCCTGTCCCATAGCCCCACTGACGGGGCAGAAGAACCCAGCCTGAGAACCAAGAGCCCAGCCTCCCCCTTCCATTCCTCACCAACACAACTCTGCTGGCAAAGCCCAAGGGCAGACCGGACTCAGAGCCTCGAGGGTCTGTTGCAGTCCCACACCTCCGGGTCCTTTGGCACCCATGGCAAGGGGGCATCGCTGCCCTCCTGCAGGCTACAAGCACCTCCCCAGCCTGGGCTGCCCAGCTCGAGCTCTTCCAGGCAGCCAGCAAAGCTCTTTTTGGAGACCGAGGGCAGGGAGGAAGAACGAAGCATTGCCAGGTTTGCCTGGGGAGGTGGTGGTGGGAAATTATACCAATTAACATTTAAATATCCATTTGGCTCTATTTTTAGCCTACAAGGAGATACGTTTGGGTTTCTCATTGTTCTTTCAGCACATGAACACAAACCCCCAACACAAACCGGTCATCACCATTATAACCACAGGAGCATCCTCCCCTCACCGCAGGGGCTCAGCGGGGAAACATTCCTCCGCACATTTCCACACCGGCAGCGCACACCCACATCCCCGGGAGTGGGAAGCCAGCCTTCAAATTACAGCAATTAACGTTATGTATATTAATAAATGAGTCTGGTTTTCCCAACAGGATAACCTGTAGGGGCTTGTTGGCAGAACTGGGAGGCCTGAGCCCTTTCCGCCGCAGGCGGGTGGATCGCTGGTGTTGCAGGATGAGACTGGGGAGGCTCCGGAGGTCCTGGGAGAGCATCCTGCCCCAGAGCGGGGAGAGGTGGAAGGGACCATCGGGGTCCTCTCCTGCCCCAGAGCACCTGGGAAGCATCAGCTCCTGCAAAGCCTTGAACACAGGGAGATGAAGCTCCATTTCCAGCAGGCAGGTATCTGCAGGGACTTTTGAAGCCCGCGTGTTTGCATCTCCCCAGCGCCCAGCACTCCCCAGCCAGAGGCCACCCAAATCCCCAGCCACCCCGCACGAGCTGGCTCCAGCAGGGACCAAGCACTGGGCAGCCAGGAGGAAGACGGGTAACGTTTGCAATAACTAAAACACTAATCAGCAGGCCACACACGCCTCTCCCTCCCTCCTCCAGGGACCAGGACCAGCTCCTCTTCCCTCTCCAGCTTTTTCTTTCCAGCCGGGGAAGGTTCTGCCTGCTTTTTCTTAAGGCATAGGGTGGATGCAGGTCTAAAAGGAGCCACTTACTCCAAGCTCTGCCCTGCCTCATGCCCTTTCCAAATACTTCACAGCCTGTTTTCCTCTTCCAATCAAGGTTCAACGAGCAAGACTAGACAGAGGGAGAGGAAACAGAGGTTTACTTCATCATCCAAGGCAAATTATGCCACCTATTATGCAAGCCACCCATTCCCATTGCCGGTTGCATGCAAACGTCGGAGTAATTTCACCATCCCTGGAGCACAAATGAGCCCTCATGCCACAGCCCCATGGGCAACCTCTTCCCCCAGCCCAGCAAACATCGTGCAAGCCTGCAAACCTCTACCCCACGGTGGGGAATTCGGGCAGGAGTTTAAAGGGAACATCTGAAATTCATCCCAAAGGAGCATTCTCGCAGTCAGCAACTCGCCATCACGCCTGCCAGCATCCCGCTTGGGATTCCCCATCCAATCCCTTGGGTCACCTGGGACCTGCCACCACCATGGGGCCACCCATGCCGGTCCCCTCCGCCTCGCAGGCTCCCTCCTCAGCTGGGCTTCCAGCTCCTATTGCTCCCCAGAGCACGGACGATAATATCGCATTTTATATGGAAAACACTAAAATGGGATCACACCTTTTAAAAAGATATTTCCACCTTGCTGCCTACAACCAGGCTTCGCCTTTGCCTCCCCCTCCCCACCAGACTTCACTATCAGGCCTCTAAGCCTGTTTAATTGAAAAAACGTGATTTAGGCTAATTGACAGCAGATGAGTTACACTGCTAAAAAGCAAGGGAGCATTTGATCAGTGCGATTTATGGCAGCAGAGAACCAACCATTCCAGGTCTTTGCATCCTACTTGCAGCCCCACTGCCAAAACAGTTCAGCTGGCAAAAAAAAAGTAATTAGTGTTTAATTTCTTAACAATTTTTTTTTTACCTTCCTTTTAATTGCACTACATAAAACTGTCCTAGAATTTTACAGCCTCCAAAGCTATGTCCTGGACCAGTCCTCTTTGCTGGTTTTAATTAGGGTGAGACTTGGCTTGCATGTTAATTTAGGGGGGGGGGGAGGAGGAGAACATCAGGCCATGCCGCGGGAAGGTTTTGCCATTACAAGCACCCAGCTAACATCGACAAGCACCACCCGAGCAGCGGGGAGCAGGGCCAGCCCCCCTCCCCACTGGAGCACAGTAACAAACTGCTGGAGCTGAGGGCTCACGACGGGGAGGTTCGACTTCTGTGCAGCAGAGCGCCGCTCTGCTAGGAGGGAACAGCGATATCTCCAGCAGGGGAATTTCCTCTCCTTGGAGGCAAATGAAACACGAAGGCTTAGAGGGGAAATCTAGCTTAGCTTTGAGCGTTTGCTACCAAGCAGCTTTGGGGCTAATCGTCATTCCTACAGGAGTGGGTCTGGAGGCACCCCAGCGCTGCCGCTCCTTCCAGGGAGGGGGTTTATCCCGCTGCACGGTGCCCCGGTGTGAACGGTGCAAAACAGGGTCCCAAAATCACACCCACCCAAACCAGAGGGGAGGATATGCCAGGCTGCGTCCTTGGACATGGTGGGTACTGGAGGAGGGAGGGGGGGGAGGGCTGGGCTGAAGCCCACCCGGTCCCAGAGCATCCCAGAGGACTGGGGGTATGGATGGGATTGCAACTTCAGCTCTGCGTCACGGTTTGCAGCCGACTGCAGAGCCACCAGCTCGGTGGGAGCAGGACAAGGCACCACCCAGAAACGGGCAGAGGCCACCAGCAGCCGCCTTCCCTCTCCTCCCCAGCGGTGTAAGAGCACGTGCTGCTCCACTCCACATCAAGTCTCCAGCTGGAACAAGAGATCCCACTGACTGGCAAAGGAAAACCAAGTAAAACACCATGGAGAATGAGCCAAGCCACATGCCCACTCCACTCACACGTTGCCCCCCACATTCACCCCCTTTGCCCCAGCCATCCCAGCAGAGCCGTGCAGCAGGCAGGGACACACCAGCCAGGGAGCCCAGGGGGTGGAGCAGGGCCAGCTCTGCACCCTACACACGACACTTAGGGCTTTAAGACACCGCAGTTCTTGCAATTAAAAATGGGACTGGGGAGCATCTCCCTAGGAAGGCGCATTAGGATTAAAATAAACGAGCGGCATCCCCATGGCAACATGGCAGCCAACTCACCCTCCATGGTTATGTACCGAGGGAACGGGGGTGAGCACGTTGAAAGTGCCATCAGACTGCCCCGGGAGGCGAGTGGGGATGGAGCACCCCTCCCAGCCCCAAACCCTTTGGGGAAGCCTTGGTTGGCTCTGCTGCAGCCAGGGCAGGGATCTTTTATCAGCCCAGTTCCCAGCCCCACACCTCCTCCTAATTCGATCAAGATGTTATGATGGGTTTCAAGAAGATCTTCAGCCAGTTAGAGGCGAGAGACCTGCCCAAGGGGCAGCTGAACCGGCAGCTCATCGCTTGCAGGACGCCAGACCTCACTGCTGCTCTCAAGGACCTGGGACCTCCCCCAATGAGTTTCCATGCAGAAGGGGGAAAGAGGAGGGAAGCACATATGGACAAGCAAGAAGGGGAGAGAATTTAAGAAATAGCTGAGAAATACCTGATGCAATGGGAAAGGGACACATTTTCCTCCATTTCCTAAGCTTGGCCCTACTTAGAAAATCTTGGGAGTCCTGGAAAGGATTTTTCCAGGGGAAAACAAAGGATTAGTCCCTTAATGAACAGACAGCAGGCTTGGATTTGCTCAGCTGTGTTGTCTGAAGAACGAAAAACAATAATCAGCTATTTCATTCCTGGGTTCAGCCTCCCTCGCACACTAAATCCCTTGGCAACATCCCACCGACGCGATAGAGGAGGCACGTAACCCCCAACCCCATCGACCTGCAGCTTAAGCAGACCTCAGCCAAGTTCAGGAGCCCAGTACAAGGTGCAAAAACCAGGAGAAGAGGTTCAACCTCACCTACCTCCACCAACACCTTCCTCCAACGCCAGGGAAACTGCGTGGGCTCCATTCCCCGAGCTGCTGCTCCTCCTGCCGAGCCCCATCACCCAAACAGGGCTCAGCCTCCACAGGGAGCTTATAACTGATACCAGAATTAGGGACACCTGAGGGGAGGCTTTGAGAGCAGCTAAGAAAGCTGGGAAACTGTCAGGAGGGCCAAAAATTGCCCCCAGGTGCTCAGCCTTGCTCCAAGGTGTGGTTTGCTACAAGCAAGAATTAATTAAACGAGTGAGCAAAGCTGCATGCAACCCAAAAATGCATCTTGCAGAGTGAAGCCGTTGTTCCACAGAAAGCCCCTGCAGCGAGGGCTTGTTTCAGCCTCCCATGGCAATCACAGATATTGTTATTAATCACAAATGTTGTTATTAATCACAAATATTCTTATTAATCACTAGCATTTGCGTAGCGGTGGGCTGACACTGCTAAGCAGTCAAAACATGGGAACAAAGTGCATGCAGCCTCCAAATCTGCACACCGTCGGCTCCGGGACCCAAGCAGGGCCTGGAAATTCCCCCCGAGCTGGCCGGCAGCTCCAGCAGATGGGTTTTATGAGCCCTGGAGGAAAAATAACATCTAGACAAGCAACTCTAACTGCCTGTAAATACACACCAGATGATGCAGGGACAGATGAAACGGGGCAGAGACAGGGACGAGAATGGAAAAGTGCAAGTGTGGGGGCTGGCCCCTGTCTGCCCCCCCAGCTGCTCACCTGGCTTCCTCCTCTTCTTCCTCCCTGCAATGGCTCCTGGCTTCTAACTTGGTATTTCTTCCATGTGAAGCAAATAAAATTAACCACTGCTGTCCCCGAGCCTTCCTCAGCCTAGCTGGACTCTGCCCCCCCCCCTTTCCCAAGCAGCAGGATGAAAGCAAGCAAGGGGCCTTCCGCCTGCTAAGCCTTCTCCAGGATAGGATCCCCACGTTAGCAACCCAAAGCAAAACAGATCCGGCTTCCCCAGGCCATCACTCACGTCCGTCTGACCCCGGCGGTATCACTGCCAGCCCTGATACCGCAAGCCCTGGGGCGCATCCCTGCCCCGAGCCATCCCTGCTCCTAAGAGCATCCGCACCTCGGTCCACGCCTGGCGTGGTCATGGATGGTCGTTCCTGGAGACAGAGCTGGCTCGGGGCTTGCCCTGCGGGGAGTTACTGAACTGCATTTTGGGTTTTCCTGGTGGAGGAGAGGGCTGCAAAACCCCCCTCCCCTTGCCCCTGGTGCACCCAGGGACGGAGGCGGCTGTAAATGTGCTCTGAGCAATGCTCAGGATGAGCAAAAGTGAAGCAGGGAACAGGGAGGGGACCGATGGGGAGGGGAAAGCAGCAGGGATTTGGCACTGGGGTAGCAACAAGGGGGCTCTTTAAAGCTGGACTCGCGTGGCTGCAGGCACAAGCCAAGCTGGGTCAGGTCTTCTTTCAATGTGGGGATAAAAGGGCCATGGTCAGTAGGGCAGGATCGTGTCTTACTCTTTACAGTGAAAATAAGCACAGGGAGCTTTTGCCCGCTGCAGGTTGGCCCTACAAATCCAAACACCAGCTGAAAACCATCCCCAGGCGTGCTGGCGGGTCGGGGCACCCTGGCAGGGAGCTCGCCCCGCACGGGGAGATGCTGCAGGTCAGGGCTGGGGAGGTTGGAGCACGGCAAACCCAGCCACCGCTACGCCCCGCATCCCCACCGGGCACCCAGCCCCTGGGAGGATCAGGCCTGAGCAAAAGGGAGATGGGAGCCGTTCCAAAGAAACTCCCTGAGCCCAACTGGCTAAGCGCAGAGCACCCCCTTATCAGCACCCATAGGTGCCAGACGCTGCAGGGCACACAAAAGGCAGCCCTTGGGCTGAGCCAGCTAGTCTTAATATTTGCACTTGGTAAAACAAACCAATAAATCCCCATGGATTTATCCATGCTTCCAGTTTGTATTTATTAGGAAGAATGACAGGGAGGTTTTCCTCCTGGTAAATAGCAATACAGCTCCCACACCCTTCCCCTTTTTAACGGCCCAGCTTTCTGTTTGCTCGCCATCGCTAAACAAGCTGGGACTATACAAGTGACCGACACCAAAGGCAACCGGCCTTTGAAGTAAATATTAGTTATGAACTCCAAAAGGTCCGCATCCAAGCGCCAAGCTTCCTCCCTCCATCCCTGGAGCAGGGTCTGCAGCCGTGGGGCTGGAGGATGGGCAGCACCGGCGCCCATCTAGGCTGGGATTAACGGAGCAGCAGCTCCCAGGCGGGGAATTGCTTTATAGAAGGATGCTGCGGTGTGAGCGCTGGCCGTGGCATCGCCGGCGTGCATCAGGGCTGGCGGGTCTGAGCGACCCAAAGCCTCTGCCTTCCCCAGAGGAATTCAGCCTCCTTACACCTCAGCTCTCCTCTATGGACGGGGCAGTGATTCACACACGTAGCTGAAAACAGTTTGGCCCCACGCAGGGAACACCGTACGTGGCAGCCGGCATCGCTTCTTACCTGCTCCCCGAGGGGGGGCAACTAGGGGAGCATCGCTGTCCCCGTAGCCACCGCCTGGATTTGCAGCAGGAGAGGCACGCTGTGGCTCCGCAGCACGCTGAGACAACGGGTCTCACAGCGAGCCCGAAAATCCAGCTTTGACCCATGGGTGGGAACCCTACCATTTGCCCGAGGACTGCTCCTACACGCTGCTGCTGTCTGGGGCACGGCCCCGGCTCCACCGCAGCTCTGCCACCTGGAGAAACTATCGGGGAGAGCCCAGGGGAGCTCAGGGCACCCAGTACCACCAGCCTTACTCCCATGCTGGTTTGCTTGCTAAGGGTCCGCTGTGCCCAGAGGAGCAAAGGCACCGCGTCCGGCGCTGCTGTGGCACGGTAACTGCATCCAAATCTGCTCCCGCACCCACGGGATCCGCTTCCCAACCGGAGAAAAGGAAGAGCAGAGTCACGCTCGGCTTTGGACCCACCTCGAGATGCTCAGCGGCGAAGGGCAGACCATCGCCTCCATCCCACCACGCTCCAGGGCGTCCGTGCACGCCGCCAGGGCTGCGCTGGCACACGGGTACCAGCCTAAGCTGCCGGCCGCTCACCTGCACCTCTGGGATCATTTAATTGGCACAAATGAGCTTGGCATTGGCTTTTGTTAGGGTCTCCCAAACCCCGTCTTTACCAAACCAAAGATCAAGTGGAGTTTCAGGCATTTCTGGGCTTTGCTGCTCTCTCATCGCTTTGCCCAAGGGCACAGCGCGGTTCTTTAACTCCCCGAGGCGCTGCTGAGCCGAGTAATGGGGTTCAAAGGAAAGGCCCCCCAGGCGCTGCGCTTCCGACCACGTTTCTGCAAGTTTGTCCCAGTGGGGGACTCACCGGGCATCACTGGAAATCAGAGCTGTGCAGAGATCCCACCAGTTACACCAGTGAGTCTGACACCGAGCGGACACAGCTATATTAAAATCCACTCTCACGAGGCTACTGTGCTTTTTAGGACACCTTTTTTTTTTTTTATCACAGTCTAAATCTTCTTTCAAAATAATAAAAGCATATTTCCATTGCATAAATATCTTTTTCATGTCATATTCCCACAGGGCACCTTCCGGTGCTTCGCATCGAGTCCACAGGGTGGGAGGGAACACACAGCCCAGGGACACGAAACGTGATTTAAGGGGAATTCAGTCGCATTTCGCCCGCTTTGGGAGCGGGAGGCGTGGTAGGGGCGGCTCGCGTGGCCACGCAGGCGGGCGGCGATGGCTGCAGGTTGCAGAAAGGGAAAGGGGAAAGGACAGGGGAGAATTTTTCCTGCAAAGCAAAGGCATTAAACTCTTGGCCTGGCTTCATTAGGGCAGCGAAGTTTGCCAAAGCGCTGGTTTCCTGTACAATCAAACGCATCCCCCGGCAGCCCCGCGATAGGGCCATGATGTAAGTGTGGCTGAGCCAAGGCAAACGGAAAAGAACATCGAGCACTCACGGAGGCAATGGGCTTTATTAAGAAGTTTAAATTGTTTCTCAGGGTGACATTTTCCCCCGACTTGACGTTCCCCTCGCTGCGGTTTGGCAGCCCCCCCGGCTCCTGCGCCCACTGCTCCCCAGCCCCGTCGGGGTTGGGGTCCACGTGGGATGCGACAGGGCCAAGGGTGCTCAGCCGCCCGCGGCAGAAGGACCTCCCCCAAGGCCACCCAACGCTCCTGGCACAAGACAAGACTCTGCCGGGCGGTTTTAAACCCCGGGGAACTGCAATCACCAACTCAGCTTCCGCCCCACGGCTCCTCCGAAGGCTTTCGCCCCTCCAGCTCCCACCGCAGGCACTGGCACTTTGTGAACGCCACGTGCTGCGGGCTGGGCCCAGCCATCTTCACAAAAAGCCCAAGACCCCGAAAGGCATCAAAAAGAAGAGCAGAGGGGTAAAAAAAGAAAAAAAAAATCCTCAGCTGACTCCTTGGAACTAGGCAAGCACTTCGTCCTTCACAGGGAAAAGCATCGCGCTACTGTTTGACCCAAGAGCGCTCCGCCGTCCGTCACCAGCACTTCCCAGCCAAGAGGGTAATTTCCAAAGCTCGTTGGAGAGCAGCTAATTAAGTCCTTTCGGCTCCGTGTGGGAGTCAGGAGCGAGGTCAACGCCGGGAGGAAACCCCCCTCGCTGGGCTGGGGAGGTGGAGCCCAGCAAGGACACGGGGGGCAGCCGGTGGGGAATCTCTTTTTGGCGGTGGGCGTTGGGTGAAGGAGCTCGCCACAGCCCCTGGTGCTCCATCACTCCCCGGCGAGCTCAGGGCGAGCTGCTGGTCCTTGCTGTCCCTCCCTCCGCGCTCGCAGCTGAAGCGCCCGTCCTCGGGAGGCTGCTCCTGGGTGTTTCGGCCACGATCAGTGCTGCAGCACCTTGGCTGCCTCCTCGCAGGTCCCCAAGCCTTCACCATGGAGCCTGCAAAGGAAAAACGTGGCGTTAATGGAAGGTCCGGGCTGGTAGGCAGCTGGTGGTGATGAAGCAAACCGTGATTCCTCTTTGTCACCAGGTTAAATGTTTGGAGCAACGTGTAAAAGAGGAGACACACCAGCAGCCCCAACGCCTTCCCTAAAAGCACCTTCGAGCTCACCCTACACTCAGCAGCACCGCAGGCCCCGTGCTTTGGAGGCTGGAGCCCTTCCCAAGCCCTGGGGCTGGTGGGAACCCGTTGTGGCTGCACAGTCCATGTCCAAGCAGGCTGGGAGGTGCTCTCCGTCCATCCACAGCAAAGCTGTGACAGCTCAGCCACCGGCGCTGCCATTCGGACAGCAAGAGCAGGGATGGGCTGACAACACCCATAGGAAAACCAGCGTGACTCAGCCACGCTGCTCCAGAGAGCCCCAAAACAGCGGCAGCCCCAAGGCTGAGCTCCCACGGGATCAGGAGACATCAGATGGGGGTGCAGGATAGTGCGAGGGTGGATAAGAGACATAGCCGGGGGCTGACGGAGGAAAATCCAATGGCCATTTCCGTGGGACGGCCAAAACAACAGCATCTGGGAACGCAGAGGAAGGGAAAGCGGCTCATCTTGCCTGGGTGTATGTGGGCTGCGTTTCGGGGTCCGAGGGACGTGCAAGTCACTGATGCAACACCCCAGCACCGAGCCGGGAGGCGGCTGCCGTGTTGGCAGAGAGGACTGCCCAGGAAGGAGGGCTCCCCACCGCGGGTACGGGCAGCTCGGGTAGCTCTGCCTGAGCTCAACCCCTTCTACCTGCCGGCGAGGTTGCAGCCAGCCCATGCCCATCCCCGTACCCTCACTGCTGTCCCGGGCTGCCCTGGAGGAACCGGCAGAAAGGGGTTCCTTCTCCCAAGCTGCCACGGGCGTTTGGCAGGAGATAGGGAGAGGAAAACACAGTCGGACGGCAGAGTGAGAATGGATCTCATTTATCCCTCTCTGTCGGCGGGCTCCCCACCTACAAGCTCTGAAATGAGCCGCAACGGGCTGGAGGAGCCAAACTCCACGGTGAAGCGTGGCACAGCCAGCTCCCATTTGGCTCCAACAAGCTCTTGGCCCATTTGGGGAGATTAATCATTTGCTATCCTCTTCGATTCTCACCCTGTTCACTCCATAAGATCACTGAACAGCTTTCCTCCCAAGCGAACCCACCCAACTCCCCATCCTGCTCCAGTATGAACTGGGGGCACACAGAAAGAAGGGTAGGACTTTCTGCTCATTTCTCACGCAACGCTTATCATCCATTTGCACTGGACTTTGCGAGGAATATGCAAGCAAGATTGGCACCTCCTGGCCAAGATATCACACCCTCAGCCATACAGCGCGGGAGTACAAACCAGCCCCCGTGCCCCCACCCCAGGGGAAAGCCTGACCATCGGCTCTGGACTTTTGGGGAAAGAAAGAGTGCAGCGTCTCCGAGTTTGCAAAACGCTGTGCGCAAGTGTCCCTGGCTCTTGTAAATGTGTTAAAAAATAAAACCCTTTAAGAGCTTCCAGATGTTCTGTTTATGTTATGGTGTTACCCAGCTCCATCCTCCGGAGGCCAATACACAGCCTCAATGAAATCGCAGCAGCCAAGGGGGACGGCAGGGGGGAGCGGAGGAGGTCCGAACCCTTTTCCTCCTCTTTCCCCCAACTTCACCCGTTAACTCCCACGCTGCTGGCGAAGACGCCGAGATCGGCTGCAAATCCTCCCTCCCGCTCTCAGCATCTCCCTGCCGCACGAGCATCACTGGGGTCTGCAAGGCACTAACCCCAAATGCCCAGGCTCTGGGGACCAGTGCACAGCAGGGACTAGGATGGGGCAGGGAGCTAACACATCGGTGCTGGCACCCACCGCTGCACCCCGTGCCCACCGGCGCACCCTGAGCAAGAAGGTCCAGAGGGTCCAAACCCACCACATCCAACTTCACATCCACCCGAGCAGGCCCCGACGGTCCACCAAAAGCCACCTACTGCTGGCATGAGGATGTGGCGGGGCAAAAAGCCTCGCCGAGGAGCCCTGGGCGTAGCCGCAGGCACGGACGTGTGTGTGCCGAAAGCCCGGCGCGGGACTCTTTGCACAGGGCGTTGCAGGTCCAGGGCGCTGCTTTTGAAGTTCCCTTGAGTGAGCTGCATGGCTGGCAGCAATCAAAGCCCCATAAAGGTGCGATATCGCAGCTATGCGCGCAGGCTCTGATGTGTTATCTCCCCTCCCCGGCGGGGGAGAAGGGCGCTCGCTGCTGCGGCTCATTTGAAAACGCGTTTAGTGCCCAGAGATCAAAGGCGCTTCCTGATGCGTTCCACCCCGGCGAAGCCTTTCGGGCAGCGCGGTCCCTCCTCGGGCCGAGAGGCAGCAGGAGCACGGCGGGAGCGTGCCGCGGCCCCAAGGGTGGAAGCACAGGGAATGGGGTGGGGGGCAACACATCCAGCCCGGGGGGGCTGCCGCAGGGTGTCCTGCTGCCACCTCGGGGACGGCAGCACAGGGTGTCCTCCTGCCACCTCGGGGACGGCAGCACGTCCTTACCCCCTGGACTAGGCATGTTGCTCGTTGTCACCCTTCAGGCAGGGAAATGGCTCCCGGGAGGGCTCAATGCCATGCTGCTGCCCCAGTTTAACCACACGCCGTACGACAGAGCCCCCCCGGTTTGTTCCACAGAC
>NW_009260768.1:1560056-1561689 GCF_000687185.1 Egretta garzetta
TGGACCCTGGTGACCTGAACAATCCCCACTCAGGACAAACCCCACCATCTGCACAGCCCCCAGCACTAAACCTACATCGAGAGCAATATCCCAGGTGCAATTTATTTTTTCCCCAGGCCGGTTGCCTCCCACAAACCCCACGCTCCCCAGCGAGGCGTCATCCGCTTCCCCGCGCCCTGGACCTCTCCGGCCCCGGGAGGACGAGGAGCAGCAGCACAGCCAGGCCACACACCACGAGTCCCGAGGCCACCTAAGGTTCCTCCTGGCCACCAGCCCCCATGCTGTTGTTGTTCTCCTCTCTGCGAGCCCACTGCCAACACCCCGGGAGAGCAGGGCGGGGGGGAAACCATCAGGAACACAGGCACGGGCTGCCTCCACGCTCAGCAGCAGCCCGGGAAGAAGAGAGCATCCATCCAGAGCAAAGAGCAGAGGAGGCACCGAGTTTGCAGCACGGATGATGACTGCCTGTGCATTTGGAGATGGGCGTCTGCCTCCCGCCCCGGCCCCCCGAGCACGTGCTTGCAAGGCGTGGAGCAAAGGGCAGGGATGGAAACGGGACTTCTTGCTACGGAGGATCATAGAATCATCGAATGGTTTGGGTGGGAAGGGACCCCTAGAGGTCACCCAGCCCAACCCCCCTGCAGGAGCAGGGACACCTTGAACCACAGCAGGTTGCTCACAGCCCCGGCCAACCTGGTCTGGAATGTTCCCAGGGATGGGGCCTCCACCCCCTCTCTGGGCAACCTGTTCCAGTGTTTTACCACCCTCATTGTAAAGAATTTCTTCCTTAGATCCAGTCTAAACCTCCCCTGCTTCAGTTTAAAACCATCCCCCCTTGTCCTGTCACAGCTGGCCCTACTAAAAAGATGGGAGCATCGCATCTGCAGAGCGCAAACCGTGTGGGCAGCAAAGCCAAATAGGAAAGGAAACCAAGAGGCAGGGAAAGGATTCTGGCAGCGCTCACGTTACGGCTCGCTCAGCACTCGCACCTCCCTGCTGCTCCCGCTCCCGGGTGTCCCTCCCTCAGACCCCTCGCCCTGCTCAGACATGCCCCAATTCCGCTTTTACCGTCAAAACGCTTCCCATCCCAAGGGCTGGATTTAGAAAAATGCAGCTAGAGAGCTAGAGCCTGTTTGCAGGAGCCGGTCCCAGCACAGCCGCCGTCACGCCTCGTCGTGCTGCCCCTGCACGCGTGCCCAGGCGGGGTCCAGCCTGGCCCCAAAAACCCCTGCAAAGGGCAAGGGGAGCCTTGACATGTTCATGTCTGTGCAGGGGAAAGGGGGGCCTGGACACATTAAAGGACCTGCAAACGGATGGGGCTTCAGACATGCACACCGTGGTTGGCCTTACCCCTTCCAAACTTCCGACACATGGGAGGATGGAGATGAGGAGTGGCGGGGGGGGGGTGGGGAGGTCGAACCCCATGCACCAGTCCAGGCTGCCTAGTGAGACCCCACCTGGAGTACTGTGTCCAGCTCTGGGCTCCCCAGTTCAAGAAAGATGAGGAACTCCTGGAGAGAGTCCAGAGGAGAGCAACAAGGATGATAAAAGGGACTGGAGCATCTCCCCTAGGAGGAAAGGCTGAGGGAGCTGGGCTTGTTCAGCCTGGAGAAGAGAAGGCTGAGAGGGGGTC
>NW_009260768.1:1571866-1572309 GCF_000687185.1 Egretta garzetta
AGAGCCTGCTTGAGAAGGGGGGTTGGGCTGGGTGACCTCCCGAGGTCCCTTCCAACCCCTGCCAGTCTGGGATTCTGTGGGAGGGACGCGGGGTCGCTCTGTGCCCGTCGCACCCCAGCCAGTGATTTAATACCAGCTTTAAAGCGATTTACATTTTGGAGATGCAGGTTTATTCGCATGCCCCAACGTGCTTAATGACCAAAGTGCTCTTCAGTGAACCCAGCCACGGATTGTAAAATAAAGTCAATGAGGCAAGTGGATTAAAAAAGGGAGGGAAAAAAAAAAAAAAAAGGCAAAAGATCTGAGAGAGATGAAACGGACCTGGTGAGTCACGGCCTGCGCCTGCCAACGCACGGTGCCCTCCCGAGCCTCGGCAGCCGCCGGCGCAGGGGACGCCACCAGACCTCCTGCAAAGTCGCTCCCGCTCCCCCCCCCGGCAAGCA
>NW_009260768.1:1572568-1574134 GCF_000687185.1 Egretta garzetta
TCCTCCCCTCCTACCTGCCGGCTGTGCCGAGCCTGCCCCGCTCCGGGCAGGACCCCACACAACCTTCCCAGTGCAGCCGCTGCCTGGGGCTGCTGGCTCAGCACCGCTGCAGAATGACCCCCAGCAGCACGCCATGGACATGCACCCCACTGGGGTCCCTCCAGCTCCAACCACCACGGCACCGCAGGGGTGATAACCCCAGGAGGTGACCTGGGGTGGGACCCTGGAGAAAAAGCTCTTGCCATGCTGCCTGCTCCATATCACCAGCGCCGTGAGATGTGCTGCATCCCGGCGTGGCACGTGGTGGGACAACCAGCACCCCCCGGCTGAGGCTGCTGCCTCCAGCCATCGGCTCCCGCATGGTGGCAGGGCGGCCACTGGGCTCCAGGGGGGGCTCAGATCGGTCCTGGGGACCCAGCGGCCCCCAGTGGCATCTCACAGCTCCAGCTGGAAGCTGGTGGAAGCGGCGTGCTCCAGCCACGGACCACCAGGCAGCCCTGCCACCGGACAGGTGAAGCCCACCCCAGCTGGGGGGGTGGTGGTAACCCACAAGCACATTCCTCCAGCAAGGAGCCAAGTTGGCCACATCCCATCGTGGACACTGAATCCCAGCCCAGGGTCCCACTGACACCCTCAGGCATGGACCAGCCCGTGCAACCCCATCCCACGCCATCCCCACCCTGCGAGTAAACACACAGTGAGACTCCAGCATCCAGAGCTGCATCAAAACCACACTCAGAAGGGATCATTCCCATCAGAAAGCTGAGTGATCCAGAGGGAAAAGCGGCAGGGCGGGAGGGGGGAGCGCAGCCTGACCTCAGCTCTGCCCGGCCTCCTGCTCCCCAGCAAACAGCTTCTCCCCATCTCCCCGTCCTGCCTCCTGGGACACATCCTCGGAGCGATGCCTCACTCAACGTGGCTTTAAACTGGCTACTGAGGAGCCCCCCAGGCTCGGGGCAACCCTTCGACACCGCTGCAACACCAATGAGCCTTCTCCTTAAAACCACCAGACTCTGTTGCAAGAGCCAACCTAATTCCCAGAGTTTCAGTCCAAAGAGATTATCTTCGTTTACTAACCTAAGCAGGCGATACAAAAAGCCTTGCCAAAATCCCAGCCGGCCTCAGAAGAGATGTCATTAAAACTCCTTCAGCTAGAGGAAGCGAAGCAAGTGTTTTGTTCCCATGCCGCCCTTTCTGGTAACGTGTTTAATAAATAACCGCGGCCCAGACAGGTGCTGTCAGCTTTGTGGCCGTGAGTCACCAACCCGCCACGATGCAAAGCGCCGTGAGTCACGGGCAAGACAGTCCCTCCAACCCAGCACACCTCCACGTGTGCCCCAAGCCCCAGGGATGCTCAGTGCTGGACTACCGAGGGGTCAGACTGGCTATCAAACCTCAGTCCTGGCTATTTAACCCAAAGATAGCATGGGGTGTTTGTTGAGAGCTCGGTCTAAGATGCAACACCTCATGAGGTTCAACAAGGCCAAGTGCAAGGTTCTGCCCCTGGGTCGGGGTAACCCCCAGTATCAGTACAGGCTGGGGGAAGAAAGGATGGAGAGCAGCCCT
>NW_009260768.1:1574639-1576717 GCF_000687185.1 Egretta garzetta
GAGGAAAGGGGGGGGACAAGCTTTTTAGTAGGGCCAGCTGGGACAGGACAAGGGGGGATGGTGTTGAACTGAAGCAGGGGAGGTTTAGACTGGATCTAAGGAAGAAATTCTTTACCATGAGGGTGGTGAAACCCTGGCAGGGGTTGCCCAGAGAGGGGGTGGAGGCCCCATCCCTGGGAACATCCAAAGCCAGGCTGGCCGGGGCTGTGAGCAACCTGATGTGGTTCAAGGT
Source organism: Egretta garzetta (assembly GCF_000687185.1). Taxonomy (NCBI): domain Eukaryota; kingdom Metazoa; phylum Chordata; class Aves; order Pelecaniformes; family Ardeidae; genus Egretta; species Egretta garzetta. The sequence goes on from NW_009260768.1 coordinate 1,574,872, forward strand.
GTCCCTGCTCCTGCAGGGGGGTTGCGCTGGGTGGGTTCTAGGGGTCCCTTCCCACCCAAACAATTCGATGATTCTATAAAAACTCACGAGGTTGAGATGCGGGAGGTGGAATCTGCAGGAAGGGCCCCATGCCTGAACCCAGCACCGCAGCAGCCTCCTGCCCTCCCATCAGAGAAATGAAAGGGAACGGCTGCGATCGCCAACGCGTGCCGGCTGCATCCCAGAGGATGAGGGTCCAGGAGAGCCCCCGCTCTCTGCCAGCCGGGGATGGAGCTGCCCCACGGGGGAGCACCGTCAGCAGCTCAGCCCCAGCAGGATGCGCTCGGACCACGGCACCTCCTGCCTCCCAGAGCATCGCTCCCAGCACCAGGGGCAGGTTTCCTCCCCAAATACCAGCCCTGATCAACCCACCAAGACCTAAACACAGGCACTCACCCTGGAATAAGACTAAAAAAGGAACTGTTAACCCCCTCCCACCAGAAACCCCTCTGACTTTGCCTTGCTCACATACTCCAACCTGTTCGGTGTGTGGGACGAGGCTGCCTCCTTCTCGGGCTCTTCCCAGTAATTTTTCCCCCTCCTTCCCTGCCACTCTCTCTTTAAAGCAATGTGTCACATGGAGACTGACAGGTAGATGAAAGAATGAAGAAAGTCCCATTCTCCTTCATTTTTGCAACAAGGCGATAAGCACGGAACGCTGTCAAGGGCTTGGACAGCACGGACACCTGGGAGGTTTCGGGCAGGCTCTGGCACCCGATGACAGTTCTGGCTCCTCTCTTACAAGCATCCCCAAAGTGATAACCCTCTGACAGACTGATCGATGGGCCCAAGCAGCGAAATGGTACTCCCTGCACATGAACTTCATTTACCTCCCAGCATTTTTGCTTCCCCTGCCAGAACTTCAGCACTGCGGGCAGACGGGAGCCCCTGGTGAGCCATCAGGATGGCAGAAACCAAGGGGCATCAGGAGCCCTTTGGTTGCTGCCATCAGCGGGAGCCCCTGGTGATCCATCTGATCCCTGGACTCTTCCAGATGAGCCAGAGGGCTTTTCCCCCCGCTCCTCTCCTCACCAACTGGGAGAGCAAACCCTGAAGCCCTCCCGGAGAAAGGGGATGCCCCAGCTGCAGAGGCCACAGAATCACACAGAACGGCAAAGGTTGGAAGGGACCTCGGGAGATCACCCAGTCCAACCCCCCTGCTCAAGCAGGTTCTCCTAGAGCATGTTACACAGGACTTTGTCCAGCGGGGGTTTGAATATCTCCAGAGAAGGAGACTCCACAGCCCCCCCTGGGCAGCCTGGGCCAGGGCTCCATCACCCTCAAAGTCAACAAGTTCTTCCTCACATTCAACTGGAACCTCTTCTGCTTCAGTTTGTGCCCATGGCCCCTTGTCCTGGCGCTGGGCACCACTGAGAATAGTCTGGCTCCATCCTCGTGACCCCCACCCTTGAGATATTTGTAGGTGTTGATGAGATCCCCTCTCAGCCTTCTCTTCTCCAGGCTGAACAAGCCCAGCTCCCTCAGCCTTTCCTCCCGACTGACCACGGGGCGATCTCCAGCGCAGACACGAGGGCTCCCCACAGCCCCCAGCAGCCCCCCGCGTGCCCAGCACCGCTCCCCCACCAGCTAAATCCTCCTTGATCAGGGCCAGACTAATTCAGCCTTAACCCACAAATGCCTTAGGATCTCGCTTGATCCCATAGCAAGCTCTTGCCCGTTGCAGGCTGCGGGTGTAATCCAGCTCCTCGGCTGCACCCCCCCGCACCCTCACCCCATCTGAGCACCTTGAAAGCTGCCAGGGAAGGCTCTGGCTGGCTTGGCAGGCAGGGGACGGGATGGTCTGCTG
>NW_009260768.1:1576739-1589213 GCF_000687185.1 Egretta garzetta
GGGGAGAGGGGACGGGCACCCTCGCCTCCCCGCCGCAACCCACTGCCGCAGCAGAGCTGCTCCCCCGGCTTCCCCGAGCAGCTCCTTTCCATCCCCCAGGCTCAACCTGGGCTGTCACACCAAAAGAGCCATGGATACCAGCGCACAGCATCACGTAAAATCACAAAGCAGCCTTCGCTCTCCACCAGCACAGTATCTCCCTGTATTTCGGGGTGTTTAATCCCAGATTATGCATGCTCAGACCCCGCATCTGGGCTCCTCTTGAGCATCCTGGGGTCTCCCTGGAGCAAGACCTCCACCTGCAGCCTGCTCCAGCAGAGGCAGAGGAGGGCAGAGGAGCTCCTGGAGATGCCTGGCGGGACAGGACAGCACCCCAAAACCAGCATTAATACTGGGATTAGAAACACACACACCCCCCCCCATTTCCAGGCAGTTTGCAGCTGCTGAGCTGCCCCCGTGCCCTGCCTGCGCCCTTCCCGGGGCTCCGTATCCCGCGTTCGGGATGCACACCCACGGCTCGCCGGGCAGGGGTTGCACAAACCGCCCGCCGACCCCAGGGCGCTGCCAACGTCCCCCCACCCCCGACTGCTCTGCAGCACCTCCTGCATCCCCGCAGAGGCGAGCAGGGATGGATTCCCAGGATAAAAGGGATTACCAGGGTGTACATCTTTACTTTCACACGCCTCTCTCTGCTCCCGTCCTGGCGCAGCGATGCGCTGGCTCGCAGGACGGGGAAAACGCTGCAAAAGCTCCTGGTTTGGCTCTGGGGAGGCGATGGGTTCAGCCACGCGACCCACAGGGGCCCACCACGAGGATGAGCTCTGCTCCCCCTCGCCTGGGGACGTTCAAAGTCCTCACCTCTGGGTCAGGGTGTTTTCTGGAAAGCTTTGAAACAGGGAGTGAAGCCAGACGAGGGTGCAAAAGCCCCGGCACTGGGGTCCTGCCCTTGCTGGAGGCAGGGTCCCTGCCACCACCCCCACGTCCTCTGACAGCCACCCCGCCGGGGAGGGGAGGGAGGGAAAACCATCCGGCTGCACATTAATTTTGCAGCTTTGAGCTGATTTCTATCCCTGGGGATTACCAATTTAAGCAGTGTTTTTTCCTGTTCTGACCCTAAGCTGATTAATTCTCTGTGCCCCCCCCTCCCCTTCTCCCCCAGTTCCCCTTCCTTTTGCATGAAAAAACGAGGATATGAAATGCCAGCAAAGCGTGCCAAGGCAGAGCCAGGCGGGGAGGGCAGGACGCAGCCGCCCAGCGCGAGCCGAGCACAGGGAGGATGCTCCCCCAGCCCGTGGCGGGCCAGATCCTGCCTCCCCTACGGAGCCATCAGCTCCCTGGTGCTGGCTGTGCCACCAGGCTCAAACCACAGCTTTACCATCTTTATCTTCTTAGTGCAAAGGAACCTATATCCCCGAGGGAGGGGAGAGAAACCCCCCCATCCGCCGATCCCAGCCGGTCAGGGTGAGGCCCATGGGCACCAGCATCACCCGCCCGGTGCGAATGGGAACAGTGGGCTCGTACCAGAGACGCTGGCGGGGACTCATCCAAGAGCAGCGAAACTTGCCCTGGCACGATCCAGCCACCGCTTGCCGGGCACGGGAACCTCCTGGTCCAAGCCCACACAGCCCAGCACGATGCCGAGCCCCGCGACGTGCCAGGGTTTGCTGCTCGTAAAGAGAGAAATTGAGGAGGGTGAGGGATTGGGGGGATGCAAAAGCTGTGACTCTTAGGGAGCCTCCAGGGTCACCTGCAGGGTGGTGGCTTCGGGGCACGACTCTGCTGAGGTGACACCGGAGCTCAGGGACAGGCTTTGGTGGGACAAGCCACAGCCCAGCGCCCACCAGCAGCCCGGCTGCAGCAGTGCTCCTCTCCCATTTGGCTCTAGCAGCCATGGAAAACCAATTTTGTCTGCAAGGTCTCCCCATTCAAGAGCCCAGTACCTAACCGGAGACAGCTCCGGTCATCCCTCTCCCAAAAATCCCGGGCTATCCACCACATCCAGCTCCCCGAGCGAGATTAACCCTTCGCCATCCTAGGGCAGCTCTGCAGCCGCGCTCCTGCACCCCTCAAACCCAGACTCCTTCCCACGGGAGCCACCAAACATCCACCCAGCCACTGCGCCTCTCCCGCAGTGCCACATCCACAGCATCCCCGGCTCCGCCGAGACCCGGCACCCCTGCGCTACGGATGGAGATGGGTAACAGAAAATAATTTTGCCTAATCGCCAAAAATCAGAGAGCAAAGCCAGCGCAGAAGCCAGGTGATGCCAGAACATCTCTCACACGCGGATACAGACACAGCCGGCTCTGCTGTGCGGCGGGAGAGCCCGGAACACACCCATCCCTATAAAAAGATAATTATACAATCTGCGGTGGTAAATTAGCACAGCAAAACACCATTTAATTCTCACAATGGACCTCAACACCGGATCAAGAGGGAAAATTACCTCTCACCTGCAGGGAGATGGGCCCCCGGGTCAGGATTAGGGCAGGGTGGGAAGCCTCAGCGACCGCCCGCACCTGAAATTTGGCCTTTGGAGAGGAGCGAAGCTGGGCTGTTTGTCCCTTCTGGACGCTCGGAACTGGAGAGCAACAACCAAACCCCTTTATGTGCAGAAGCCAAGGCAGAAGCCTGAGGCACAGACACACTGCTCCGCTTGTTTTCAAATGGCAAGGCAGAAAAATTGGGGTTTTGTGGGTTTTTTTTTTTTATTACTAAGTTTAAATATCTTCCCTTTAAATGGAAGCAAAAAGGCCCTGCCGGGTCTCAAGCACAAACCCATGGCTGATCAGTCTGCAAGTGGAACTTAACCACGTGCGGCCGCGTTTGGGGCCATTTGGGCTTGGCATCGCCCCAGGGACACCGGTCGCGTTGCTTGGCATCGCCCCGGGGACACCGGTCGCGTTCCTCGGGGGGAGCCCGATGCTGTGGTGACATCCATCTGCTGGCCACCGAGAGACAACGTGCCAGGCAGGAGGGCTCTGAAATGCGGTCCAGGGGTGGGGAAGGATCGAGGTGAGGGTTTGGTAACCCCTGAAAGTCCCTCGGGACCGTTCCCAGCAGGAAGGAAAGCAAACGGCACCCGCCGGCTGTTGGGGTGACCTCAGCAGAGGGCACGCAGAAATGTCCTTTCAGCCAAGCGTTTCCTAGAATTAGTCAGGAATTTTTTGAAACTGTTACTGGCTGGGAAATGCCAATTGGTTGAAACTTAAACTGGATGCAGGGATATAAAAATGTAGGTCAGGAAAAAAAGCATCCAAGTGAAAAGCTCCTTGTTCCTCGGCGCACCGCCTCGTCCGACCAGCCCTGCGGTGCCGTCCCCGGGCAAAAGGCTTGGGGAGGGCTCCAGGCGATGGGCGCCTGGGAAATGTCTCAAACCTCGGGGTTTTCACGGGGCAAAGCAGCTGTTTCTGCGGTGCCTGCGGACGGAGGACATCGGCGGTGCCGCCGCGGTGGGGCTGGTGCTGCCAGGGCACGCTCAGCCCGCCCCGGCTTGCCCTCAGCCACAGGGCAGGCACTGATTTTGTACAATTTCTGCGTCTTTCCCAGTTATTCCAGGTACTCTGCTACTTCAGCCTAAGGCACAGATTGCAGCGGAGCAGCAAACGCCTGCTCTGACCATTGGGACAAAGTCAGCTGGGCGTTTTCAACGTGCCCTGGGGCAAAGCGGGGAGGGGAAAGCCAAAAGGCAGCAATTTCTGAATGCAATATTAAATGCACACAGGGCAGTGGTACCACCCCTCAAGCAGCATCCTGACGTTTGATCCCCAAACCCCGCCAGCTGGGGTGCAAAGGCAGGGAGTTCCGTGTGCCCCGTTACAGAGTGCGAAAGGATCCCAGAGCCAGGGAGGGTTTGCTTAGGACAGAGGCGCCCCCCAGCATTTGTCACCCAAACCCTGAGAGCAAACAGTGGCGAGGCTGCACCGACCTCCGGGATAAACCCCTTCGGCTCAATCCAGCCTCACAAGTCCCCTCGCTGATGTCCAACATCACATCCGCGTAGAGACAGATTTGGGGAGAAAAATCCACCTTCCAGAAAAAAAATCAATGATTGCCCCAGCAACCATGGGCCACCACCCCCCAGCCCTCTCCCCGCTCCGGAGCCGGGGAATCGCTGATCCCTTTTCGACACCTCCAGCTATCGCAGCTCTAATTCACAGAGCCAATTTAACCCCATGCAGCCGTGCCTGCGTTCAGCGCCCACGCCAGCCACCGAGCTCAGCCCTCCGCACCGCGCCGCAACGGCCACCTCCTGCAATTTGACTTTTGGTTGCTTTAATTGAAAAAATTAAAAAAAAAAAAAAAAAAAAAAGAAGAAGAAAAACCCAACCCTCTCCCAACCCCTTGGTTTCATTTTTCAGGTGCCTTGATTTATTGATTGGCTTATTCCCTTTTAATAGGCTCTCCTGGTTGGCGCTGGGGTGTTTCCTGCGGGAAGGCTGCATGCGCTGCAGCTCGAGGGGCTCCTGCCATGTACAGCCCAGGTTAGGGCCTCTCCGGCCCCCAGCAATGAGACCTGGGCCCCAGCATCATCGCCTTGACCCGAGGAGGAAGAAAGTTGGGTGCAGCCGCGTCCCTTCTGGATGCTGCTGCCACCTCCCTCCCTCCCTCCATCCCGAGCGGGTCGCGGTCCAGCCCTGCTCGCCCCCAGAGCCAGGTCCCCCCCCCTCCCTGCAGGCACCTTTCAGGTCTCTGCTCCCACTTCCCAGCACTCAGAGAACAAAAGCAAGCCTACAGCTTCCAAGAAAGATATTTTTGTGTGATAATGAAAGGATCGCAGGCACAAAATGGGATTTTTTCAAAGCTACGCCCACTTCTATGTTGGTTTAAAATCCAAAATCTCCTTCCTCAGAGACAAAACACTGCCAGCACCCCAAGAAAGCCAATCGCTCATCCTGCAGCAACGGAGCGATCCTCATCCCATGCTTGCAAGCGTGGCGACGACAAACCCCAGGGCGTCGCATATCGGGGCGACGAGACCTGAACGCCGGAGGCAGCAGGGTAAAGCCGAGGCACCCGGCAAGCCCGCAAGGGATGCTCTGAATGTGCCTGGGGGTTGTGACTTCCCTGAACTCACTTCAGTTCGGAATACGAACGCGGCCTTCTGCATAGAACACCAAAAATGAACGGGGTTGCACTTCCAGAGCCCGCTCTCTCCAGCACATAACCACCCCCTTTTCAACACCTTGGAAAACCAGAGCAGCACTGAATGCTCCGCGGCAGCACGGAGTTCGTGCTCCCCTCGGGCACGACCCAGAGGACCAGCACGAGCATCCCCCAACAGCCCGGCGCAGGATGCAGGCGAACCTCTCGCACCCGCGAGGTTTTACCCCCTGCCCCCTGGCTGCGGTTCTGTGGTCAAAGCCCCCAAGACGGGGTTTGCGAGGGGAACCCAAGGGCAGAGCAGCTTCATCTCAGCCCCATCCTCAGGGCAGGCGAGGAGAGAAACCCGGCCAGCGCCGCAGGCAGGCGAGAGGAGACAGGCACTACCCAGCCTTCTTCCCACCGCCCTCCTCCTCCCCCAGCTCCCTTTGTTGCCTTCGGCATGATCCAGGGCATGGTGCCCACGAGGAGAATTCCCAGCGGATGAGATCTACATCTCATTTAATTAAATTTTTCCTTTTAGATCAAATAAGACTCTGCCCAGCCAAGGGCTGGAGGAGTGGAGGCGGCCAGCTGCCAAGCCCCGAGCCCGCCGGGCTTTCCCTCCCAGGTTGGAGGCAGAAGCCAGAGGAGAGGTTGACCCAGAATCCAGGAGGATGCTCAGAGGAGCTGGAGACCTTTGGATACGTGGCCGGGGAGGATGGGTGAAAACACATCCTTTGCTGATGGCGATCCACGTGCAACCCAGCCAGCCCGTCCCACACGCTGGGTTGCTGAGGGCAGGGAAGGACTCGATGCAACGCATCCCCTGTGGTTCTCCTGCTTTTCACCAGCTTTATGGTCTCTCTCTGCAGATGGTCTCCAATTTTAGACCCGGACTGGGCAGTCACTTGGGAGGCAGCTCCCCACCCCGCTACCCATTAAGAGCAGCCAAAACCCATGCTGGAATGTGCAGGACCTCAAGCAACAAAAATAAGGGGGAAAACTAGAAATCTACCCCTACCTGCACCCACTCCCCAGCCCCTGTGACGAGGGGGAGACCCACCAGCCCCAGCGTCCAGCCATTCCAGGCTCCTTAAAGCATCTCACTGAGGATGGCGATGCTAAACCTGCTCTTGCGCCCCGCAGAGGAGCGGGTGCATCCCCCAGCTCCCGCCTGCCCACTGGCACAGCTCCACCAGTTCAGACTGGGTAAAACTTGCTCGAAGCCACGTTTTTCATCGGCACAGCAAGCAGGCTTGGCCTCTCGACAACCAGAGCTTTTTTAAATAATATATATATATATATCAGTCTAGCTACACTGCTGGCTGAGCCCCAGATGACTCCAACTGGGGCCAATCCCCAGGATAAACACAGCCTACCTGGGTTTATAAGTGCCAGAAGCATGTAGGCACCATGCACGATCTCTTATATAAACAGCACTGCAAAAACAGCCCTGAGCACCATAGGAACACTTGTAGTACGCAGCGTACACGAGATGAAGTGTTTGGGAACATTACTGCAGCAGATCCCCGGGGGGGGGGAGATGCTTTCCCTCCCTCCCGCCTGCCCCACACATCAGCCTTAAAGGCAACCCCGAGCACGGAGCAGAGCTTCCCCGCTTGCCCCAGGCCTAGTCAGAGGAGGAAGAGGATGGTGTGCTGCAGCCCGAGATGCTCCCAGCCACCCAGGGGTCCAGGACATGCAGCTGGAGAAGCCCCCGTGCCGCTTACGCCTGCCAGGATGGGTGCAAGTGATGCTGGGCGGCCGGCACAGCAAGGGGCTGGGATGCAGCGGAGCAGGCAGAGAGGGACCCAGCCCTCTGGATGGGCAGAAAAAAGAGCTGCAGAAAAAGCCACGAGGTGCCCAAGAGCTCTGTGAGACCCAGGACCCAGGTGTCACGCACACCGGCCACGCTCGAGGTACCATCGTGCTGTGTCTGCACTTGCAGGACGGACACTCCCGGTTTCAGCATCACAGACTGGTCCCCACGGCGACACTTCATCTTGCAAAAAAAAAAAATAAAAATAAAAAGATCAGGGAAAGATTCCTGCCTGCAAAAGCTTCACGGGCAGGTGCAACACTTCGGGCTGTGCCAAGACCCGTGCATCCCCACCCTTCCTCCCTCTACCTCCGCTTGCCCTCTAACCCTGCGTTTTCAAGGCAGCCGGCAGCTTTTGGAGGGTTAAAAAGGTGTGTGCCCCCGCGGGGCTCAGCTCCCCTCCCTCCTCGCCCCTCTCTTCCCGGCATGGACTTGGAGACCAGAGGCTCTCCAGATTTAATCTCCAAGACAAACAGACCGTAGCTGAAGCCTGCTCCATTTGCACTTAGACCGCAGATATTAAACAGCAGCAGCCAGGCTGGGGGCTCTGCCCACCCTCGCCCGGCAGCAACGCCACATCCCCCCCCCTTCGCCTCTTCCACGTGCCTGGTGTCGGTGAATCGCCATCGGCTTTGCCGTGAAGCCACAAGGGAGGGTTTGTAGCTGGGAGCAAAGAAACACCCCCTGCAAGAGCCACCGTGCCTCTGGCGGGGGGGATCTTTAGGGAAGGTGAGAAGCTGGAGCTGGCACAGGGTCCCCTCTGCCTGGCCAGAGCCACCGGCGTGGCTGGCTGGATGTAGGGAGAGCTCCATCGAAACATCCAACGTGCCCGCTGGTGGGGCTCAAGGTGCTGACCCAGCCAGGGCCACGCTTCAGCATGTTGAAGAATCGAGGTCCTGATGCGCTGCTTCGTCTCAAAGAAGCCACCGTTTTATTTCCTTTTCTCCTGAGATCCTGGCGCGGTACCCAGAAACATCAGCTCCTTCCAAAAACCATGGGGAGGAGGAGGAGGAGGAGGTATGGAAGCTGCTAGAAGACTCTTGACCCCAAGCCAGTGGTTTGTATGTTGTTCGAGGTAGTTATTGTCGTGATAAAGATAAAAATCTTGTGACAGAGCAGAACGTGCGATGTACCACATCTGGCGGCTAATGCCCGGACAGCCTTGTTCGGAGGAGGAGGAAGGAAAGGGTCTCCAGGCTTTGGCAATGGGCGCCTTCCAGCGAACACTTCTCTCACATCTTACGTTCCCGTTGGAAATCGGGAGATTTGGTTCATTTTCCACGGGGAAGGGGAGAGGGGAGTCTGCCAGAGGAGCTGCCGGACTCAGCCCCAGAGCTGGGCTCCAGCAAGGGCCAGCCAAGGCAAGCCCCAAAGCGCCCACCTCTTCTTAAAACCCACAGGCAAAAACCTTACAGCAAAAGCCAGCCAAGGCAAGCCCCAAAGCCCCCACCTCTTCTTAAAACCCACAGGCAAAAACCTGGTTCGTGCACACTCGGTCCGGTTCGCCCCGTGCACCGGCTTTCTGGGCATTTAATTTATTTCACGCCACCGAGAAACGTGTTTTCGTGTGATGCTGTGGGACTTCCAGGAGGGCAGAACTCGCCCAACCAAGCCTCCGGCCTCCATCACAGCCTGGAAAAGAGGAGCTCGACTCAGCTCCAAATGGGGCGAGAAGCTCGAGATCGGTCCCCAGCCGGCACAGGAGGGCGCAGCCACGGGCGCGATGGCAGCCGGGATCCCAAGCGCCGTGTGCCACTGCCCTAAATCCAGCTATAAAATTGCTTTCTGAAGATGATGCATGGATTAATTGCACACACACACACACACACTCTGATGTTTTTTCATGAAAAGGCTATTATATAAAAATTGTGGGAGCAATAAAAATATAAATAGTCCTCAAGGCACCACAAAATGATGCCATTTTAAGTGCATTTATTTTTTCCTTGAAATCTGTGGGGTGGTATTTAAAGATGAAGGGAGGAGGAGGGCTACGTGCTGCTCTGTCCAAACACCCGACACCCCACAGAGCGCTGGTGGTCTCCGAAGCCAGCCAAGGGCTCCAGCTCCCCGGTTTAATGACCTCTCCACACCTTTTATCTGCCACCCCACCGAAATACATCAAGCCTTTCGCCCCGGCTGCAGCCTGCAGGCAGTGGCTACCAGCACCCGAGGAACGCCCAAGCCCAGCTCTCCCCTCCACCCACCCCCCCACCCAAAAGGGTTTCTCAATATTTGCCTTTGCGATATCAAACGGTGGCCACAGCCCAATTCCCGAGGTGCCCGGCAACTCGCTGGTGGTCCCTAAATAAGCAGCCAGATGATCTCACACCAAACATCCTCGGGTGCTTGTGGGCAGCCCACAGAAACCTTCAAACGAGCCCTCTGAACAGGGGAGGCACAGTTCCCCCCCCCAGTCCTTCTCCAGCGGGGTCCGCCCAGGGGGACATTTCGCAAAGTAAACTCAGTGTTCTTGGGGTTTACCCAAAATACGAGCCCAGCAGGACAGACAGACGCTGGAAAGGCAAGCGCGAGGGAGAGAAGGAAAACCCACAAGTCCTGTTGCGCCATCCAAGTCACGAGTCCGGTGAGTTCCCTGCGGTTCGGCCAAGGGGAAGAGGATTTTTCCTGGATGGGACGGTTCCCTGGTCCCATCTCCTCTCGAGCCCAAGGCGGAGGACAAAGACGACAGTGTCCCTTCCCTCCCACCTCTCCAGGAAAGGGGGGGACAGACCGAACACCTCTGACACCCCACGGCAGGCAGGGTGCCCTGGGGACAAGGGGGCGTCCCCCGCTCAGGGAGCCGTGGCTTCATGGCCCAAGGAGCTCCCGTGTGTTTTCTCCATCCCCTGTGGGACTGAGCTACCCACGTCCACAGGCTCCAGGAGGGATGGACTTGGGGAAATGAAAGCAGTTGGGTCTCCTGCAGCCACGGTGGTAACAAGCAGCTGCCACCCATGTGCTGAGATGTCCCTGCACCGGGTCGGCGAGGGGGGTCCCACCGGCCGGGATGAGGGAGAGCGCGTGGAAAGTGCAATACAGCCCAGAAATGGCAAAACCCATCAGGCTTTCCCTGCCTCCCAGTTAATTACTGCTGGAAAAGCCATCAGCAGACCCTGCAAGTCGTTCGCCTCTGTTTATCCTGGCACGTGGGTCACCCCGGCCCGCAGCGGCTGGGGGCCCCGCCGCTCCGCTCACGCAAGCGGCACGGGGAGAGGACAGTGAAGAGCCTGCTCCTGCTGCCACCCCACGCATGGGGGACACGTCTCGGGGTTTGTCACCCTCCACACCTTTGGCTCGGGGCAGGAGGCAGGCGAGAGTGGGCTGAGGTGCCCTGAGCTGTCGCTTAGTGGTGGTCTTTCAGAAATAACTGAATACCAGCCCAGCGGCTGTCATGCTTTAGGAGGTGGCAGGACAAAAATCCTTCTTGCTCACCCACAGGTTTGTTTCCTTCCAAAACATTCAATCCACCTTTTTTTTTTTTTTCCCCCTTTACACCTTCCTCCACTGTCAGCGAATTCCCCAGGTTTTCACTTGGCCAAGGGATAAAGCAGCAGCGTCATTGTCTGTGTCACCCAGATGGGGAAACTGAGGCACGGGGAGGTGGGCAACCCCAGAGCATCTGCCCCAGACCCAGGAGGGCTGCAGGGCCACCAGGTCACCCCTCCACAGCTCACGCTCATCGCCCGGGGAAGCACTGCCAGCACGACGGACACGTTTTACCCTAAACTCCCGTGGGCCGGCGGGGAGAGCTCTCCTAAAGCAAACAGCATCACCTCACCCCCCCGCGTGACAGCAATAATAATAATAATATCACCCTATCAATTAGATCCTGCAGCGCTTCCCTGCTACTTCATCAGAGCTCGCCCGAGCGCGGCGCCGGCTCCGCGCACGCCCCGGGTGCCCTCTGCGCTCCCCCCTCCGCCGCTGCACTTTCTGTCCAACCGGTTCTGCTCTTTATTTTTGTTTCAGGGAGGATTATCACCCCGGCCATCTCCGGCTGGCGGTGGCAGAAAACCCACCTGCCACCCAGGGCAAGCGCGTGGCCAGGAGCAGGAATAGGGCGGTTGCCCCAGGTCCCGGCGTGGGATCAAGCGAGGAACCAAATCGCCTCGTGCAAACGGAGGGCAGCTCCCCGCTGTGCTGAGCCAGAGGGTTTTTTCGGGCCAAGGTAACAACAGCCCAAGCTGCTTTTTTCGTCTGAAGTCTCGGGAATTGATGACACGGGAAGGAAAAGTTTCTGCACTGGGCAGAGGGGACAGCTTTGTGGTCTTTAAACATCTGCTTTGCAACACCCAGGAGCCCGTTTTGGCCCACAGCCTCATGGCCGGAGCACAGGGGGGGGCTTAAAGGCGCTGCAGCCGCTGGGGAGAGCCCGGTCCTCGCTGCGGGCACCCCGTGCCACCCCGGGGGTCACCCAGCCACCGCGCACGGCAAATCTGCGCAAGGAGATGGCGACGCCACCGCAATTTAGGGCCAGGGTTTAGTGGTGGGATGGCAGGGTTAGGTTAAAGGTTGGACTCGATGATCTTAAAGGGCTTTTCCAACCAAAGCGATTCTATGATTAGTCCCCACCCCAGGTTACCCCAGCCCGAGAGCCAGGCTGGCTTCTCTCGTCCCCGTTCTCACGCAGAAGAGGGGCGGCAGGTAACAGAGTTCCCCGGCAGATCCGACCCACCGTGTCGCAGCCCGGGGCTGGGGTCCAGCAGGCAGAGAGCCCCGACCCTGCCCAGGGAGCCTGGGGATCCTCCGAGGGCTCGGGTCGGAGCGGGATACCACGGATCAGCTGCTACACCAAGACCCGTTGGTGTGCCCAGGCTGCCTAGCCAAGCCAAAGCCACCTCCCCATCGCCGCTGGAGCAAAGGGGGCTCCCGTGCCCCGAGCTGGTGACGTTCAGCACGACTTGCCACCCTTCAGATGCCAGAATATGCCATCCCCACTTGAAATGTGGAAGAAACACCAGCCCGCAAGGCAGAAGGACACCTGAAAGCCAAAACGCCCTGGAACCCTGCACCGTTCCATGTCCCTCGGGGGCTTAGGGATTTTGGTCTCGCTCCTTCCTGGCCTGGGGACAGAGCGGAGACAGATCTGCAGATCCAGGCACTTTCTCTCCTCACCTCGGGGAGCACACACATGAATTTTAAAATTTCCTGCCAAGGATCAGTTGCGCAGATGTCGAATTCTTGGCAGGGGCCGCGAATGTGCTCCCCGAGGTACTAAGGCAAACTCTCCCGAGCGCAGGCTTTGGCTGAACACGTTTCTGAAGCCCCCCGTACCCGCACCCTGGCCTTGCAAAGCGGTCTCTGCCAGCAACACCGTGCACGGGAGCAACACCCCGGAGCAAAGCAGAGCGGATTCTTCCCCGTGCGTTGCTTTCCAAAGGTGTAACCCTGCTAATTAATTTGCTCCTGGCCCCACGTGAGCCGGGATGACACGGAGCCAGAGCATCACCTCCAGGGACCCAGCTGGCTGGCTGAAATCAGTCGCACGCCCCGGCGGCGCAGACAACGCCAGCAGAAACCATCGGAAACCGGGGCAGGTGGGCAGGCACGGGCATGCAGGCACCCCCTCC
>NW_009260768.1:1589706-1593957 GCF_000687185.1 Egretta garzetta
GCTCGCCGGGGGTGCAAAAAGCAGCGAGCCCTTTCCAAGCACCACACTGACTCCCCCCGGAGCCAAACTATTTTGTCCCCTTCAATAAATAAATAAATCGGCTAAGCTGAAAGCATTGCTCCTTGTAAAACACGGGGCAACCTCTGGAGGGGCAGGAGAGGAGCCCCCACGCGCCGGGGTTGCTCGCAGCGTGCACGGCCACGCGTGCAGCGTCCTCCCCCCCCCGAACGGGTCTCGTCCTCTCCAGGAGCACAACGAGCAAAAACACGAGCATCGCCCGCACTGCCTAAAAGGGAAGGGGCAGAGATGATGGGGCTGGGGATGCAGCGCACCCGTGCGAGCCACCCTGCCCGGGGGGGTGTGCAGGGATGCTCGCAGCGGTCACTCAGGTCAGTGATTTTTGGAAGGGAGCCTGTAAACCACCACCAGTCCTGCCCCGGGTGCTTCGGGGCGCCGGCGGGCAGAGCAGGAGGGCTCTGCAAGCCACCCGCCGGCACACCGGGAGGAACCTGGGAAACGCTCCGCTCCGCTCACCGGGACGCGACGGCTCCTGCCCTCCCATCCCGCTCCTCTTGCGAGGGGGGGAAAGCTCCCTGTGGCGGCACTGATGGAAAAGGGGCCCGGCTGGGGCGAAGGAGGGGGAACAGCTCTCCCCCCCGCCCCGACACGCGCCCTCCCCTCGCCCGGAGCAGACGGACCTGGCAGGGCTGTGTTTTCCTAGCGCCTGCCTGAGTTTTATGGAGGAGCGGAGCTTACCTGGCATCTGCAGGCTGAATAATAAACCCTTTTAGCGGCGGGCTGGGTGTGTGGGACAGTGGGGGGGGCAGATCCCAAACCCACACACCCAAGTGATTTACACGCGGCCGAGCAGCGCTGCAGACCGTGCTGGGGCCGCCGGGCAGCAGCCGCTGCGCCATGGGGTTCGGCATCCCACCCCGGTGCTGATCAGATCCCAGGGCTGGACTCTCCCAGTCTTCCCTCTGACCTGGCCCAGTTAGAGCCCTGTAGCTCCATCCAGGAGGACAGGAAGGTTTGACCCCACAGCCATAAGCCCCGCTCCTTCATTTTCCCCGCGGGCATCCCAACACCCTTCCTCTGCGTGGAGGTTCTCCGTCCTTCGCATACTTAGGGAAAACTTTACCCCAAGCACCCTGCCAGTTTGCCATCCTCCGTTCCTGGTGTCCTGGCCCATGCACAGCGTTCAATCTCTCCCACCCCTTTCTCCTTCCCCAGTTTGCCTGCTGGCCCCCCATTGCCACGCTGGCGGGTTTCCCAGCAAGCTCCAGCCTGTACTCCGAGCCCAGATCCAATCTGCTGACACTGAGCAGCACACCCATCCCGCCCGCCCCAGAGTTAGAGGGCAATGAGAAGCTTGGGGTGGGGGGGATCTGGATTCCCCTCGGGGGTACATCAGGAAGGAAAAAGTCCGTTTGAGGTGGTGCAGGCTGCCAGAGGAGCCCCGTCTCTTCTGAAAGCCAAAACATGAACTGACTGTCCACCCCCCAGCCCAAAGCAGCCGTCAGACCTGCCCCTTCCCCGCAGCTCATCGCCGCTGGCACAGCGCACCGGGGCTGGCAGCAGCCCACCCCAGCCCTGGCACCCCGACCCACGGCCTGGAGCTGGTGTGAACGGGGCTGAAAACTGCTGCTGTGAAAAAAACATATTTTAAAAAAAAAAAACAAAAAACAAACGTAACTACCCAAATTCTGGGGGGAAAAAGCTATGAGCCAGGATATCGGCGACGGGGTGCGAGCAGCTGCCTGCAAAGCAAAGACCTGGGGGGGTGGAGGGGCTTGCCGTCCCCGTGCCCGGGCAGATGCCCCTCTGCAGACCCACTTTCCTACCTCTGAGGCACGCACCTGCCCGAAAAATCTGATGCCACATTTTCTGT
This sequence comes from Egretta garzetta, assembly GCF_000687185.1. Classification (NCBI taxonomy): domain Eukaryota; kingdom Metazoa; phylum Chordata; class Aves; order Pelecaniformes; family Ardeidae; genus Egretta; species Egretta garzetta. The sequence goes on from NW_009260768.1 coordinate 1,591,598, forward strand.
TCTCTTTAGGCAGCAGCCGAGCGCGGCTCCATGCGCGCAGCAGTTCCCCTGTGTTTATTTTAGCGCTGTAGCAAAGTTCAGTTTTAAAAGGATGGGCTGTTTTTGGTGGCTCCGACTGGAAATTCTGTTTAACAGAAAAGAAGGGAGGGGGAAAAAAAAAAAAAAATAAGGCAAGAAGGGGAAGAAAAAAGTTTGGGTGAAATTTAAGAAGCCCCATAAACTTTGCTGAGTCCTGTAGAACATCCCCTGCAGCCCCGTGCTCCCACCAGAGCAGCCGGGGCTGCCAAGGGAGCGAACAGACCCCGTTATTATTAGGCAGGAGCGAACAGACCCCGTTATTATTAGGCAGCGCCCCTGCTCACAAGCTCCCCGCCGAATTGCGAGGGCTCGGGCGGTCGCATCCTCGCCGCCCGCACATGCACGGAGAGGCACGGGTGCCCCCTGCCCGACCGCTCGGGCTGAAGGGAGAGGGGCTCACGAGCATCGAATGTGCAAAAGGCTGCTCCAGGGAGGAAGGAATGGGCGGGCAGGGGCAGGACACGATGGACCGAGCTGCGGCAGCAACGGGAGGGAGCGCCGGGACGGCGCCTACAGCCTCCTGGGATAGGAGCCGCTGGATGAACCCACCAGGGCTGCCACGAGCACAGCAACGGGACCGGGGCAGGGCACACGTTAAATGCCTCCGAGCTCCTTCCCAACCCCGCTTTTGCAGTTTTTCCCTTCTTTGCCTCCATCAGCGGGCGTGAGCGGCGCGCTGCAGAGGCAGAGGAGCATCGGGGCTGCCCGCCGGCTCCCCATCCGCGTCCCGTCGGCGCGGAGCGGTCCCAGGGATGGGCACGGAAAGCTGGGTTTGGCTCCCCAGTGGGAAAGGAGAGCTCGGCACGTGGCGCGCCTGCTACAAGGAACGAGGCTTCTCGGTCCAGAGCTCATTTGGCTGCCGCAGGTAAATGAAGGGGAACGGGGAGATAAGGCGGCGACGAAGGGACACGAAGCCCCGCGCCCCAGCTCCAGCCCGGCCACCGCTGCGGCTCAGGGATGCAGGCTCACGAGCTTCAGGAATGAGGTGAAGCGAGAAAAGACAAAAGGGACGCTTTGTGGAGAGGCTAAATGAATTCGATTGCATGCAAAAGGAAATTTGGTCCCGCTGCCAGCATGAAAATAAAATGGAGCGAGCGGCGCAAAGGAGCGGCGCGGCACGGCTGCCGGCAGCGCCCTGATGGAAAATCACGTCGTCGTCTCGATGCAGCCAGGGCTGGCCCAGCGCACCACGCCAAAGCCACCCCTGTCCCCCCCCACCGCGGAGCAGGGCACGGCACCTCCAATTAGGGTGCCCGGGAACGGGGAATGAAAGGCAAGAGAAATTCTGCTTAATTGAGAAACTGCAGCCAGGCCACGCTTGCCTGAGATTATCGAGAGGAATGCAAGTCTCCTTTACAGCGGGTGCATTCGCTTGAAACAAAAATGAATAGAGCGGACTCCAGGCGGGAGAGGAAAAGAAAAATAAAGATTCATATGACCTGGATTTAGGGTTGGGACGAGATCTGGTGACTGCTCGAGGACCGCGGGGCCATTGCACGCTCCCGCCCCGTCGCAGCCCCATGTGGTGTCTTCCTCCAAAAGCCTCAACGCTGGTGACAAAACTGGCTGGGTGGGGAGCATGGAGCTCCTCGTGGCCCCCCAGGGAACGTCATTAACGCTTCCCCCGTGCCTCCAGCAGCAGCCAACCCGCAGGGACCTCCCAGCCATCCAGTTTTCTCCCTGGCCCATAAGTCCGGACAGTCACGACGTGGAAGGAGACAGCTCCGGCCGGAGCCAGCTCCAGTTGCAAAGGGACACATGCCTGTGCTTATCCCATTGCAAAGGGAAAGCAAAAAGCACCACCTTCCCCCTCTTCCAGGCAGTTTTACCCAGGTCCCATTCTGGTTGGAGAGCTGAGAGCCCTCAACCTGCAGCTCTGCGGGGTGCTCCGGTAGCCCGGAGGCACTCACTTATTCCTGCATCCAACTAATCTCTGCTGGTTTACTCCCAAGGGAGGGAATTCATCCCTGGCACAGACAGAGCACACAGCATCTTCGGAAGAGACCACTGCTTCAACGCTGGCCGACAGCCACCACGCAGCCACGAGCCTGATCCCGAGAGCGGAAAGGCTCGGCGCCCCCGGGCTGCAGCACGCCAGCGTGGTTCAGGATTTGCACCAAACCGCACCGCGTATTCACACTTCCAAATACACAGAATCCCAGCCTGGCAGGGGTTGGAAGGGACCTCAGGAGATCACCCAGTCCCACCCCCCTGCTCAAGCAGGTTCTCCTAGAGCATGTTACACAGGACTTCATCCAGGCAGGCTTTGAATATCTCCAGAG
>NW_009260768.1:1596355-1598049 GCF_000687185.1 Egretta garzetta
GTGACCCCCACCCTTGAGATATTTGTAGGTGTTGATGAGGTCCCCTCTCAGCCTTCTCTTCTCCAGGCTGAACAAGCCCAGCTCCCTCAGCCTTTCCTTGTAGGGGAGATGCTCCAGTCCCTTTATCATCCTTGTTGCCTCTGGACTCTCTCTAGGAGTTCCCTTTGCTCCTCAACCTCCCACCCCAAACCAGGCAGGCCCAGCAGAGCCACCTGCAGAGAGGGGCTCAGGGGGCTGGGGCGATGCTGGGGAGGCGGGAGGGGAAGCACACCAAGGGACGGCATTTTCACACCTATTACCTGCCCTCTACACTATTAAAACCCATTTTGTTTTGCATCAGCAGGTCTGCAAAGCTTCCATTTCCCACAAACCTCCTCATCACCAGCAAGGCTCCAGTGCCAAGGACAGCATCCATTATTATCCACAACTCTGCCCTTCCTCAGATTTCAAACCCACCAATTTTTTTTTTCCCCTTCAAGAAAACCCAAACCAATCGTTGGGAGAGAGAGGGAGCAGCGTGGGAGAGCGCGGGAAAGAAGAGCGGCACCAAAATCCTGCCAAACTGCATTTCAGAGGAATGGGGAAAGCTCTTTGGGTGCTGGGTTTGGAAATGCAACGCCCAATAATCCTGCACCCCAGGAACGCTCATGAGCAGACGCCGGCTGCCCTGTGGCGACAACGCACTTCTTCCTTTTTGTTCGCAAGTCTTCTCCTCCTCCTCGGGAGGAAGAAAGCCCAAGTCACACCATCCCACCCCCGCCACCACCCAGCCGTCACCGCTCAGGACGACCCTGGTCCCCCCCATCACCGATCCCGTTCACCCCTTTCAGCGATGCTTGCGGGGAACGGGAGCATGAGCATGCTTCAGAGCAATTATCTGCCCGCTAACGACGCAGCGGCACTTAGGGCTCTCACCAGAGCATCCCGAGCTTGTTCTACCCTTCCAGGTGTAACAGCAACGCATTTCAAGAGCATCAGCAATTCCTGCTATGAAAAGCGATCCCTCCCAGCTTCTCTCCTTAGCTCCCCTCCTCAGCTCTGGAAAAAAAATGCAGAATCATCCTTAAAAATTGCTATTGCCCGGCCACAGCTCAGGGCATCGCGTGCCTACGGCGGAGGGAAGCCAAGCCCCACGGAGCAGCCTTGCCCTACCCTTGGCCGCACCGAAGCGCCTCTCGTCTTAATGCCATCTGCGTTGGGATAAAGGCGCTTTGTGTTACGCGCATCTCTCAACACGTTCCCATATGGAATTTGATCAAATTTAACTTCTCTCAGCAGAGCTTTGAAATCCCCCCCCCCGCTCCTGACACAGCCACGGATGCCGGCTGGGACGTTCAAGGGAGGCTGGCACACTGGCACTGCTGGCGGCGAGCAATGCTCCTGCGTGGAAGATTAAGCCCAGTTTAAGCTCTTGGTTAGGGGCAAGGCAATGCCGCAGAAAACGAACAGGACTTCAGCTCAGGGCTGGCAGGCTCGGGGCCGTGGTGGCCTCGTGGCTCCCATCCCGCAGGGCTCCCGCCGTGCACCCACCTCCCTTCAGCCGGCGCAGCGGGGACATGGACAAGCATCTTCCCACCGCAGGACCTCAAAACATCATCCGACAGGGCAGGTTTAGGTTGGACATTAGGAAAAATTTCTTCACCAAAAGGGCTGTCAGGCTCTGGAAGGGGCTGGCCAGGGGGGGGGGGGGGGGC
>NW_009260768.1:1598081-1598900 GCF_000687185.1 Egretta garzetta
CAGGGTTTAGTGGTGGGATGGCAGGGTTAGGTTAACAGTTGGACTCGATGATCTTAAAGGTCTTTTCCAACCTAACGATTCTATGATTCCTCCTCCGCAGGGACTGGAAAACGGACCCGGCTTGCAGAGCCCTTGAGGTGCTCACAATAAAAGCGGCGGCTTAAAGATTCACCGGGATCCAATTTAAAGAAAGAGAAGGTTAAAGGAGCACAGAGAAAGCCATCGCGAGTCTATCCAAGAGCAACATCATTTGGCAACCTTGTTTGGAAAAATTAATAATTCTGCAGCGTTTCAGGAGAAGCGGATGGAGAGAGGGGAGAGAAAAGGCAGTCTGGAAACCCAGAAACTCCCGTCAACTTTCTATGCGCAATCAAAAGCGTAGCTGGGAAATAAAGAGAAACACAACATGTTGTTGATGGCTTTTCCATTAAACACGCACGCTTAAACCCCCTCTTTGTATTCCAGCCTTTGCTTGCAGCCTCAGCAGGCCCCACTTCTTTTTTTCCCCCTCCCCTCCCTCCTTTTTAATAATAATAAAAAAAAAAGTTATATGACTTTAATTAAATGCACTTATTAAAAGGGTGAAATATTTGGAGAGGCTGTTTTTACGCTGGAGGCACATTTTCCAGCATGCTGCAGAGTGTCTGCATCCGCCCGCCCCAGGCAATTTTTAATGCACAAATAAATCCCCACCTGAAGTGCTGACAGGTTATTATGCAGTGTGGCAGCCAACTAAAGTAAACACAGGGGCAAAGTTTTACCCTCTTGCAGTCGCAGAGCCTCTCCCCCGCCGAGCCAGGCTCAGGTGTAAATGACCGG
>NW_009260768.1:1599304-1601812 GCF_000687185.1 Egretta garzetta
CGATGAGGGCTCCCCTCAGCCTCCTCTGCTCCAGGCTGAACCCCCCCAGCTCCCCCAGCCGCTCCTCGTAAGCCTGGGGCTCCAGCCTCCTCCCCAGCTTTGTGGCTCTCCTCTGGACACGCTCCAGCAACGCAACGTCTTTCTTGGAGTGAGGGGCCCAAAACTGAACACAAAATAATACACTGAACACAAAATAATACACTGAACACAATATAAAACCACCCAGAGCTCAGCCAGTGGCCAAGGCGTCGCAGCTGGGCAAGCTGCAGGGATTTGGGGACACCAAAGGGAACTCCTGCTCAAGTGTTTTCTTTCCATTCGACACTGGATCACCCATGCCTGGCTGCGCCGGGGAGGAGAGGACGGGCAATTTCCACGGCTGCCTCCCACCACCTGGCTGCTGGTGCCTCCCCGGCCCTGCGCTCGCCGCAGCGGGACTCGGGCACCGGGGGTGCCAGGCAGTGGAGACAAGAAGTTAACAGTGTCCCATTTGCATCCGTGTTTCCAAAGCCCAGCCTAGGGTTTGCATACGCCTTTATCAGCAGGGAAGCAAAGACGGAGCAGATCGCCGACGAACTACAAACAAATAACCTACAAATACAGGGAGGGAAGGAACCAAACCTATGACAAGTTGCTGCTTTATTTTGAGAAGATACAGGGGGGGGACAGAGCAGCTCCCCCATCCTGTGCTGGAAAGCATCCCTGCCAACCCAGGAAACACGGGAGTTCCACCAGGGCTCCTATAGTTGGGAACAGCAGCTTTTCATTCCACGCGTCCACATCCAGGCATCAAACGTGCCCAACTCCCAAACCTCCTACTGCAATTAATAGCGACTACTAACGCCGTGCGCTCGGGCCCTGCGAAAGCCAAACCGTCGGGGTGTCAGCACGGCTCGGCTGCCAAAACCAGCAACTCCCCGAGCCAGGGGCGATGCGTTACGCTCTTCTTCCCTGGGGCTGGAAGGATGCTGCAGCCATCGGTCTTCTCAAGGAGAGAGAAGACCCCGGTACAAAGAGCAGCATCCCAACCTCTTGCACGTTGCCGTACAAGGAATTCTCTGCCAAAATAAATTATTCAGCCCCCTGCCTTTCAGCCCGAGACCAACAACTCGTCCTCCTCGGACCCGATGAGGGACCTCAGCCCCTTCCAGCCCCCGGGTTGCTCGGCCAGCACGCAGCGAAGACAGGCTCAAACAGAAACATCTCCCTTGTCTTAAAAAATTACGGCCTCCGCTTTGCTTCCACATCTGACAAGACGCCGCATGCTTTGCTTAATCCTTGGAGAAGATTAACTTTTTATTTAGAATTCCTTCCTCTAAATGTGGCAATTATGAAGGGTGGTTGGGGTTTGGTGTTTTTTTTTTTTTTTCCCTTCTTTAAGCTCTTGGCAAGGAGAACACTTTCTCCAAGCTGGCTGAAAAGGGTTAGTTAAAAGTGGATCTGAAGTCTTATTTTCCCTCTCCAACCAACCCACGGGAGCCTCTCACACAAGGGGACGCCCCTCGCCCAACAACCCCAGGCTGCCACCAGGCACGGGAAAATTGAAGCTACGGTCCACTTCCGAAAGAAGAAGGGAGAAGATGTCCCAATCCCGCTGGGAATAATTTTGGTCCACAAATGTAATGCTGCAGAACAGATGCGCTGCCGGCAGATCCTCACCAAAGGCATTTTAATTGCTCCTTCTCCGCTGGGCTCAGGAACCAGCAAAGTGCCCTGTTTCACCCCAAAATGGCTGCAGCTCCCTGGTGGAGGAAGCCAGGCCTGGAGCATCCCCAGGGAGATGACACTCATCTGCTCCAGGGACTCCCAAAAACCTGAGGCACTGGGTTACCACTGCCAACAGCAGAAGGGGGCCAGCCCTCCCCTCTCCCACCTCTGCCCAGGGGCTCGGGTGCTGGAGGGCTGCTGCCGACTGATGCTAATTCCTGCCCCTTGGGCTTGACCACCTTGGGAGCTGCCGCTGGAGCCGTGCGACCACGAGCTTCACCTGGAAGGAAGAAGCAGCGACCTCCTCACCACTGAGGATGCAGGGATGAGCTGGGGAACGCGCCTCCTGTGGCCCGTACAGATAGATACGGCCAATCTCACATCCCACGAGTGGCGTTCAGGGCTTGACAGCCCAGCTGAAGGGCTGCCAGCGCCAAATCAGAGGCCCCGATGCAGCACCACTAACGCAGACCCACAGCCATCCCATGGCACAAGCCACGGCCAACCAGCCCCATGCCTGGAGGCCAAGCCCGACGCTAAGGAGACCTCTGAGTGTGGGGAGAGTTGGACCTGATCCCGCCGCACGTCATTCTCACAAAACAAAAATTCAACCCAAACTAAGGCATATATATATATACACGCATATAAATATAAACTACGATCATAGAATCGTAGAATGTTTTGGGTTGGAAGGGACCCCCAGAGGTCACCCAGCCCAACCCCCCTGCAGGAGCAGGGACACCTTGAACCACATCAGGTTGCTCACAGCCCCGGCCAACCCCGCTTTGGAAGTTCCCATGC
>NW_009260768.1:1601968-1602699 GCF_000687185.1 Egretta garzetta
TTCCCTCGGGGCCCCCTGGAACCCCTGCCCGGCCGCACTCAGCTCTGCCCACAGCCTTCTCTTCTCCAGGCTGAACACCCCCAACTCTCCCAGCCTGGCCTCAGAGCAGAGGGGCTCCAGCCCTCGGAGCATTTTAGTAGCCCTCCCCTGGCCCCGCTCCAACAGCTCCATGTCCTTAACGACGTGTCCACAGTGACATGGTATTTTTGCACACAAGCACCGAGCCCGCTCCCACGCAGACGCTGGACCCTGTTTCCACCCAACAGACTGAAAGGGACCCAGCAGCGGCGGCGCAGTTTGTATGAAACGTGAGGAAGGATGCTCTGAACAGAGCAACGGCAACCCGTACTGTATGCTAAGGAAAAGGGGGGGGTGGAAAAAAAACGTATCAAGTGCCTGTAGCTGTCAGAAAGCATTTCTGCAGCTTGGGCAAGACAGACACAACTAATTTAGCGCGGCCGCGCTGAGGTATATTAAGCTGTCAGTCTGGATGATACGAATTTAATCACTCGGAGCAGATCAAAGCTCTGCAGCACTCTTGGTGGTGGGCTGGACACAGAGGATAAAGCAGAGGATGGATGTGCGAGGAGCAGGAAAAGCCCGTACGATGTGCAACAGCCCCGGCACGCTCCCAGGACGTCACCTGCGCGCGGGGATGGTGGCTCTGCGGGATGCTGGATCTCTGCTGTGCTATGAGCCAAGGGGAGCCGGAGCTGAGCAGCCCCTGCCTG
>NW_009260768.1:1602987-1603685 GCF_000687185.1 Egretta garzetta
TAAACCCCCACCCAGATGAACCCTGCAGCCGCCAGGGAGCAGGGAAAGCCCAGGCTCCAGCAGCACATGCTGCAGAGGGGCAGCGTTTGCCCCCACATAAGCACCCACCCAGAGGGGAGGATGTTTTCCCAGAGGGCAGCTGCGGCATTCCCACCAGACCTGCTATCTCTAGGAATTCCCCGATTAAACCCCAGGGGCTCACCGGGTGCCTGGGGGGCAGCGTGGCTCCCCAAGGGGGTTGCTCTGCAATGAGGATGCGGACCCCTGCCCACCGCACCATCGCAGGACACACAGCACACGCAGGACACACAGCACACACCTCCCTGCATCCCCACCTCTGCTTTCCCACGACGTCTGGCAAAAACTACCATTGCACAAAGGTTTTTCTCCCCCCCTGGGGCTCCCGAAACCTGCCCCGGAGAGCAACCCTCAGCCACAGCTGATGGCCATCTCCATCCCACCCATCCCAACCTCTTGCTATGGATCCCACCGAGCCCTCACGGGGCCAGCTACTTCCCCCATCGCCACGCTGCCAGCGATGTCCCTTCGTGCCACCCTGGCAGAGGAGGGGGAACAGGGGCTGGGGAGGCAAAGGGAAAAATTCACAATTCCATCACAGCTGGAAGGAAAGCCTCCTATTGCCGCATGGATTTAATCCACGTTTCCCTGGGATGGATTAGCCTTTGACTACTCCATTA
>NW_009260768.1:1603735-1605500 GCF_000687185.1 Egretta garzetta
AGGAGCGGGCTGGCTGGGCCATCCAGACGCTGCACGGTGCCTACCCAGCCGGGAAACCAGAACGGTGCCAACAGACCCGGGAAACAAGGCATCTCCCGCAGGAATCTGCCCACAGCCGGGGCCCTGGCAAAGCCCAGCCCTCGCCCGGGGTTGGGAGCCGGACCAGGGTCTGGCACACGAGGGGTCCCGCCGTGCCCGGCTGCCGCACACACCCCAGACAACACCGCACGCTGTCGGTGCCGCTTCCATGAACCCCGCGAAAGGAGGAGGCGGCGCCGGCAGGATAACGCCTCCCGAGGCTGCTTCGCCTTGGGGTGCGCAGAGCCCTACGCCTAGGAGATGGGCAGAGGGTGCTGAGCAGGGCCAGCAGGGCCACCCCTGCCCAGGTCCCGAGGAAAAGGCGGCTGTGATAGACGACAAGAAGCCGGAGACATCCCCAGTCCCAGCAAGAAGCAGAGCACGCCCGCAGTTCGACTGCACAGCACACGTTCCTCCGTACTGCTGGCACCAACGCTTTGTAATGCTATTTTTTTTTTTTTTTTCTTTTTTTAATTTGCAGAGGTTCAGCCCCGACTTCAGCAGTTCCAGTGGCCACCAGGGACCCCAGCGTGCTTCCCAATTAACCAGCGCAGCCACCCCGGCTCTCCCCCCGTGCCCCTCACTGATTACGGAACGCCATGCGAGCCCGTTACATAAACCTAATTAGCAGGGCTCCACTTTCAGCATGGCAAATGGCTACGCTAATCTGGGATTTGTTCTCCTAGAAAGTAATTTAATCATACAGTGCCAGCCAGGCTGTTCACGCGGCTGAGGGCGAGAGCAAACCCCAAATCTCTCTGCCCCCAGTAATGAGCCGTTAGAGGTAAAATAGCCTCACACGCCGCTGCCTTCCCACACCGCGGCGGAGCGACATGCGCTTGGGGACCTTAATTCTCCAGAACAGCCCCAGACAGAATCTACTGCTTTAAAAAAAAAAATTAAAGTCAAGATTGAGAGAGATGTGGGGAGAAAAGCCCGGCCGATGTTAGCCTGGAGCAACCCTGGTGCCTGCCCCAACACTGCCCACGGCCGTGAGCAAGCACCCGGGCTCCGACAGCTCCTGCTTGGGATGGTGGAGAGGTAACGGGCACCTCTGATGTCAAGTTGTCACCTCCTGATGGGATGGGTCACCTCACCCCAAAAGGGGCAGCACCTCTGCTCCCCGCTTGCCAAGGTTACCCAACGCCAGGGTCACCCCCATGCCCGGCTTTGGCGCGGCGAGGGTTCTGCCTCCCTGGCCCCGCTCCGCCACGGAAGCATCCGTCCTTCAAAAGCCCTTCCAAGCAACGCTGAAGCTTGTGGTACATGAAAGGGAAGTCCACGCGCTGCCAACTTCTACAGAAGCAGCTCTTATTTAAACTAATCTTAATTAGGTATCTCCAGGATTACCCAACCTCAGCAGCAGGCTTCCCCAGGCACTAGAGGGTATCACCAGCACCAGCCCTCGGCAGTTGCATCACTCCTCGAGCTATTTGCTCTCTGAAAAATCATGAGACGGGTTTAAAAAAAAAAAAAAGAAATCCTGAGATTTGACCATCTAGAAAATTTTGTTTACATTCCTTTGTATTTGCTTCCTGGCTTCTGAAATTTTAGGGTTGGGTTTTCAAACTTGCCTTTACAGAGGGAAGAGCTATGAAGTTACTTAACAAAAACAGCAAAGTGAGATTGCAGTACACCCACCCGACACAAAATTTTAAGAAAACACACCCAACTATTTCCAAACATT
>NW_009260768.1:1605516-1609357 GCF_000687185.1 Egretta garzetta
AGAAATGACCGTCACCGCAGCGCTTGCTGCTCCGGCTCGGGAAGGCGCAGGGAGCACGGATCACGGGGCAGGACACCCCCAAAACCAGCCACATCTGCCCAGAAGCATCCCCAAACTCGCCTGCGTTACCAAAGCCTCTGTGAAAGCTGGAGAGAGGGGAGGAAGCACCACAGGGAGCTGACACCGAACTATTTTTAATAGGAAGTTTCATGAGCACCAGGGGATGCGGTACCTGCAATAGCGGGGGCCTGGCCCCCATCACCCCCGAGCGTGCCAGCACCGAGACCTCAGCTTAACGAAAGAGGAGATAACGCCTGCATTTGCTGAGAGACAGAGCCCCGTCCTGCCCAAAGCACTTCAGCTCGGACCAGAGCTGGAACCAGGCTGGGCGCTACACGCATCGTGCCCGAGCGGTGGGGGAGCGCGGTCCCCCCTGGAGCAGCGCTGGGGTCGGGGCTCAGGGTCTGGCTGCATCTCGCAGCCCCAAGGCGCAGCCTGGCCATCTGCCTGGGAAGACTTCTGCTGTCTCTGGGGGGTTAAAAGAAAAGCCCCTCGCTCCCTCCGCTCTGCTTCCCTCCTTCCCCCTGCCGAGGGACTTCTGAGCCACCCAGCAGCCCAGGGTCTTTGGCAGCCCGGTCACGGAGCAGCTTCCAGGGTGCTGGCCCAACACCCACCGTGTTTAATTTCCTCCTCTCATTCCTCTGTAGTGTCTATTGAGCCTCCCTGAAGGAGCCTTTGAGCCAGCTCAAGAGGTAACACAAGCTTCAGGAAGGAAAGACAAAAGGGAGCCCGAACAGTCAGCAGCTTCATTTCAAGGGCAGGGGGGATTGGGGGGGCTGCCAGCGCCCTTTGCAGGCACCAAACAGCTCGGGGGGATTGGGGGGAAACAAAAAAAAACCCAGCGCCCATGGGGCTGTGGCCCCCGCTCACCCGGGGCATTAAATCGTGCCAGGAGCAGAGCTGTGCGAGCAAAGCCCTGCTACCCGGGCTCTGAAACACAATACATGTCCTTATGGGCTTATCTTAGGGGAGGAGGAAGAGGGCTGGGTAACCTCCGAATTCCTCGCAGAAGGGAGCACGGGGTGCGCGTGCTTCGCTCTCCGCTGCACGGCTCCTTTCGAAACCGGGGAGAAAACCTGCCGGCAGAGGCGTGGGGGAAAGCCCCAGGGCCACAGGACAGACCTTGTAACGTCACGGAGAAATAGGCTTTAAAGGAAAAAAAAAATAAAAAATGAAGAGCTGGGGAGAGACGGGTGGTCTCGCTAACGGCGGAGGGAAACAGAAGCCATCCTTCAATCCGCTCGTCCGCCCGCAGCATCCAGCGCTGCAGGAGCAGCTCCAGCCTGGGGCAAAGCCCTCCACAGCAGATCCAGCATCGCCGCCTCCCAGGATCCAGCCCAAGGGCTGGGCCAGGGCAGGCACCAGCCAAGAGCCACTGGAAGAGGGTCCCGGCACAGGCAGGGGGCCCCGGGGCCAGCCCTGCTCCTTGCCCCAAGCCCAGTCGGAGTCCAGCCCGAGCAAGGGGAGCGGGGCCAGACTGGGGGGCCCAGCTACGTGATGGGTTTCACAGGGCACCAGTTCGGTATTTTACTGTTTACACTCCTTTCTCTAGCCAAGTGTAAACGGTTTTTTCCCTCGACTGTGGAAAGGTGAAGCAAGGACATCTGCAGCCAAGCGGCATCCAGCCTTCGAGAGCTCTGGCAGCAGCGTTCAGGTCTGCAGCAATTTTAATTTGTAACTGCGCTCACGGTAACCTTGGAGAAATGCAGAAATTGGACTCCTAATCCCTAAAATTAAAGAGTATCCAGAAATCATAATTTGGGAGTTTTCTTCCTTCTGAGCTTTCCACTAGAGGACTTTGTTTCTGGCTTAAGGAAGTTGGCTTTCACAGGCAGCTTGGAATGAGTATTAAATCCACCGCTGACATACGGCTCATCGTCCCGGACGATCCCCAAGCCCTCTGCAAGGGAAACTCCACCTCCTGGGCAGCCCATGAGGACCCAGCTCAGAGCTCCTGGGATTTAAAACCGGCCTTGCCTGTTCGCTTCGAAGTAGTCACAAGTTTATAAACCCCTTCGTGCCGTCCGAGCGTGAAGCTCTCCAGCACCGAGGTGTTTTTAAAGCAGAGCCCCGGGCACCCAACCCAGCGCTGCACGGCAGCCACCCCCGGGCAGGGACGATGGATGGGCAAAGCAGCCGTGCCACCCGACGGGAATCTTATCGGCCCACGGCACACGGCACAGCAAACAAGCAATAAACCGGAGCCCGGGGCTGGCGTGTCTGGTAGGTGACAGCTGGAGCCCGTCACCACTGGCCACCCGGCTGCGCTCCAGATGGGGCGGCTTGCTTTCATCCCCAGGCACCGCCTTTAGCTTAAACCCTGGCAAAGCCTTGAGTGCGACAGTAAAAAGTCAGGACGGGCTTTCAGGCTGCCGGGGTCCTTGGGGAATTTTTTTTTCCTCCCCAGCATCCATCCATGGAAGGCAAGCTGGGCTCCTCCGGCACACACGCCCGTCCCATCCCAAGGGATCCCCTGCCCCATCCCAAGGGATTAAGGATGGCTCTGGCGAGGGTGAGCGCGGCTGCGAGAGCCCCGTCACCATTTCACAAAGGACGGACCCAACCCACATCTTCAGCACGTGGTCCCGGCAGGGCACGGAGCAGAGGGAGAGCCCAGCCCAGGCACCAGCTGTGGGACCGGTTCACAGGCGGAGGAACCACCGACCTTCACCGCACGGCAGACACGCGGCTGGGAGCGCCCAGCCTCCGCGAGGTTCACCAGAGATGGCAGCTTCCAGCCCATCTGCTCCAACCCCAGCACATGGCTGTAGGACACGCAGCAGAGCCCAGACTTGTCCATGATGAACATTTGGGGTCTCTGCTTCCTCCACCCAGGACCAACCGCTGTCTCCGCTCCCAGCCTCCTGTGGGCAGGGGGACAGCGGGGACACCAGTGCTGGGTCAGCATCCCTGCCCTAGACTTGGGTGAGCATCTACCAACAGCCTCAAGTTTCAGCCAAAAAAACTAAAATTCAAACAGCAGCTTAGAACACGCAAGGGGAAAAAAAAAAAAGATATAAAATGTGGGAAATAAAACATGGAATCTCCTTTCCTTCGACCAAAGTTTCTGATGACGCAGCAACGTTGGTATTTAACTAAGCAGGCCCTAGCAGAAGCATATCCACAGGGCAGGGGTTGCTCCAGACACGTCCCCTTTCGAGCACCGGCTGCAGGCGCTGGCAGTGCCCCATGGAAGAGCTCTGCCACCGCAGCCAGATGTCACACGCAAGCGTCACCCCATGGCCTGGTGACTTGCCCTGTCTGGGCACGAGCTGCCCATGTCCTTGGTCTACAGCAAGCAAACATTCGGTTATCTCCCCTCGGCAAACAACTGGGCCATTAAGTGACGGGACTCAGACAATATTTAATTACCCTGATCGTGGGAAGGGGGCAGCAAGGGGGAGGCAGAAACTGCAGGGGAAATTCCACAACCAGAGATTAAACGGAGCTGCAAAACAGCGCTGACAGGTTAACAGACAGGTAATATCCCAGCAGTGTTTGCTTAACCAGGTGAGCTCCCCGGCAGCCCAGAGGAAGGGTGCATGCTGCATCCCAAATGCCAGGAGATGCTGGACATCTCTCCTCCACCAGGCAGGAGCTGCATGGGGCCAGGACCCATCTCCAAGGAGGTGGGGGCTGACCCAGTGTGGAGCAGGGTCTGTTCCTACATCAACTTGATGGATTCAGAAACCTTCAGTGCTCAATCCCCACCTCAGTGGGGCCAACCCAGAAGACCCTCCTTAGACCTGGTCTTTGCCGACACCCTAAAACCCCTCCCCCC
>NW_009260768.1:1609393-1612225 GCF_000687185.1 Egretta garzetta
TGGACGCAGCACCAAGCACGAGGGCTACAGAGCCCCCCTGTTCTTCATGGGCCCTCTCGGGCCCTCCACCAGCCCTCGCTGGGTCCCTCGAGGAGCTTGGAAATCCTGGCACAGCAGGTGGGGTGCACGGGCTGCTGAGCACCATCCAAGCTGCATTCGGCAGCGGGAGCTAACGAGTGATTAATAGAGGTTACAAGGCTGCATCAGACAGACAGGAATGTGTTATGAAGGGCACCGAGCACATCAGTGAAAGGTGTTAAAGAGCCTGACAGGTTGTTTATAACCCTCCATGAACAACCGATTAACCATTAATCCTCTGCGAGCGCTGCTCTTTATGAGCAGGGGCTCCCCGCAGCAGGGGAGCCCGCCAGGGCTGCAGCAAAGCGGAGGCGCTTGGGAAGAAACCCCAAAGCACACGCCGGCCTCGTCGGGGCTGCCCTCGCCCAGGGGGCTCAACGGCCGCGCTTTTGGGGTCAGACCGCAGGTAATTGGGGGAGTTAAAAGCAAGCAAGCCAGCCCGGTGGTCAGATGTTTGTCACGTAGCTCCCGCTCGGGGCTGGAGCGGGACCATGTCTGGGGGATGAAGTGACAGCAGCGTCCTGCTCCAAGGGGATTTTCTCGTGAAATCCCTTTCTGGGTGCCCACGCTCCTGATCCTGAGCTTCCCAGCATCACCACTCCAGGAACACCACACTCACGGTGCTCACCCAGCTTCTTCCCAGCAGCTGGTCCTGGCCTGGCCTCGGAACGGCGGGGAGATCTACACAACCTCTCTCCACCAGCGTCCTACCAAGGATGCTCTTGGCAGGCCTCACCACCTTTTAAAGAATAAGCAATCTCTTGTCAAGATGCATTTAAAAAACAGCTCCTCTGCCCCCATTCCGGGCTCCAGGGAAGCAGCACGCAGGCGAGCTCCCTTCTGCAAACGGGGACAGGGCTGAGCAAGCAGGATTGCAGCTGGGGAGCACCACGAGGGCGTCACGGGGACAGTGGGAAGCCACCCTCCAGCTCCCACCCTCCAGACACCGCTCCCTCTTGTCTTGCAAATGCTCCCGCCTCCCCAAACCAGCCACAGCCTCTTGGAACACGTTTCAGGAGCTGGAGAAAGGAGGTTTTATGAGCATCCGGATAAGTCCTGGCCAAGAAGGGGAGGTCAGCACAGAGCTCGCCCTACCTGTACTGACATCGCAGCATCCCTCTTCCAAGTGCCAGAAGGGATGCCAAAAAATGTGGAAACAGAATACAGCTCTTCTGCAGAGAGCTTTACCCGAGCGCTGGACCAGGAGATGCCCCAGCAGAGACACAGCGTGGCTGCTCAGCATCGGCAGCGCCGGCCTCTCGCCCTCCCGTCTGCAGGCTACGCTTTGGGTTTTTAACTGTATAAATTGGAGTTATTTGCCAGATATCCAGCTTCACTGCTGCCAGCAACAGCTGTTTCCTCTCACCCAGCCCCACCAAGAAACTACAAAAGCAAAGACCAAACCCTCTTTCCTCAGAAGTTGGCCCGTTCCCATCCTCAACGCCCCCAAGGCAAAGCACTTCCCAGGACCCAGGGGTGGCTACTGCCGCACAGCGCTGCCTGCGCCGAGGGTGCCCGGCTCCATGGCCAGCTCTTCCCAATATCCCGGCTGGAAAAATAACCCACGCTAAAAACGGATTTCAAGTTTACTTTGATAAAGTTGCATACGCAGCTCCAATGCCTTGATGCAAGGGGGCAGACTGAACGCAAACTACCGTAAAAAAAAAAAAAGTACAAAACAAACCACAGCGTGCAACAGTCCGGAAGGTAAAAAGTTGCATTTGCACATGAAAAAAGTGCAGGGGGGGATACAAACCCAGCACCTACAAAAAGCAGGCCTGCCGTGAGAAGAATCGAGCAGGAGCGCAATGGCTACAACACGGTAAGAGGTGATTGCCCGGCGAGGGACGACGGTGCCCAAAGCTCTCCCAAGGGCAGAGAGCATCGGAGCTGCTCCCCCCGCTTTCACAGGCAGCTCCGAGATGAGCTGTGTCACCAGCCACGGCAACCTGCTCTCCCCCCTTGGACATAATATTTGCCTGAACTTTGTTTTCAAAGATTTGCTTATCACCCTCATCCCGTGGCATCTCCCCCCGCCGCTCCTGCCCAGCCTCTCCCACCCCATCCCAGCTCAGTCACGGGGTAAACACCAGGAAAGAAAAGAAAAAAAAAAAAAGTATGGAAACCTTGCCAGGCAAAATTCAAGGAGGAAGAAGTTGTGTTCTGAAAATGTCTTAAGGGGGTTGCAATCACCATGGTGTTCTACTGCATCTGAAGAGCTCGGAGGTCCCGGACCGTCACAGACCCGAGCCCAATATTCTGCTCCAGCCAGGAATGTGCTCTTGAGTAACTTAAGTGACTTGCAAGTCCCAGTCTTCTTAACCAGGAGGCTTTAGGAAATCCCAGCCCTAATCCTCCTGTGCTGTATTAGCCGCCCTTTCCTTCAGTAAAACAGGGATAATATCTTCCTGCCCCTGAGGAATACCGCTAACGCTGTTCGAGCCGCTCAGACGCTGCAGAAGAGCTCTGAGAAGCTCGAGCCTTGCAAGGAGCTGGGCACAGAGCTCTGCGAGGAGCTGCTCCCCAAACGCAGCTTCGGCAGGGCCTGTCCTTTGGAAAGGGGACCCTTCTGCCCCCAGCAGCTACAGCGTTCATGGGAGGAGGAACATTGCATCCCGAGATACCTGCAGGACTTCCCTGGGACCAGGAACAGCAAGCCAGGGCCAGCGCTCTGCCCCTCCATCCTAAATACAGCACAGGGCAGACGGCAAGGAGCAAAGCCATCAGCTCAGCCCCACCAAGACCAAAGGAGGA
>NW_009260768.1:1612282-1616795 GCF_000687185.1 Egretta garzetta
CAAGCGCCCAGTTTCCCCCCCTTTAAAAAAAAAAAAAAAAGAATGAAACAGAAGCAAATGCCGCTTCACCTGCCTGCCCAGAGGCATTACCAGCCGGAGTCCGCCAGCGGTTTACAAAATGCTTAGAAACCATGGCAGGGAAAGCGTGAGAAAAGCCCAAGACACGAGGGTTGGTTGTTTTTACGATGAAGAAATTCAGGCTGAGTCACGGAGTCAAAGCTGTGCATTCCCAGAGGCAGGGAGCGCGCACCAGACACCCAACAAACTGGTTTCCAAAAGAAGGGATTTTGGTGCTCGGCCCAGCAGGGCCCGCACGACGGCACGTGGCTAACGGGGACCCCGCACCTCAAGGTTCCCAGCAGCTCAGCTCCGGCAGGGCTGGAGCAGCGGGAAGGAGACTTTGGGGAGGTGGGATTCTGAGCTCCCCAGGTCAAGAAAGATGAGGAACTCCTAGAGAGAGTCCAGAGGAGAGCAACAAGGATGATGGGGGGACTGGAGCATCTCCCCTACGAGGAAAGGCTGAGGGAGCTGGGCTTGTTCAGCCTGGAGAAGAGAAGGCTGAGAGGGGATCTCATCAACACCTACAAATATCTCAAGGGTGGGGGTCACGAGGACGGAGCCAGACTCTTCCCAGTGGTGCCCAGCGCCAGGACAAGGGGCCATGGGCACAAACTGAAGCAGAAGAGGTTCCAGTTGAATGTGAGGAAAAACTTGTTGACTTTGAGGGTGATGGAGCCCTGGCCCAGGCTGCCCAGGGGGGCTGCGGAGTCTCCTTCTCTGGAGATATTCAACCCTCCCCTGGACAAAGTCCTGTGTAACATGCTCTAGGAGAACCTGCTTGAGCAGGGGGGTTGGACTGGGTGATCTCCCGAGGTCCCTTCCAACCCCTGCCAGTCTGGGATTCTGAGGGGACATGCACCACATCCATGCCCACGACAGCTTCAGGGGAGCATTTCCAGCCGCACACTCCAAATGAGTTTTTAATCACACTGGCGCCTCCTGCAAAAGAGGACGTAAAAGCTCAACTTGTCCCTGCAAAAAAAGAGCGTGGCCCATGGGGAACGCGCAGTTTTCCTTGCCCTTTAAATCACTCCTCTCCCTCCCGCCTGCCCACACCCACTCATTCAGCGATATTTATTATCGCTACCGATTTCCTAATCTCCAGCGCATGATGCAAGAACAGAAGTCAGAACAACGTTACACATTAAAACCCAGCCACAGAACACAGATGTGGGAAAGCTCTCCCCTGCACAAGAAAATCACTGGGAAAAGCGGGATCGGGGCAGCAGCTCGTCTCGCCGGGCAGGAGCCCTGGCAGCAGGCACAGCCCCAGCCCAGCTGCCTTAGGGAAGGGATGTCAGAGGTAAAAAATCCAAGTTGCTCTTCCCCACCCCACCACCCCCCATGTCCCCCGGGACCGTCTCAAATGAGTCACTGTCCCATGACAGTGGGCAGAGCGAGCGGCCGTGCAGGACTCCCCGCCGGGGACCAAAGCTGGAGGCTCCCGTCCCTTCACAGAAAGGAATTTTTTTTTTTTTTTCCTGGCAGAAGAGTTAAGAGGATGCTGGGGCAGAGAGAGGAGGTCCCACCAGGCACAGGCGGGAGCAGCTCTGCAGGAAACCCCATCTCAGACACCATCGCTGCACTGGGGGGCACTGGGGGACACTGGGGCAGCTGCACCCTTTATTCTTTTATAGCGTTTACCAAGTTTGGCCCAAATCCCAACCTGCCCTTTCCTCCAGGGGAAGGTGAATCCCCCTGCAGCCGGCCCAGCTAAAGCCCCTTCCCAAGGGCAGAGCCCAAAAGCAAAGGAACTGCAGAAGCTCCGGTCAATAAAAGCCTTTGGAGCCTTGACGCAGCTCCTGCAAGCAGCAGCCAACTATGGCAGGCGAAGGAAAACCCAGAAGGACAGGGATGGAGGGAGAGGGCAGGCGGGACAGGCTGGGCAGGCACGGGCTGGAACAAGAGGGTCGGAATTGCGAGAAGCACGACCGCCAGCCTGTTCCTGAAGCTTCCCGCCTGTGTGCCAGGCACTCCCGAATACTAATCAGAACTGAAAAAATACCAAACAATTAGGAAGGAAAGTCTCTTGGCAGGGTTTCTCCTGGCGACGTCAGGCTGGTTTTGTTTATGAGCTAGAGGAAGTGGTAACCGCTCCTGTTTGTTCTTCTGAAGAAAAAGAGAAAGCTCCAGTGTTTTAATTTCGCTGCTGAAAACCCTGGAGATTTGGCCTTGAAGGGATCAGAATGGCTGATCTAGATTCCCCCTCAGCCTTTTGTTACAAGAAAATATTTTAGTCGTTTTCTCCCTCCCCTTCTGCGTGGGGAAAGAAAGGGGCAGTGGATACAAAGCAGGCATTTTTGTTCTCAGAAAATATCAATGAAAAGAGCATTCCAGAGGACAAGGGCACAGCGCAGCTCCCGAGGCACCGGAGATGTCCTTGCGGAGCAGCTGGGCAGATGCAGCCCCGAGGAAGGGCAAATGCAGACCCCTCTGCATTCTAGAGGCACGCGAGGCAACGCAGGGGAAGCCCGGATAAAAAGGTTTTAAACACCTTTTTTTGCCTCGCGAGGCTGGGAGGGAGTCGGGGCAGCGGTGCAGCACGAGGCTCCGGCTGGGGCTGCGCTCGCACCCATCGCCTCGAAGGTACAACTTGCAGCTCCTTCGATGCAAAGGCCCTGTATAAATCTTCATTTTGCTTTCAAGCAAGTCGCCTCAGAAGGGCTTGAACCAGCGCCTTGGCAAATTAAACCAGGTTTATTGGGGTTTCTAACGAGTGGAGGGCACAAAGGCACGCACGGAAGGAGCGCGGTGCAGCCGGCGGACGCGTTTGCAGGGACAGGTCCTGGCATGAGAAAAAACAGGTCCCAGGACAGAGCCATACCTCAGCCTCACCCCTTCCTCACGCAGCACCCCAGAGGCAGAGGGGTGTGCTGGAGCCCACAGCAGCGTGAGAACAAAGCTGCTGAGCTTGTCCCCAAGGCATGGGCTGTCAGAGGCCTTTAAAGCATCTCTGCTGGGCAGGCAGCTCTCCCCCTCTCCAAAAAAAGGGAGCAGCCAGCTGGGGGAAGCCAGGGGACCTCCTCCGGCGCGGCCGGACAGAGCGACAGGCAAACTGTCACACTCGTGGCAAAAAAAAAAAAAAAAAAAACCAAAAAACCCAAACCTTCCCAAAAGCTCCAGGCTTTTAGGTGCAGAACCCAAATGCATTCACCATGGAAACCCGGCTCTGGGGCTGGTAGCGCTGGTGGAATTTGCAATTGGCTCCAGCGATGGAGGAGGCAGCCTGGACAGTGAAACCCTTCAACGTGAACGGTGCCAACCAAGGAGTCTGTAACTGCTCTGGAAGTGCTTTTCGAGGCAGCCAAACACCCTGGTTTATCCAGCAATAATTCACCCGCTCCCAGAGCGATGCAGAAGCGGAGCCAGACGGCGCTCCCAGCCCCTCTTCTCCTGGGGGAGTCAGAGAAGGGAGGGGAAGGATGAGGAGAAAGGGAGAGGCAGAGCAGGAGGTTTCCAACACCTTTTCTTTGGGGGAAGGCAGCACGTTGCACCGTCCCCGCGTCAGGCACGCAGCCCCAGGAATGCGGCGTAGGTGGCCTGCTCGGAGCGTGGAGCTGGAGACAGGCGGGGACGGCAGACGCCTCTGCATCGCACCCCCAAGGCAACCCTCACCCAAGCATCAGCCTCCTGCTCTCCCAGCGCCCTCCAGCCCCGATCCCCAAGGCCATGCCCCAGGTATGGCCCAGAGTTCCCACGGGAGGTGCCCTCAGGACCAGCCCTGCCCTCAGCACCCACATTTCCAGGTTCCGCTCATGGAGCGGCAGCTTTTTAAGCACAGTTTAACAGTTTTCCCAGTTGGCCAAGTGCTTTTGGCTAAAGCCAGACCTGCAGGTGTCACGCTTATAGCCCCAGATCTGCTCCCTCCCCATCCTCATCCCTCATTGCCTTGACACCCCGGTCTCAGCATACTTGATTTTGGGTCTGTACCTCCATGAGCATCCCGGGAGGTTGGGAACTGTTGGTAGCCCCAAAAACTTGAAGAATCGAGGCACAGAGACACAGCCCTGGAGCAGCCTATTTGGGTGTCCACCATCATGGGGGATGCCTCAGAAGAGATTTAATTCGGTCTTGAAGCACCAGCAAGCACCCTCAGCAGTGGGTCAGCCCCCTACCAAGCACACCCCAGGTGCCACCACGCTACATCCTCCACTCCAGCCAGCGCAGGGACGGCCCTAATCCAGAATTGGATTGGAATCCCCTTCTCCTGCCCTCAAGAAGCCATTCCCCACTGCTCTCCACAGCCACCGCCAAAGGGAAACCAGACCCTAAGCACAGCTTTGCCAGCTCCCACCTCAGGCCCAGCCTGGGCAGGGATGCTCCGTCCGGGCAGCATTTTGGGGGAGCAGGGGACCGCTTTGCACAGCTCCAGCCTGCACCTCACCCGGCAGCACCCACTCCCCCCCCACCCCAGAGGGGTCAGAACCCTCTCCCCCACAGAGCAGACATTTTG
>NW_009260768.1:1617113-1617874 GCF_000687185.1 Egretta garzetta
CTTTTTCAGCTCAGAGGGGGACAGCATGTGGCCCTCGCAGCGGGGTTATGCACAGACACAGCAGCAGGAGGGCTGCGTTTTCTTTTCTTCTCCTAATAATTCCCCACCTTCCAGCCTGCCTCCTGCTTGCCACCGAGAGCAACGTAAAAAGAGTTCGGTGCGTGCCTGCGGGTGGGATTTGCTCCTCTGCGCGAGGCTCCTGGTGTACGGCCAGAAGGGCACCCCCGAATTTCTGCAGGTACAGGGGGGCTGAGAAGCAAGAGAGGATCGGGGGGCTCCCGAGATGCTCAGGTGTGGCACAGAGGCTGCCAAAGCTCCGGTCACAGCCTCCGGCCCCTTCCCAGAATTGGTGCCATTCGCTACCAGAAGCTGGCAGCAGCAGGAACGGCTCTTTGCTCGCTGACTTTTTGGAAAGCAAGCAACCATTTGGTAGCTGCGCCGAGCCTCCCAGGCAGAGCTCGAGGCTGCGAGATCTCAAGAGGAAAGGAACACAGGGAGAATTTGTCCCACCTCTCAAAGCACCAATAAGCAGCAGAAACAAGAACCTGCCGTTCACACTTTCTCCCAGCCTCAGTTTTTTGAGCAGATTCACCTTAGAGAACCAACAGATAAAAAAAAAAAAATAAATCAATCAGCTCTACCACTCCCTTGCGTTGACCATGTTTGCAGTCTGCAAGCACAGCCTGCTCCCCACAGCCACCTTCTCTTCTCTCCCACGGTCCGAAGGGCCTGAAGGGGACTGTCACCCCCGTACAGCCATC